>NC_051178.1:132379050-132675820 GCF_013339695.2 Rhipicephalus sanguineus
TTGGTGAACATCTTGCAGTGCCTTTTCATCTCTCCGCATTGTTTTCGAAACAACTTCTAAAGAAACTAGCAGACAGTGTGTATCAAAGGATTTGAAACGAACATGAATAAAGTACTTCAGGCACTCTTTGTGACCCTTTAAAAGGCTGAGCTAACAGTTAAAACACAAGATATGCAAAGCTAAGCCAAAGTTTAAACAAGTCCCACCTTCCGAGCAACTGAGTGATCTCAAAATCAAAGATGTGCTCCTTGAGGTGGGTGAAGATTTGGGATGCTTTGGGCGATCCAGGAAGGATTTCCTCCAGTGACTGCTGAGCAACCAGGGCCTTCTGGGAGAGGCGGTGAAGTGTGCCACGCTTCAACACGGGTGACCCTGCGGAGTTAAATGAATAGACTTGCAGACTGCCTCAGGATCAGGGTGGTACCGACACAGATGGCAATGCTTTATGACAGCAATTAAGGCGAGCTTGCGGTGTACTACAGTTCGGCTGCTTTGTGCGGCTGCCCTTGTTTCCATTCCCTTTCAGTGTAACTCTCATTTCCTAATGATGATGATGATATGTGGTGTTTAATGGCGCAAGGGCCAATTGATGGCCAAAGAGTGCCAGTTCATGAGACTAAGGATATGAACAATGGTTGCGGTAAGTAGCTGTATAGGGGCCTTAAAATTCCTCGCGCTAAAGGCGGGTAAAACATATATATATATTAAAATCATGAGAGTGATGTGAAATATGTGTAGTGGAATGAATGACAAGTGGTCGCAAGAATAAAACTATGAAGTAGAGCTGTGCGAATAGAAAAATTTTGGGTGCGAAGCGAATTCGAATATTGAAGTGTGAGTGCGAATCGAATCGAATATTTTTCGAATATTTCTCGAATATTTCTAGAATATTTTTCAAATACTTCGAAGCGAAATTGCAGAAAAAAAAGGATTCCTAAGCATATTCTTATGAGATAGCATCATGAAAGTGTTTCTTTTCGCTAGGTTGATGAAGCACTGGTGGGGTGGTGTTTCATAGTTGTCTTATCAAAAATGAGGCAATGTAGAGGCCGAATTCTATTTATGTACATGATTTGGTGCAACAGAAGTGTTGCCGACAACACTTTACACGTTATGGGCGGTAACAGCGCACACACTCACGGGACGGATAGAAGGGAACACAAACAAGCGCTGACTCTCAACTCCATTGTTTGTGTTCCCTTCTATCCGTCCCGTGAGTGTGTGCACTGTTACCGCCCATAATGTATCACCAACTAGCCCAACTATCAGTCTTACTTTACACGTGATAGGCAAAGATGCCATTTCCTCAGTCTCTCCTCCTCTCTCAACTTCTGCGGAAGCCCAACTGATGTGGCGGACAAGGGTGTGCTCCCTTCAAGTCCGGAGTTCCAAATCTGCCTCGTAGACGTCGATATACAAGAACATCTGAAATTTTGGATGCTAAAAAGCTTTGGCTTCCGATTTTTCGGACTTCCTGCCCAAATTTCAGGTCCCAAACAGCAATAATTGAGCCCCCAACTCTGCCACATCTTTCATCTCCATGTTGGAACCAGCGTTTTCTTGAGTTAATACATTTGCGACCGTAGCGGAGCTTGAAAGGCAGCTTTGCCACAGTACGGGGGTGTGATGAGGTGAAGCATATTGAAAATCTGGGGACCACTTCCGATCAGACGTTAACTGTCTTGGCAAAGTTCGACCGCAACAGTGCTTAAAAGGCAGCTTTGCCGCAATACGGGGGTGTGATGAGGTGAAGCATATTGAAAATCTAGGGACCACTTCGAATCGGACGTTGTGTCTTGGCAAAGTTCGACCGTAACGGAGCTTGAAAGGCAGCTTTGCCGCAATACAGGGGTGTGATGAGGTGAAGCGTACTAAAAATTTAGGGACCACTTCTAACCGGACGTTGACTGTGTTTTGGCAAAGTTCGACCGTAACGGAGCTTCAAAGGCAGCTTTGCCGCAATACGAGAGTGTAATGAGGTGAAGCATATTGAAAATCTGAAGGGGTCACTTTCAATCTGACGTTGACTGTATTTGTTTTTGGGAAGTTCGAATAGTTCGAATAGTAAAATTCCAGTGCGAATCGAATCGAATAGCAAACACTATTCGAAAAATATTCGAAATTTCGAATATTCGCACACCCCTACTATGAAGATATGACATCAGCACGAATGCCTCGTCAATGCCCTTGAGTCCAAGGGCCGCGAGGCAAGTGCTGTCTTTAACGTATTCACCGCAGCAGCGACCTCTGTTTAGAGGCCGTGCTACGGATTAGCTTGATATATGACATGAAAACTGGGTACATCGTTTAAAAAAGCAGACAGTGACTGATATGTAAAAAGCGGGTCCCTACCGATGAACATTGAAGGGTGATGTGGAAATTGCTGTCGGTAGGGTAATGAAAAGTGCTTTTTTCTGATAGCATCGAGTTCCTTGCACTGGATGAGGATGTGAAGGACCGTGAGTGGCTGACCACATCCATCACACAAACGTGGCTCGCCACCGGACAGAAGGTGTGTGTGTGTACTGTATGTGTGACCGATCCTAAGTCTGCAGAGTGTAACTTCTGTGTGGCGTGATTTTGATACTGGCGGCCAATTACCCAGATGCGGTTTGACAATGTGTAGCTTATTTCGTGTATGCATATCCCATGTGGTTTGCCAAAAGACTCTCAGCTTTCTTTTCAGGACGTGTTTTAGGTCTAGTGGGGGAATAGCTAAGGATGTATTGTGACTGTTTTCGTGGGCGGATGCTGCTAGCTGGTCCGCCAACACGTTGCCTTGAATCTCGCGGTGCCCTGGCACCCAGCACACTACGACATGTTGTTCGAGTGCGTAGATCGTGCTTAAAAGAGAATACAGCGAGACAAAGACGGGGTTTCTGTGTCTTTTCAGACTTTTTAAAGCTTTTACCACGCTTAGAGAATCTGTGTAAATAACTGCCTTTTGCAGTTTTACTTTTTGAATGTGTTTAACGGCCGCAAGTATCGCGCAAGCTTCTGCCGTGAAGATACTTGATTCAGGGTGTAGAGTACCGGAATCTGTAAAGGATGGCCCCACGGCTGCGTAAGACACAGAAGTATTGGACTTTGAGGCGTCCGTAAAGAATTCTGCACAAGTGTATTTGTGTTGTAGTTCAAGGAAGTATGTACGGATATGTGCAATAGGCGCGTGTTTCGTTACTTCCATGAAAGAAAGGTCGCAGTCTATAAGCTGCCACCGCCACGGCGGTAGTTGTGCAGCGGGAGCCAATAGACAGTGTTCGAAAAGTGGCACACCCGTTTCCTCAGCCAAGCCCCTCACACGAAGTGAGTAGGGCTGTCGCACCGAAGGATGGTGGTCGAAAAGGGCAGAACTAGATAAATCATTTATTGTGGGGTGTGAGGGGTGTTCTTTGTCTGCGTTCACTTTGAGATAGTATAGAAACGACATGTAGGATCGCTGCAGGTGGAGCGACCACTCGTTCGATTCGACGTAGAGGCTTTCCACGGGGCTGGTGCGAAAAGCACCCGTAGAAAGACGAATGCCCGAGTGGTGGACAGGGTCAAGCATCTTCAACGCGCTTGCTGTCGCAGACTGATATATTATCGCCCCATAATCCAGGCGCGTGCGTATGAGGCTTTTATAAAGATTCATCAGACACTTCTTGTCACTACCCCACGTAGTGCGTGACAACACCTTTAGAATATTCATGGTTTTTAAGCACTTGTTCTTTATATACTTTATGTGTGATATGAAGCTTAGTTTCGTGTCTAGAATTACGCCGAGGAATTTATGCTCCGTTTTCACAGGCAGCCGCTGACCATGCAGATTAATGTCCGGATCGGGATGGAGGCCTCTCTTTCTTGAGAATAATACGCAAGTACTTTTTTGCGGGTTAAGAACCCGTTCTCGTCTGCCCATTTGGTTACCTTGTTTAAACCAAGTTGCACCTGCCGCTCGCACATTGAAAGGTTGCAGGATTTATAACCGATCTGCACGTCGTCGACATATGTGCAATAAAACATATTCCGTGGAATACACAGACGTAGGGAATTCATTTTTATAATAAAAAGTGTGCAACTCAGGACACCACCTTGCGGCACTCCAGTTTCCTGGACAAATATTCGGGACAAGGCATTGCCCACTCGAACACGAAATGTTCGATTGGACAAGTAACTCTCTATTATATTTAACATTCTCCCGCGTACACCTAAGTGGGACAGGTCTCTTAATATTCCAAAGCGCCATGTGGTGTCGTAGGCCTTTTCCATATCGAGGAACACCGAAAGGAAGAATTGCTTGTGGACAAAAGCGTCGCGAATTTGTGCCTCGATACGGATAAGGTGGTCAGTGGTAGATCTACCCTCTCGAAAACCGCACTGGTATGGGTCAAGTGATTTGTTTGTTTCGAGGAAATGTATAAGTCGGCGGTTTATCATCTTTTCAAAAAGTTTACACAGGCAGCTCGTTAGTGCAATGGGCCTGTAGCTCGCAACGGAGGATGGGTCCTTGCCCTGTTTTAGAATAGGAATAATAATGGCTTCTTTCCAGGCCGAGGGGATCTCGCCTGAAAACCAAACAGCATTATACAGGGAAAGGAGGGTTTTTTGTGTTTCAGATGGCAGGTGTTTCAACATTTCATATACAATACGGTCGGAGCCTGGGGCAGAATTATTGCAGCAATTAAGCGATGCTTGTAGCTCAGCTATGCCGAAAGGTTCATTGTATGCTTCGTGTTTTGTGGATTTACGCTCTAGTTTCTCTTTTTCGATTCGTGTTTTGTATCGTTGGAAAGCTTCAGAACAGTGCGACGAGCTCGAGACCTGTTCGAAGTGTGCGCCTAGGAAGTTCGCCTGGTCTTCCAAGCTGTCGCCTTGTGTGTTTACTAGAGGAAGTGAGTGTGCTTGTCGGCCTGCTACCCTACTAACCATGTTCCAGACTTTAGCCTCCTGTGTATATGAGTTAATTCCGGATAAAAATTTCTGCCAACTTTGTCTTCTTGCCTGTCGGCGAGTTCTCCTGCCTTGTGACTTTATGTTTTTAAAACTGTCCAGATTCTCGGCTGTCGGCGAGTCCCGAAGCAGCCTCCATGCTTTATTTTGTTTTTTGTGCGCGTTTCGACACTCAGTGTTCCACCATGGCACTCGTCGTTTGCCGGGCAGTCCAGCTGTTTGTGGGATACACTTCATTGCAGCATCAATCAAAAAAGCTGTAAAGTAGTCTACAGCTTCATCTATGCTTAAAGCACGCATGTTAGTCCAACTTAAGAGAGCCATTTTACGAAACTGTTCCCAATCGGCTTTGTCAATTTGCCATTTGGGAACCTGTGGAGGACATTCATTAGCTGTCGGGGTGCTCAGAACTATAGGAAAATGGTCACTTCCATAGGGATTATTAATGACTTTCCATGTTAGTAGGGGCAGAAGTGATGGAGATGTGATGCTGAGGTCTATGGACGAGTAGGTATTGTTCGCGAGGCTATAGTATGTTGGCTCTTTTTTATTCAAGAGACATGCGCCGGAAGAGAAAAGGAACTGTTCAATGAGACGTCCTCGCGCGTCGCAGCGAGAGTCACCCCATAGACCACTATGTGCATTGAAGTCCCCAAGTACCAGATAAGGATCTGGAAGTTGATCTATTAATGACTGGAATTCATGTTTTTGGAGGTGGTAGTGTGGAGGTATGTAGAGAGAGCAAATGGTGACGAGTTTGTTCGAAAGAACTGCTCGAACAGCCACTGCCTCGAGGGACGTTCGAAGTGGTAGATGTGTGCATGCTACTCCTTGATTAACTACAACAGCTACACCACCGGATGACGCCACAGCGTCATCTCGGTCCTTCCGGAAAATAATGTAGCTGCGTAGAAAGTTGGTGTGTTTGGATTTTAAGTGTGTTTCCTGTACACACAGCACCTTTGGTGTATGTTTGTGTAAAAGTTCTTGGACATCGTCGAGATTTCTAAGGAGTCCTCTGACGTTCCATTGTATAATTTGTGCTTCCATATTGGAAGTTAGGTAGTGCTGTGTGTACAAAAAGGAAGTGAGTGTTGTTTAGGTCGAAAGTTAAAGCTCAAGTAGCAGGGCCGTCGTCGGGCCCCATTATAGGCTTTTTGGTTTTCTTGGCGCGCTCCAGGGAGCTACGCCGCTCTTTCGGTGCCAAGGGCACCGGAGTTGTGTCCATTGCCTCGTGTGAGGCACTGGACGCCCGCGTACGCGAGCTGCTGGCTTGTTTTTCCGACCTCGCCTGGCGAGGCGTGGTCGTGAGACCAGACGACTCTGGAGTCGCCGGGATCTCTGGCTTGGCAGGTGGATACTTCGTCTGGTGTGACGATGTCTTGGACGCCACCGCGCCGGAGAGCGATGTGCTCTCCTTTGTCTCAATGGTACCGGAGCTTGTAGTGGCCACCGGTGTGGTCAGATTCAAAGTAGGTGGGGCAGCCTTCGCTGCTCCCACCATAGGGGCGGGTGGCGTTTGCCTCGGCACGCTGCGCGTGGTCCGGGCAACCGCGATAGGCCGTTGTGGTGCTGCCCCCCGTCGCACCACTTCGGCAAAAGATGTTCTTGGTGGAAATGACGTTGAAACTCGCTGTCGTGCTTCGCGGAACGTTATGTTTTCTTTTACTTTTACGGTGAGTACTTCTTTCTCTTTCTTCCAGGCCGGGCAGGGCCTGGAGTACGCAGGGTGATCACCTTCACAGTTCGCGCAGCGAGTCTCATCGCCAGCGCAGTCATCAACAGAATGACCCGTCGTTCCGCATTTTCCACAGGTAAGCTGTCCTCGGCAGCTCTGAGACGCGTGACCAAACCTTTGGCATTTAAAGCATCGCCGCGGGTTTGGAATGAAAGGCCTTACAGGGAGTTTGACGTAGCCGGTTTCAATGTTCTCGGGTAGTGTGTTGCAGGCAAAAGTAAGGATCAAATGCTTGGTCAGTATTTCTGTGTTGTCGCGCCTTATCTTGATTCGTTGGACATGAGTGACACTTGAGTCTTTCCATCCATCTAGTAATTCTTCATCGCTGAGGCCAATCAGGTCCTCATCGGACACTACACCTTTGACAGTGTTCATACTCCGGTGTGCGCTCACAGAGATCGGGAAATTTCCGAAAGCAACAAGGTGTGCCAGTTTGTCGTACTGCTGCTTATCTCGTACTTCTAGGAGTAAATCGCCAGCTGCCATTCTTGTGACTTTGTAACCAGTTCCAATGGTTTCTCTGAGACATTTCGCAACCAGGAATGGCGACATCCCTCGTGCTGACTTAGTTTCATGTTGACTGTGTATGACATGGTATTTGGGAAATGATTGTTTCTGTTGCTGAGGTAAGGTTAGCGTTTCATCGGTGCGCCACCGTTTGAGGGAGCGATCAGTTGGTGAAGGGACAATATGTGCCATATATGACTTGAAAATTTCGGCAGCGATGGTGGCCACCCACCACCGAGCCCAACAAGGGGACGCTACAAGGTTGGATAACGCTTGGAGACGCCAGCCATGCATCGCTGCTATAACCTAATATATCTAACCAAGGTTGGTTATTTACACCAGGTTAACCCTTGCCGCCCAGAAAGATGGAAGTCAAAAGAAGTAAGGAGAAGACAGGACAGATCAAAAGTGAGAGAGAAAGACGAAGATGTGAGGAGGGAGAGAGACAGGAAAAGGCGACTGCCGATTTCCCCTGGGTGGGTCAGCCCAGGGGTGCCGTCTACGTGAAGCTGGGGCCAAAGGGGTGTGTTGCGTCTGCCGGGGGGCCTTAAAGGTCCAATCACCCGGCGTCGGCTCAACCCCCAGGATCCCCTTTTCCCCGGACACGGCAAGGCCACGCACGGCTAGGCGTGGGAGGGGGTCGAAACCCCCCCGTTAGCTCGGGTCCGTGGTGTCGCTACACACCAAACGCCTGCTTCCACAGACGCCCCTGCGGGGACTCTCATTTCCTAAGAGACTCGCATACCCTGCTATGGTTGAATGTCTACATTCTCACAACAGTAGCTGTACTACACTGTTAATGCAACAATGCTGCAGCGAAGTGAAATGGAAACTGTCCAACAGAAGAAATTGTACAAGAAGATTGCCTCACCTGGTTTTTCAGAGTCGGCACTGGCATCAGCTTCGAGGGAGTTCAGGTCAATCAGGTCAAGTGTGGGCACGGTAGCACGATTTGCGCAATTAGACTCGGAAATGGGCTCCTTGATGAGAAGGCTGAGGACACACTCTTGCCACCCTGTCTGCGCAGCAAGCTGTGGTAGCAGCGCAGCACTGTCAGTCAGCACTGCAAGAAGCTGTAAGTACAAGGAACATGACATCAAATTGTCCACACAATGATGATACCAGAAATTGCCATTGCATTTGGCAAGAAACAGAAAAGTGAATAAACAAGCTGTAACATCATTCTGCATTTTACATGACAAGTTATCGTGAGAAAATTTATACCATCTCATAAATTTGGCGGCAGACACTGTAAAGCAAAATTTATCACAGCATACTACGCAGCAATCAGCATGCAAACGGCATGTAACCACTCATGCACAGCATGTAACCACAAAAACCAAAAGCGTGTAACCACACTCATGCACATACGTAAAATAATTAGGCTTGTGCGAATATTCGGATACTTCGAATATCCGAACGAATATTACAGTATTCGAATTCGCTTCAATTCGCATTTAAGTTATTGGAAATTTCGAAGTATTCGAAATGAACGAAGAGGTGTATATTAGTAGTCCACACGTAACCCCCCTGTAAAGGTAGTTTCACTGCAGTGCAAGGGTGCTATGCCATGAATACACCTATCCAAGTGAAATACGCACTGCCGCGAAGCCCTACTTCAAGGTTAAATGAACAAATTACCCTTGCATCGCTTCATTATTTTTTTAAGTTTAAAAGCTTGTCATACCAGCTTATATGCTCTAAGTATAGTGAATTTTAAAATGTAACATATATTACAGGTTATCACTTGCATTCTACCGAAAGTCAAATCCTGCTACTACTCAAAGTTGCCTCCACTTCCTTTGAACCAAAAAGAATGACATTTGCGCATGCCTTGTTTCAATTAAAAAAAAATATTGTGCAGGTTAGTTGGGTCATGACAAACATGCTCATTTTTCTTTTATAATATGTGATACATACTATTTTCAAATTTGATTCGAAATTATTCGACCAAATCACTATTCACTTCGAATTCCCTTCAAACCTAAAATTTACTATTTGCACAAGCCTCAAGATAACAATGAAATAAGAGTCATTTGCCAAGATTTAGCTGATACAGTCCGCATGCGAGCTGTACATGCAACATCATTCGAAAGACACTTGACCGAACAGTGAGGAAACACATCCTGAGGAGCTGCCTCCGTAGTGGTTACCTTCTTTGCAGCATAAAACTTGAGTTCAATATCCATGTTCTTGATAAGATTCAGCACAGCAAGAAGGCCTGGAAATGCTTGGGAAATATCTGGAAGAAGGAACAGGTATTGAATGAGAAAAGTGCAGCACAGGTTCTCACTGTCAATTTAAAGGGAAACGAAAGAAAAATATTAGGTTACGCTAGATTGACCGAGTACATTTCTGGATTTGTGAATAAGTCCATCTTACTATAAGCAAAGGCTTGACAATTCAGAAATAAGTAACCAATTGTGCAGTGATGTTACCTCGCAATGTTCTATACCAGTTTCCTCAAAACGTTTTTGTCAGCACACACTCAGTGTCAGCTGAGTGTTTAGAGCAGAAGGATCACATTGCATCGAAAGGTATGCAAAGCTCGAATCTGGAAACTTCAATTTAGCCAAGAAATTTTAGAAGCAAAAGGTCTGCCTTTTCCCTTCTACCTGTACCAGTACATGCCAGGGCTACGTGTTATACTTTGCTGTCTGCATAAAGTAAGGATAGTAATGTTAGGAAGCAGCTACTGTTCGTCAGGCACCCTTACCTGACATGAGTATCAAGTTGACAAGCTCCCTGGCTACTTCACTAGTGACTTCATTTGGTGATAGCAAGCCAGTTAAAGACGAAAATCCTACTTCAGCCAGTCGTAGCCGTGACTTAGACTTCTCATAAACTTTGTCGGACCTGAGTAGTGCTTGAATCACCTGAAATGGACAAAGGTTGAGGCAGAAGGTTAAGGCAGCTACGGGTAGACATATCACATAGGTACAATTATGTAAGGTGTACTCTCACGTAAAACCCATTTTCCCTGAAGTTGAACATAAAATAGTCTGGAAAAAAAATGTTTTGTTGCCATGAAGCTTCATCAATTCATGCACCAGATCGAGCAAAGTTAAGCAGAAACAAAAGAAAAAGTAACAAAACATACTTCGTGTGAGAAGGTTTACTAATTGATCACCAGAAGTTGCGCATCTAATGCTAATATCACAGCATGGTACACAGAGTAACAATAAGGCTGATTGTAAAACTTGCATTCCGTCATGGTAATGAAAAAAATTGTGGGTCTTGCAGGGGTAAATACAGTGCTGACATTGATGTGATTACTGATAACTATGAATGACTACTGCACAAGCATACAGTCAGGTAATATACTAATCAAATAGGCAAACACATGCTATTATAAAAAAGACCACAAGGACAAGTTCAAGAGCAACTGCATTGTCTAGCAAATCTCTTTTTCAGTGCTTATTTTTAAAAAAGAATATTAGGATTGCTGCCAATAACAGTTTCAGACAAACTTATCTATTTTGGAAGCAGCAGTAAAAAAAATACTGCAGGGACAGACCTGCACATACATCTTCTACCAAATTGCTAATTGTTATACCTCAAGAGATAGCATGAATTTATAACACGGACAACTTATAAATACTACATATTGCACAATTATTTCAAGTGTGCATGCAGTAATGCCTCGAGAGACAAAAATCGAAACATTTGAAAATAAATGAACTGTAAAACTGCTGTGCTTCGATACAGCAGCCTACAGAAAGCAACATCATCACACATGTCAAGAATGATCAGCAATCTTAGCACCTTGTCCATCGGTTGCACAAATGGTGTTACAACTTTCAGCGCTGAGATAGCTGTCACCAAGATTAAATCAAGAACGTGACAAAAGGTGCATAGACATTGACACCAATATAGTTAGGATTACTCCAGCATTCATAAGGACCCAACCCGATACATTCCATAAAACCTTGGCCACACAACTTTGTTTCCAGCTTGTGTCAATTCAGAAAGCAGATAAGCAACTGACAAGTAAGGTTACATTTTGTGCACAAAAGCCAAAAAGAATGACAATGTTCACTTCTCACCTTTAGAACTTTAACCTTGGTGCAACTGGAGAACTCTCTGTTGAGTAAAATGCAGTAAAACAGCTCGGCGCAGTTGGGTTCGTAGAGCAAAAGCACAAGCTGATCTTTCGTAGATGTGCTCTCAAGTAGATGCAACAGTATCTCAATCATCTCCTTTGCCTGTAACGTCAACAGTGCTTCTTTAAATGACTCCCCTCAGCCACCAGCTCTTATCCTCCAATTTTTTATTTTCACTGAGCCTTTCAACAAAGGTAGTGGCAGGTCCTGTGACAGCTTTTTTTATTCTCTTTCTCTTCACACAAGCAGGAAAGACTGAAAAGCTCTTGCTGCATAGTTTCTAAGCTTTCATCCTTCCTATCAGTAAACTAAATAAAAAAGAAAATTATTCAACGCCTACAGTACAGTAATGTCAGTTACTACATCACTTCCCAAAAATATTCATGCCACCGCCATTATTTGCTCTCCAGCCCTTTGCCTCGCAAAGCACGTACTATGTACTACATGTACATGGCCCACAGCTATGTACTAAAATACTAATCTGGCATCAGAATGCAAAAAAATAAAGACAGCTCGGCATTAGCAAATTTGAACCTCAATCATGTGAGTACCTGTTTCCTTTCATGGCACATTATGTGCATGATTGTAAAGGATTGTAATAACCATATATCCTTGATTTTATCATATTCATCTGCCCAGTACTTTCCAGGGTCTTCCTTTCCCTTCAATTAAATGCTGGCTTAGCACTCTGCCTTTCAACGATAAGGAGCACTTTTAATTTCTTCAATGGTAAATATCATGGCCTCGTTCATTCAGTATTGAGCACAGTCTAGAGTGCCACGAACAAGTAATTGAATGGTTGAAAAGTACAAAATAAACACAGTGCTGGTATTGATTGATTGATTGATTGATTGATTGATTGATTGATTGATTGATTGATTGATTGATTGATTGATTGATTGATTGATTGATTGATTGATTGATTGATTGATTGATTGATTGATTGATTGATTGATTTATTGATTGATTGATAAAAAGTCAATACAGTGTCGATGAGGAACAGTGTACTGAAGGACTCCCTATCAAACTGAAAATGAAACATAACGTGCCCCGGTTGAAGCTGAACATGACTTCATGCTCAGTACAAGAATGCTTTTCATATCAAGGAGCAACAGCAGCCTTATTATGAACATGTCTACACGTGATGCTACAGCTTTCCAGTGATAAGCTAAGTAAGCTAAGCATGCTATAACTTGGCTTTCCTTCTTAACTTCTCGGTGCTTGTACAACTGTGTGGCCGAATACAGACATTAGATGCGCAAACAGCAACTCACTAGTTCTTCTTTTCTCTGTGACAGCACATAAGACACAACTGCACTGACATCTTGAATGCTGACATCACGCATCATGTAGAATTTGACCAGAGAGAGGACGGCCATTCGGATTGTCTTGACATCGTCAGATGTGAGCAGGCTGCAATCACTGTCAATCAAGAGAGAAAAAAACACTCAAGCAACAAAAGCAAGGACAGTTTTTATTTTTTTAAAAAAAGAAGTCTTACTCATCCATATGTTTCACATACAGAACAGACTAATGCATCCATTTAAGGAAAACTAAAAACAAATGCAATTTCAAACATATTTTTAGAGATTAATTATTGTGGCAGTTTAAACCTACTTAAAGCAAATACAGCCAGCCCACAGAAGCTGTGATTCTGTTTCAGCAAAGAAATTTAAGGTACATACTAAATGCAATTACACTTTTACCCTGCTACTAATTGGTTTCTTGCTCAGTAGAAGGCACTGCAGTCATCATAATCAACTAGACACCAGTAAAACATTTTCATCCTGCCAGCTCTACCGCTGAGACTTTGCACAGTAGCACCGTAATTCTTGAGCAACAGTGTTATTGAGAATGTCTAAAATACTAAGGGCAACAACTAACCTGTAAAACATTTGCACCATGTCTAGCATAAACCTGGGTCCATACTTTTTCCTGAAGTATTTTCGATCCTCCTTGATTATAGTGGTTAGATATTGAATGTGCCCTGTGGAAAACAGTGCACATATAACATCCAGAAGCACAGGTAATGAGTGATCAACAAGCTCATAAATGCATGGTTTGATGACAGCGATAGCAGCAAGGAGCAACTGTACAGAATAAATTAATATCAAAAGAACAATAACAGATAAAGTTTGAAGTCTGAGAACCATGCCTTGGCGTGGGTTAAACCTATGTGGCGTTGTGTTACCCTTCGGTAATGTATATACCTTTCTTCAAACAATACACAACTGTTATTTCAGCTGCAAGGCACCAAGAGTGGGTCCCAATACCTGATGGTAACATACTAACCTTCCAATGTTGCTATTTTCAAGTTTCCATAAGAAGATTGGTGAATGAGTGCTTTTATTACACTAAAAAAAGCCACCATAATCTATATTGTAAGTGTTGAGTTTTATTTTACGTCTGCCCTGCATTTTGGCATTATGCACATGCAGGACAAAGAAGTGACAATGACAGTGCACAAGAACTAACACACCACGATGCTCTATGGCTCATTTTCAACCATGGTACAATATTCAATAGAACAGGTAACTGGGACCCTTCTGAGAGAAGACACAAGACCTACACTTCACAATCATTAGTTCCTTCTACAGTACGTCAGCTTATACACCAAGTGGCCAACTCCTGTGACAATGACTGAAAACTAATACAGTGCAAGCCAGTTACAAATGGTGAAATGAATGGGAAAATAAGGAATCGCTACAAAATTTTACCCATAGGTGCAAAGAACACAATTTATGCCATATTACGTTAGCTTAGGCATGGTTATGTGATGCGGGCTTAACGGCAAGACACAATTTATCAATGAATCAATGAGTAGAAATAAATTAACATATTTTTAGCCTGCCATTACATGGTAGAAAACACAGTGCAGTTGCAGGTAACATGGCCTCGGAGACTAGCATCAGCTGGCAAGTTGAATTTACTGCAGTCATCGCTACGTGGCAGACCATGAATAGTAGTCAAGAAACTTGGCCTCCAATATTAGAAGTGTGCAATATCTCCCACAAGTCAGGATATCAAAGGAACTGAGAGCTTAACTCACCTAGCCTCACAGCAAAACTTCCTTTGCTCCAAATTCTAAAGTCGAACAGTATGTGCTGATACACAAGCTGCAGCATTTCTTGAGCATTCTCAACACTGCTCGCATTTTCAACCAGCAGCTGCACTGCCATTAGGACGTTCACATCAATGCAGTGTCCTGGAACCTGTGGAATAAACAAGACAACACTGTCAAGCAACGAAGAAAAATCGTCACATATGCAACTTAGCAGTGTGTTCCTTCGTAGTACAGTAAAACACGGATATATCGAACTCGAACGGGATCGCGAATTAGTTCGAGATATGCAAAATTCGATATAAAAAAATACAGGCCCCGAGACCTTACCAGTGGCGGATGATCACCTACAATAGGCGCATTCAAGAATGACAACTAATTCTGCACACACGATGCAACAGAATGTTTTATTCGCGTGAAAGAAATCTCTTATCTTGGCCTGTTTCTTCGTCTTCGAAATGACGTTGAAGACGCTGGCCTCGATCTTATCGAGGCTGTCCAGGTACGACAGCCCGGTTCCCTCCATGTCGCCGCAACAACGGCAAATCAAGCCAAACGCTGCCGCCACTTCAGCGGCGGAGTATGCGCGTGTAGCCGCCGCCTCGTTCGGACAATCTTCATTGCCACTTGAGCTGTCGGCTTGGGCATCCTGGGTCCCTGCGACCGCAGCTACAATGTCCTCGTCAGCGAGGCTCGCAACAGCCTGAACATTGCAGTCCGCTTCCACGAAATCGTCCGCAGACACTTCGGGTGGAACGGCAGCCGGGAAGAGGGACAACAACTCGCGAAACGCGTCTATGTGCTCGTCGTCGCCGTCTTCACTGGTTTCCGCAAGTTCCGCCGTCACGAAGCCTGCCTTCCTGAAGTAGTTGGCCATTGTGTTCTTGCGCTTCTTGACGCTGGCCATTGCTACACGAGAAGTCGAGAATTCAAGCAGTCCGCAGCGCCTTTACACAGCATGCACGCAAAAGAAGAAAGCGGTGGTATGTGACAACTCACGGTAGTGGACTCCGCCAACAAAGCGCTCGCAATCAGTCGCGATGGCGGTGATGGCTACGCGGGCTACCTGCGAGGGCAGCAGCGATGTACGAAAGGCGCGAGCTGTGGTTGGCTGAGCAAATACAAAAGGCACGCGCTGTGGTTGGCTGATCAAAACTCACAAAACAGCAACAAAAAAAAAAAGAAAAACAAAAAGGCAGAAAGAGGAGGCCGCCGGGTCCTTCATTCCTGCTCTAAAAAAAGAAAAGGCGAAAGGAGGAGGCCGCCGGCTCCTTCGTTAACGCGGAGAAAGCATGAGAAAGAGAGAGAGAGAAAAAAAAAAGGAAAAAAAAACGTTCCGCAAGTTGGAGAACGCACCCAACAGGAGTACAGTCCGAGCCCTCTTGCCCTCACGTTTTTCGAGCGTTTCGGGTGTCGGCGGAGGCACGGTGCCGCAAAGGTGGCGAAGGTGGCGAAGGTCGCAGTGCGCAGCGAGTGCCGAAGTGCACCTTCCAGCTCGCGCGGCGTACGATATATCCGATGGGGGGTAAAAATACCTTTCGATATAAACGTGCGAATTTCTATACTTTTACAAAGGATTTTCAAGGGCGTAATCTGCGAGTTCGATATAGCTGAAAATTCTATATATGTGGGTTCGATATATCCGTGTTCGACTGTAGTCAGCCTTTTAAGAAGTTGAATCATGCAAAGCATGTGATTTTTCTTAGAGTGTAGTGAAACAAGCCACGGGATACGATGAATGAATCAATGGGCACATTTCGAAATAAACATGCCCAACTTTCTGTAAAAATTTTTATTCCTCCACAGCCCTTTCGCAAGTTAAGGTCACAGAATGCCAGCATTATACCATCCCGAGTAAATGGGACACTGCCGGCATTCTTGCGGACAGCTTTGTACACTGTGCACTGTTTCATTCTATCCAGTGTCATTCAGCTTTATAGTAAAAAAATCAATCTCAAATTAACTCAAACCCAGCATACAGCTTTCATAATCATCAATAACAACATACTCACTTGTTGCTATTACGAACTCTGTGTAAGCAAACATGTCATCGCCCATTTCGCTACAGGGGAACACTAAACAGTGACACCATTTTTGAAATATTACTCAGTAAGCATTTCTGTAGCTTTCATTATCGCTCTACTCCAACTCTCACTGTAACTACAAAAACTATAACATAATGACATTTTATTGCTTATGTAGCAGTGCATAAAGTATTCTGAATTGAGAACGCTTACTGTAAAGTTTTACTTTACACTACCTCACTCTTTCTCATTTCATCAAGTAAAAGTCTGACAGCGTCTTCCCAGTTTAATTAATGTAGGAAAGTAAAAGCAGCTAGATTGTGTAACTAATGGGCAATGTTGGTTGATTGATTGGCTGATTGACTGATTGATAAATCGATTGAGCAACACCAATTGCAACAACGACACTATGAAAGAGACCATATAGGCTGGATTAATTTTCACCACTTGGGTACTTCTTTTTGAAACCCAGTTAGCACCAAATATAAAATGTGTAGAATGTCCCTTGTAACAAAGGTAACTCCTCCCAAATGTGTTTATTGTGCCTTTATTGCCAATATCAGTGGTAATCAAGTGATTCCACTTCTGTGCTTTTCTGCTCCCGATTTTTACAACACATTTAGCTGTCCACCCAGCAAACGTGAAGCAATGTCCACAAAGCTTTGTCCATCACTGTGCCAAATTCTTGTACAAGAGTACCCTAAGGCTGAGCAACCCCACCCAACATCATTATGCCGGGCATCTTGGAGGCCCCAATATCGACACAGTGGTACTGCCTTATCCCATCACTAGAAACACTTTCTCATCACTGATTATGTCTACCCATACACAACAGTAGAAGGGGGGAAACAGGAAAGGTATGAAAAAAGCTGAAGGGCAAAAATCTCTCATACAAAACAGTGGCCTTCCAGTCGTACATGTGGGAATAATATTTGGCTCACTTATGTACCATGTTTAGAAGTGTATAAGTTTCACTGGGTCCCTCTAATGAACATATGAAGTAAATGTTCTAAAATTTCCCATATCGTGGAATGTTGCCACTGCGGCTGGAAAATGAGCCCGTGGTCTTTCGTGCAGCAGCTGAAATGCGGCAGCCATTGAGCAACCGAGAGGGGTACTAACCCTTTGCATGAGGGCTCCTATGGTAGGTATTCCAGTGCGAGCCAAGAGTTGCATTTGGTTCTCCGGACTTCCTTGCATCAGATGCTGTACAATAACTAGAAAGCTAGAGACTTGATTCTGAGCTAACCTCAAATCTGGAAATGAAAATATGAGGGGGGAGGAGGGGGAACGAATCATCAGGTCAAAGAATGAACTGAAGCATGAATTTCAACAGACCACCAGGGGTAGCAGAATACAGCGCATAGGAGAACGAGAAGGCGAAAAAAATTATTTAAAATTCCCTAGACGTGTGAACAGATAAGCATCTGGATCATAAGGAACAATGATAGCCTGAATAAAAAAGACGTCTACATGAGAAAAATGGGGTGGCAATTAAGTGCGGTTTCGTACCCTCCTGCATTTTAAAAGTACCGTATATATGCACTACATGTGAAGGGAACAAAGTGAAGTGCGCGCAACGTTCTTCATGCAAAAGTGACCCTCAGTCTCAAGACAAATATTCAGAACTGTGCCCTCTGCATGCAACCCTTAGCTTCACCACATGCAGTTAGTATGAAATGATCAGATTACAACAAATGAAACACTCATGTCTGTGTTAGTCACACCATTGAGCATTGCAATCAAGCTTGATTGTGAAAAAATAAACTGCAAGGTCAGGATCATTTTATCAGAGCATTTTTTTTTTCTTTGACTGATATTTTTGCTAATCTGAACAATCTAAGCTAGCCCAATGACACAGAAAGTAAAAGGTAAGACATATTCCGTCTCCAGCTTAAAGGTTAGCGCACCTGATCAGGAAAAACAACATAATGGCAGACAAATTAATGCAAGTAAAGGCATGAAATGAACTTCATGACAAAGCACTTAGTATTTAGCCCAGTTTAATGTTTTCTGAACCTTAAAGGGACACTAAAGAGAAACAATGAATTGGTTTAGATTGATAAAGTGTGCTCGGAGAACTCTTGCGTAGTTTATTTCACCACCATAGGTTTATTATTAGAGGAGAAAACCAAATTCAAAGTTTCATTTTTAAATTTCGCGCCGAACTTTGTAATTCGTGACGTAAAAGACTTCAAAGAGCATTTAACGTATTTTGGCGCCACTGGCTCGACGAAATTTCCACAAACTCGTTATGTCAAGTCTCTGGCCCCGTCAGCGGAGAATGTACTTCGATTTAACCAATTAGGAACTACGTAGGCCCAAGCAGGCGCCGTCAAAAATATGTGGCGTCACGGCAAATGGTGTGGGAATTCCAAGGTGGCGTCGCCACCTGTATTTTCTTTTTGCACGTTTTCTCGCTTATTAGGCGTCTTTGCGCAGAAAGCGTGCTGTTTTTGGTATCGTGGAAGACTATACTTTACTAATGCAAGAAAAATCGTTTTGCTCTTTAGTGTCCCTTTAATGCAATGGTCACAGTCTCAAACAAAATGGCTTCTGTGAAATTCAGTGTCTGTAAATACCTATATACTTACAGGCATTGAATTTGGCTCACTAAATTATTGGGACAAAGTGACAGTTTATTCATGGTGAAACTATGATGAAAGTTTATTAGCTATATCGAACAATAAATTGAATTTATGTTTTCAATGTTCTTTTGTTATTGAATAACTTGGGTCAAGACAAGACTACATATACAGCAGACAATAAAACAAAAATACTATACAGAACACATCCAACATGCACAGAAAAGCCCCATCATGCAGCCAGAGCACCCATGGACCCAGCGTGACATGACACATAAAGCAAAGCTCACATAATGAAAATTCAACTGATATTGCATATACATTGTGGGCCATAAACTATTGACTGCATTAAAGTGGGTGTGAATGTTCAAAGCTTATGCTTATGAGAAAACAGAGAACTTGTTTTAACATTGGGCAGTGCCTCTTAGTTATGCCCAATGAAGGCCTGTTTTGAAAAATTTACAGACATGAGGTAGTCTGACAGGGTGTTATCATTAATAATGAACACCTATGCTATGAATTACCAACCTACAAAATAAAATTTCGTGAATAACTTCCTAGTGTTCTAGACGCCAAGACCAGAATCTTATTATGAGGCATAGTTTAGTAGGGAACTCCAGACTGATGATGGCCACGTGATGTTTTTTAACCCTTTGTGCAACAGTGGGACACATACGTCCCACTGTTCAGTCTGCAGGAAAAATTTTCTCCCACATCACCCGTTGCAATTAGTGCAACACTAAGTCACTCATATCTTACCTAAGTCTTCGTAATATCGAGGAAAATTCTTTTAAAACGCTTTCGAAGGGCGGAATCAGTGCTACAATGGCATTGAATTTTGGTTAATTTTTTATGATAGCTTCTGAATTTTCTTCTTCTTCAGATAGAAAGAACCTACCAATCAAAATACCGGATAATTTCCTCTTTTTCTGGTTTTTCAGAGAGGTAATTTTAGCTTCCAGTCATCATGTATTTTTGTAAATTTGCAGAATAACTTGACTGATAAATGCATCGAAACTATCCCCTGCGATATATTGCCACGCCATTCCTCAGCGTAATTGCAGATATTGGTGCGTGGAAATATTTGTCTTGATATCATATTCCTCTTGGAAGGTAGGCGCGTATTCAGCGACAACAGCTGCACTCGACAATTTCGACAGCCAAAGCAAGGACAGGCAAATGGACAAAAAATGATTGGTGCATGCGGTG
Source organism: Rhipicephalus sanguineus (assembly GCF_013339695.2). Classification (NCBI taxonomy): domain Eukaryota; kingdom Metazoa; phylum Arthropoda; class Arachnida; order Ixodida; family Ixodidae; genus Rhipicephalus; species Rhipicephalus sanguineus. Next base: position 132,399,210 of record NC_051178.1, read on the forward strand.
AAGTAAGCTTTACAGGAACAGACCACAGCGCTATGACGGCTCACAAGAGGCTCACAAGAGGCTCACAAGAGGCGCAGGTGCAGGTAGTGTTCTACTGCTGGAATGAGATCTCCACAACTTTCCTCAGCACACCTTGAGAAGCGATACTCTGCGCCACTAGCTCCGGCCATTTCATCCTAAATACCCGTTGATGCAATCTCGAGATGGTGCCTTCATGAGACAGTGGGACAGTGTTTTCCCACTTTTTGAAAACACTCTCATGAGTCATTAAAAAATCCGTAAACAGGGGGTGGACAAGTGGACTTGTCTTCTTCAAGGCTGGAACAAGTCCACTTGCCGAAACGTTGGCTCAAGCACCCACCCCCTGTTTACGGATTTTTTCATCGCAGCTTCCATCTTCCACTTCCTGCCGTTTTTTGGATCTCATGAGTCAGAGAGACATATATGTCCCACTTTTTTTTCAGTAAACTACTGGCTTGATTTTGATGAAATTTGTTTTGTACTATTCCTTTGTAGCTTATATGAATATACCACAGCTGGTTTTTATATGATCATGCCAAAAATATAGGCAGACCTACAAAGGGTGAATGTATACCTACATCTAAACGCACAATAAGTTTTGCATTTCACTCGCATCGAGATGTGCCTGCCATTGAGAGGATAGAGTTCCCCAGCCTCAAGCTTAGCAGGGCAGGGCCATAGCCACAAAGCTACCATAGCAGCTCACAGCTTTTGAAGTTCGCTATTGTCACAAATTATTCCTGAGCAACTGAGGTATTTAAAACAGTTTTCGTTGTAGCTGCGATGGTGAAGACATTGCACTGCCCCACATCTGAAATACATGGCTGACCGCTTTACTAAAGATGACACAGAAAAGCATGGCATGGTGATGCTGCGTACTCCTTATGGGCTTTACAACAATAGGTATGACTTTTCATTCTGCAGTGTTTTTTTCAGTCACCGAAGCATAAAAAGTTATAAAAACTGCTCTCCACTCTGTTAAACTACTCAACAAAGCCTTAGCATACTGAATCAGCCTGCACACTGACCAGAACTAAAAGGGAAAGGTGGTTGCGCTACTTGAAGAATTATTCACCTCCCCCAGACAAGTGCATTTAGTTGGAAGGCACGTGCAGAAGGGAAGATTTCTGCCCACAACCCTCACCAGATTAGTTTAGTAGCTGATGTGAGGATGCGGAACGCCATGCACCCTCATGGCCCATAATTTCTATGGCAGTTTGGTGGCAGAGACACCTCACCTCTGTGATATGAACCAACGTTATTACATTTGTGGATTAATTATCAAACTGCCTTGGAGCACTGCAGAAATATGACCTCCTTCTGTAGACCATCATTCCGTGAACCAATTCTGCAGTGCTTGCTGCTCCATGGCAGACAGTTGAACATGGTCATGCTCACTTAGCCTCAAAGATCAAAGGTGTGTGGTCTGAGACGCCACTTTGCATGTGACCGTGTTTTTCATTGCTTTTGCTTCACAGAGTTGTTGCTTGGCTCCCCTGACTCTCGCCACTTTGTCAATTATTACCATAACAGGTTATTCTATCTACTAAAATCAATAAGCAGAGAAGCCTGCTTTAGAGGATTATCTGCGGCGTGGCACAGTAATTAAATAAAACATTCCTCAGAACGCACTTCATCCCTTGTTTGCACATCAACCGCAAAGAAGCATCACTTCAGAGTCCCTTTTGACGGGCAGTAGCGGCAAGCGAGCGAAACATGAGCAAGGCAAAAGCGGACCCCACAACAAGCCGGGAGAACGAATGCAATTGCGGGAAGCAGTTAAGTGTAATTGGCATGCCTGACCCTTGGCAAGTGTTTTAGGATCGCCCTCCGTCTCACGCAGCAAATCCAGCAGCACGGACTGCGGTCCTAAGCAGAGAAACAGTCAGGTGCACTCAGTGCAGACGTGCTCGCATATCAACAAGATGGCGAGCAAAACAAGGCCCTGTACATGCTCTACAAACTACAATGAACATTCAAACACACTGGTGCCACTGAATAAATCTTGCACATTCCTCATTACCAGAACAGGCATGCAACCATGCAAATGATCTCCCAAGACACTACTACACTGTGGCTCTCATAACAGTAGCCGGGCAATGATTCTACTGCCATGCAAGAAAAGCCACTCATTCCCGAATAACTGTTCAGCTTATGATTTAACTGTTTCCCACCACTTAAATCAGCACGACTATACGGTTCAAAGTGTTAACATTCCTGTGCGTCTGAAATGTATAAGCAATATTTGCTCAAAGCATGTTTGCATTTAAAAATATGCTTCAACTATTGGTACATCTTGGGCCTAAACCTTTGTTATTTTTGTTGGAGATGTCTTGTACACACCACAAAAAAGAAAAGACCACAGACAATTTACACAAACACGATAACTAAGGTTCACTCTTTTCCAAAATTTTCAAGATCTTGAGCTATACTTTACAAAGTTTTCTGTTGCTTCTGTTGTGAAAAATTCAATGTCCTTCATGTATAGAGTGATCAAAACTTAGCTTTACAGATTTTTTAAAATTATGTGCCAAGAGGTACACGAAATCCACCTTTCCACATTTCTAACTTATGCAGCTAGGAGGACATAAAATGAAACAATAATTGTACTGTCAGCCACAAAAATGCAGTTGGGAAGCCTAACTGGTTTGGCATTTTGTAGATAAAAAGCACTAATTTAGTGTCAACGAAAGGCCAACCATTTGGTGATGAAGATAATGGTATTCCTCTTAATACACATTTTTAAGCCCATTCTAACTACAATGAGTAATCGGGAATTAAATTCCTAAGGGCCAATTCAAAATATACAGAACCTTAGTTCATAGAATACCGTATAAACGCGTGTAAGGGCCGCACCCGTGTAAGGGCCGCACCCCGTTTTTTTGAAGTGCATATTCTAAAAAAAAAAAAAATCCGCGTAAGAGCCGCATCCACACTTTCCTCAACCAATACGTATTCAAAATGCGCGCGCGCGTAAGCTTCTAGGCGTAGTCAATAGATGGCGCAAGGAAACGCAACCATCATCATCGTCACCAGAGTATATAGATATATATTTTTGGATTTTATTCGTGTTAATATGTTCGTGAAGTGGGCTATAAATTTTAACTTTTTATTAGTATTCATAGACCTGCCAACTAAAGGTTAAAGCAGGATTTTATCTTTAGCTTCTCACATCTCTATACAAACGCGCTATCGGCGCTATCCATATCGGGCATTAGCATCACCAACTTTTGCATGGCGTTCGCGTTGTTCGGTTTTTGCAGATTAGCCAGCCGTTTGCTGTAGTTTTCTGCACTGTTCGATGACCTTCGTGCTAGCTTGTTTTCTACTCGGCGTTCACGTTTTGGCAAGATGGGCAAGTACCTGAATAGCTACACTGCTGGCTATAAGTTGAAGGTGATCGAGTATGCTCTCGAGCATGGGAAACGTGCCGCCGGCAGAAAATTCGACGTTGACGAGAAATGTGTTCGACGCTAGTGTGCTCAAAAAGAAGCCTTGCGAAACACCAACAGCACTAAGCGCGCTTTCCGAGGAGAGCAGTGCAAGTTTCCCGATTTGGAAGAAGACTTGCTCCGCTATGTGACTGAACTGCGGAATGACGGTCTTGCACTCACAACGGACATGCTGCGTGTGAAGGGACTAGCCTTGGCGACTGTACTTGGGTGGATCCCATCTGCGTGGAGCTCGGTGTCGACGGACATTGTGTCCCGAAGTTTTAAAGTCGCCGGGATATCTAACAGCTTGGATGGCACGGAAGATGACTGCATGTGGGGTGACGGCGCTTCGCAGCACACCATCTCATCTCGGACTCCAGGTCTGAGGACTCGCCGAGTGACGATGATTGAGCACGTATGTCGCAAGAAATGTGGTATACTGCAATAAACGCTCTTCGTTCGCTAACTGGTGCGTTTTTACTTTAAAAAAAAAAATGTCGCGTGTATGGGCCGCACCCTGAAAATTGGCCCTCATTTCTTGAAAAAAAAGTGCGGCCCTTACACGCGTTTATACGGTATTAAATGAAAAAAATATATGCAATAATGAAAGTGATTTCTCTATGAGAGCCTTGAAAGCCTCTAAGCAATGACTTGCCAGAGAAAGAAGATGAGGACGATGGCACTACAATCCAGTCATCTGCAATTTCCTCCGAGGCTCTGTTGCTGGACGGTGTGGAAGCAGCCTCAAAGCTCGGAGAGCACTTGGGAATGGGCTTCCCAGAGTTCTCCAGAAGAACGTACAGTGTTGGGAATCCACCAATCAAGTTGACTGTATCCTGTCAGAAAAGTCAAATCACTCTTCATCCATGTAAAGACACAGTGACTTGAGACAACACAGCATGAATAGCACAAGCCCATCAGAAGAAAAAGCTGGAATCCACCTGAACATAGCCCCCTTCAGTTTTATGGCTACATATGATGCATAATAAAAAAATTACCCGTCATCTACAACAATAATACTGAACACTATTCTTCACTCCCACTTTCAATATGAATCAAAGTTGTCAACTAATGCATCTTTACATCGTCAACAACAAGATTCCTTTTTCAGTTTACACAGCAACAGAGAAGTGGTCACAGTCACTGTACACCACACCACCACTACCATCATCCACAGTCAACTTCGAAGCTAAATTCATTTATAGTAGAGCTGTGCGAATAGCAAAATTTTGGGTGCAAAGCGAATTTGAATATTGAAGTGTGAGTGCGAATCGAATATTTTTCGAATATTTCTCGAATATTTCTAGAATGTTTCTCGAATACTTCGAAGCGAAATTGCAGAAAAAAAAGTTGGAGAGAATTCCTAAGCATATTCTTATAAGATAGCAACATGAAAGTGTTTCTTTATGCTAGGTTGATGAAGCGCTGGTGGGGTGGTGTTTCATAGTTGTCTTATCAAGAATGAGGCAATGTAGAGGCTGAATTGTATTTATGTACATGATTTGGTGCAACCAAAGTGTTGCCAACAACACTTTACACGTGATAGGCAGAGATGCCATTTCCTCAGCCTCTCCTCCATTTCAACTTCTGTGGAAGCCCAACTGATGTGGCAGACAAGGGTGCGCTCCCTTCAAGTCCGGAGTTCCAAATCTGCCTCGTAGACGTCGATATATAAGAACATCTGAAATTTTGGATGCTAAAAAGCTTCGGCGTCCGATTTTTCGGACTTCCTGCCCAAATTTCAGGTCCAAAACAGCATTAATTGAGCCCCCACCTCTGCTGCATCTTTCATCTCCATGTTGGAACCAGCGTTTTCTTGTGTTAATACATTTGCGACCGTAGCGGAGCTTGAAAGGCAGCTTTGTCGCAATACGGGGGTGTGATGAGGTGAAGCATATGGAAAATCTAGGGACTATTTCCAATCGGACGTTGACTGTCTTTTGGCTAAGTTCGACCGTAACGGAGCTTGAAAGGCAGTTTTGCCGCAATACCGGGGTGTGATGAGGTGAAGCATATTGAAAATCTAGGGATCACTTCCAATCGGACGTTGACTGTGTCTTGACAAAGTTTGACCGTGACGGAGCTTGAAAGGCAGCTTTGTCGCAATACCGGGGTGTGCATAGGGTGCATACCGGGGTGTGCATAGAGTGTGCATGAGGTGAAGCATATTGAAAAATCTAGGGACCACTTCCAATCGGGCGCTGTCTCTTGGCAAAGTTCGACCGTAACGGAGCTTGAAAGACAGCTCTGCCGCAATACGGGGGTGTGATGAGGTGAAGCACATTGAAAATCTAGGGTCTACTTCCAATTTGACATTTTTTGGCTAAGTTCGACCGTAACGGAGCTTGAAAGGCAGCTTTGCCGCAATACGAGAGTGTGATGAGGTGAAGCATATCAAAAATCTGAAGGGGTCACTTTCAATTGGACGTTGACTGTATTTGTCTTTGGGAATTTCGAATAGTTCGAATAGTAAAACTTGAGTGCGAATCGAATCGAATAGCAAACGCTATTCGAAAAATATTCGAAATTTCGAATATTCGCACACCCCTAATTTATAGTGTGTTTCACACAAACTGCTGATGCAAAACATACCTTGACGTTCTGTGTGTGACAGTAGCGACCACTGAACGTGCCGTCGTAAATGGATGAAGAGGGGGCGAGGTTTGTACATGTTCCATCAACAGATGCCTGCATCAACCAACACATATGACGCAAGCATTACTTCAAGAGAAAAAGCGAGACCATTCATACCAAATACAACAAATATAGGTCAAGGATGACAAGAGATGAGGTGACATGCACTGCATAGAAATTCTCTTATGTCACTTGGGTACATCAGCAGCAACAAAAAATTTGTCTGATGTTTACAAGTAAATTTCTGTGAGTACAGAGAAGAAAGCTGCCAATGGTGCAAAAGAACAGATAATAGAAAGGCATATGCTTGAGACTGAGCCACACCTTTGCGTCGTAGTAAAGAACCAGCTTTCCTAGTAGCTCCGCAACTTCTACAGAGTCTTCATTCTTGAATAATGTATAGTTCCTGGGGCCTGTTTTAAAAAGAAGGAAATAAAAAAGCACAGTGTTCCAGGCATAACTAGCTTTGGCTGAAACTACAGGCAGAATAACAGTCCAACTGTGTGATTCACGCAGAAATAACACTGTCGCTATGCACACTGATGAGTGTAGAAATGCTGCAGACGAGGAGTGCCTGTAGTTGATACAGTACATACTTGTACAAGTCATGCAGTGAAGTTAAATTAGGTTGATAATGTGACAGCAACGGAGAAAATTTATGCACTACCCTGAATACTAAGTGCAGTATTCAGAAGTTGTCAAAGCATGCCTAGGAGGCTTGACAAGTTCCCTATGTATTCAGCAATAAAGAATCGTACATTTAAGTAAATGTTTACCTCCAGTGTACATCATTTTTACTTGAGATGCCTGTAGAGGCTCGCTGAAGAGGCACAGTGATCCAATCTGTCCCTTGAGACCTCTGGACAAACCCCAAACCTATGGAGAGCAAGTTAAAACAATGTAGTCTGATAATTATAACCTTGCTGCAAATCCAAGTAACAAATCTGTAAAGTTGAAACGGGAAACAGTGCAGTAAAAGACGACACAGAAGGAGCACACACCACACCACACCACACCTTCTGTTCCTTCTGTGTCGTCTTTTACTGCACTGTTTCCTGTTTCATCATGCTTTACCAACTAGCCAACAAGTTGACCTTATTAAATCTGTAGAGAATTACCCAATACGGCCAATGCTTAGCGGCAGCGCTTAGTGTGACACAGCCACGCAGGCAAAGCTACAGGGACAAGCTGCAGCCCTTGTATCACTATACACAAGTAGTCCGAACAGGCTTGACATCACTTCCAGTTTCTGTTTCAATGGTGCAAGTGCTGAGCTTCTTCTAAAGACTCGCACCCAGTGTAAGGTGCATGTGCCGCACCCAGTACATACGAATGCATTGGGCTTGCCAGTGGTGTGTCTTCTCACTGGTCGAACATGGTAAAATGTAAAATAGCACCATCTCGCGGGAATTTCTGGAATTGTGCATATTGTTGACCACAGCACATATGAACATTGCACAATGTCTCACCTTTTTAAAAAGAGATATGCTGCAATTCACAAATAATTTGAGCCAATACGCCACCTAGCAGAAAGAGCGTGAAACAGGCTATTGAGGTCCATGTAGTGGACGACATTCACTTTCGCACGTGCGGTAGCAGTTCTGGTGGATGGATTCGTCGTCAGCAAAGAAAAAAAATTTGTTGCTAAGCAGTTTTTTCTGCGTTTTGATACGCACATCAGCGAGGTGGAAAGGCGGGATAGTGTTCCGTTTTTTTAGTGAACTGTGAAGAACGGCGTAAATAATCAGCAAAGTTACTCCGACGATGGTTGTTTGCTCTCAGCACTTCAGCAACAAGCTACAAGAGACACCTTAGTGGAGGGCTCCAGATAATTTCAACAAGCTGGGGTTCTGAAATTGCACAGTACGCATGCATCTAGCATTTCACCCCATCAAAATGTGACCGCCGCAACTTGGATCGACACCGCATCTTTCGCGTCAGCATCCAAGCACTGTAACCACTGTGCCACAGCGGCGGGCAAAATGAAAATCATCGTAGTGTTGATGTTGGCGTGCTTGCTGCGTGACGTCAAGGCAGGCCTGAGATGTTTAATGTATTATGACGCATAGTAGCTTTGAGCCTTGCTCTTTAGATATTGCGCAGTCGATTTCCTTGATTTGTGGGCCCGCATAAGTGTTATAGCCCAACCTAATCTAGTAACGCTGGTATAGCCTGCCTGATGTCTCATCGTAGGGTTCAGGCAGCAGGAACGGGCCAATTTACACCTACCTATAACGATACGCTACTGTAGCAGCAGGTAAGCAGAATTTGTGGGCACCACAATTTTGCTCACGTATGCAGATCAGCTGACACACACATGCACAATCAGACAAATCAATAAGGCTCTGCGCATTGCAAAAAATGGTGAACAAGTTTCCTGTGATCATTTCTTCAGCAGTTAGTAGTCATTGGTTCTCTCCGCCTCTTCTTGTACATGAAACATTATTTCGCTCAGTGTGCCATCATCACCTCATTCTTTGGATTTGAACACATTTATACAAGGATGTGACGAAGTAACCGGCTGACAACATTGCTGCAAAATGCTGGCGTGTCACCATGATGATCTAGGTAATCAGCATTTGATGAACGATACCCCCCGGCAACAACCAAGTGCGTTAGCCCACCTACCTTCAAAACACTGCCCAAAAGATTGTCTGCCTTGCTGATCAACACGGCTTGTGACAGTGCAGCAGTACTTACCTAGCAGTAAATGAGAACGGCTGATACACGTTTGCGCTTCGCTAAAAAGCCAGCAGTGCAGGCGGACTGGCCATCAGAGATCACAGGCTCAACAATAACACTTCGCCGCCGCACTGGGATTTCTTGTGCGTCCGAATTCACGCCAGACGTTTACACGACCAGTGCAAGAACATTTATTTTATCATCGATGTTGTCCTTCGCGACAACCAAAATGAGGTGCTCGGCACCAAGTACACTCTCACTTTCGACAAAACACCACGTTTTCACATCGCAATCTAGGAAACACGGTATTTCCAGCAGCAACAATCCACACATGGACCTCCTTGCCACCGCTATCTTTGCCAGTGTTGCCTAACTTTGCAGTGCCCCCTGGATTTCGTTTGAGGTGCAAATATTATTTAGTGCAAAGTAGAGCCCAGCGTTGCATTGATACTGTCAAGGAGCAACGGTTTAAACATGCCACTATCACACGCGTGCTGGCTCTAAAGTTTCTGTGGCTGCATAGCCACAAAGTGTTGTCTCCCAGTGCAGAATTTCAATTTACAAATGGCAGATAGAAACGCGTTTTCAAAGAACTATTTATCATGTGCAAAAATGCAGCGTTCCCTTGCTTCATGGATACTGCCTTGGTTTAGGAACTAAAAACAGGTATGCTAGCAATGCTGCAATGACTGGCTAATCACACAGCTCCTCACCTGCTCGTGGGACTCTAGTGACGACACACTGATAGATGGGTCAGGGTCAGCATTGAAGGCACTTCTGAGGTTGGCGGGGACACTCGGGGCCATGGAGAATATCTTTTCGGTGTCCCAGCCACTGAGGAACGACCCAAGGGTACTGTTCTTGAGGAAGCCGCCGGTTGCAGTGTTCTGGCTCAGTTGCTCTTCACCAGCACCAGAACTGTGCTCAGCAGATGAAGCGGACCCAGAGCTGTCGCCAGAGCCCCTTGCATTGGCCGAACGCCTCTCGCCAGTTGAAGCAGATGCTTGGTTCCCACACGCAACATGACACTGCGAGAACTGCATCGCGGAATTAAATTTCAGGTAAGTATTCGTTGAAAGTAATTACCATCGACTAAAGGTTGAAGACCCTCTCAGATGCTGGCCCTCTCAGATGCTGACAATCAAACCCTGCATTGCCTAAACCAAAACTACTAGGGGTGTGCGAATATTCGAAATTTCGAATATTTTTCGAATAGTGTTTGCTATTCGATTCGATTCGCACTGAAATTTTACTATTCGAACTATTCGAACTTCCCAAAGACAAATGCAGTCAACGTCCGGTTGAAAGTGACCCCTTCAGATTTTCAATATGCTTCACCTCATTACACTCTCGTATTGCGGCAAAGCTGCCTTTCAAGCTCCGTTACGGTCGAACTTAGCCAAGAGACAAAGACCGGTTAGAAATGGTCCCTAGATTTTCAATATGCTTCACCTCATCACACCCCCGTATTGCGGTAAAGCTGCCTTTCAAGCTCCGTTACGGTCGAACTTAGCCAAGAGACAAAGTCCGGTTAGAAAAGGTCCCTAGATTTTCAATATACTTCACCTCCTCATACCCCCGTATTGCGGCAAAGCTGCCTTTAAAGGTCCGTTAGCCAAGAGACAGTCAACGTCCGTTTGGAAGTGGTCCCTAGATTTTCAATATGCTTCACCTCATCACACCCCCGTATTGCGGCAAAGCTGCCTTTCAAGCTCCGCTACGGTCGCAAATGTATTAACTCGAGGAAAACGCTGGTTCCAACATGGAGATGAAAGATGTGGCAGAGTTGGGGGCTCAATTAATGCTGTTTTGGACCTGAAATTTGGGCAGGAAGTCCGAAAAATCGGACGCCGAAGCTTTTTAGCATCCAAAATTTCAGATGTTCTTATATATCGACATCTACTTGGCAGATTTGGAACTCCAAACTTGAAGGGAGCACACCCTTGTCCGCCACGTCAGTTGGCCTTCCACAGAAGTTGAAAGAGGAGGAGAGGCTGAGGAAATGGCATCTTTGCCTATCACGTGTAAAGTGTTGTCGGCAACACTTCGGTTGCACCAAATCATGTACATAAATACAATTCGGCCTCTACATTGCCTCACTCTTGATAAGAAAGACAACTATGAAATATGACCGCACCAGCGCTTCATCAACCTAGCGAAAAGAAACACTTTCATGTTGCGATCTCACAAGAACATACTTAGGGATTCTCTGCAACTTTTTGTGTAAGTTCACTTCGAATTATTCGAAAAATGTTTGAGAAATATTCGAAAATTATTCGAAATTATTCGATTCGATTCGCATTCAATCTTTATTATTCGAATTCGCTTCGCACCCAAAATTTTGCTATTCGCACAGCTCTAAAAACTACCCTTCTATGCATGCAAATTATCGAATTTTGTCACTCTGCGCATTACTGCTGTCACCTGTGCTTTCCTTCATATAGCACATATATGCTACTCAAAAAGTAAAAATCCACAGTCAACACTTTCTGAAAAGCTTGAGCTCGCTGGAAGCATTATGTAAAAATGCAAGCACCATCAAAAAATGCTTTGTCACCCGTAGTTGCTTAAATTTAAATATTAAATGCAAAAAAATTCATTCTCCATTTTCTAAGAAAGTATTCAAGCCATTCATATATAGAGAGAGATAACAATCTTTAATGAGATGCCCGGAGATGTTAGCCTGGTTTATAGCCTGGCTTGCTACTCCAGGTGCCATTTATACAGGTAATGGGTTAAACTACAGCGCTGATGCAGAGAGTGCTCATGGCAACCCTTTAATGCCTCCCTCATTCACCTGTACAAACACATTCCAGGGTGACATGCATGCAAGTGTGATGTGTTTTAGTGTTAAAATAACACTCAAATCATACTGAATGACGGAGACACACAAGACAGCTCAAACTGGTATGCATATACATATTCACATCTGCATGCTGTCAGAAGATGAAGAGATGAAATGCAATAGTTCAACCAATTCAATGCACTCGCAGCATCACCAACATCCGCAAAGCAAAGCAAACACCCTTCTTACATCAACAGGCTGAAATTTGCGTAACATGCATTGAAAGCATGCATTTGTACAATAACAAGGTGTAGAGCTCGTAAAAAAAAAGACAGTCAATGTCCCATCCAACCTCACTAAGTGAAGGCAGCTTCACTTGTACGCTGACACGCTGCCGTCCATCGATGAAAACCACCGTGGTACTGTTTGTAAACGGGCGACGGGCTGCTGTGTGACAGACATCCACACTGTGCTGCAAAGTTTAAAGGAAAACACCACCAGAAATGTAAGGGGGTGCGACCAGCACCTATATTAATTAGGAAGCCGACCAAGACATGAAGTTTTAATGAACATGAACAGCTCACAACATTTGCGACAAGTAGATGAATTTATTCATAGAACAACCAAATGTAAAGCAAGCATTTCTAAGTCATCAAAAAAAAAATTGTGAAGTTAATACATAGACATGACCTAAACATTTGTGTGTCATATATGCACAATATAATGCAAAGGAGTGGGAAATACAGTCAAACCTGGATAAATCGAACTCAAAGAGGATGGCAAAGTATTTCGGTGTATCTATATAATTCAAATACGAAATAGCACGTCCTCTTAGATAGTCGCTACCTGAAACGTCCTTTTATCGTCTACTGTCAAACTAGCTTCCTGTATTGACAGCAGCAGTGTTTACAGTATCATTTCCTGACATTTCATGCAACATCTAGAGAGACACTACCACTGCATCACTGTAAATGAAAATATGTGCCTTCCAGGCATCTGCAGTTCACGATAAAACACGCACTCGCACATCCCTTTTCGTGTTCCTCATGCCTGAACAGCACTGCTTTGATACACATATTTAATTGCCTGTCTCCTTAGAAACTATCAGTACCATCAGCAGTCAGCCGTCATTCACAGTGGAAGAGCGCTAACACAAAGTCGCCAATTTTAAGCAGCCTACTGTAAACACTAGACGGCCAACAGCAATGCAGTGCACAAGAAATTGATACTGAAGGGACAACTTACCCATGTCTCGTCGTCCAGGGTAACACCTTCCACAGGAACAGCATAGTAGTCTTTCTTTGTTGCAACAGCAACCACTAGTTTTCCCTGAGCAGTGAAGAATGACTCCAAGGTTCCATTTGGGGTTGTGAAGCTGAAAAGGCACAATTCCATTAGACCAATGTTGTGGTACCGGGTGTAGTATGACTAGCTAACGTTGCTTAATATTTTTATTAGTTTAAAGGGCCCCTAAACATTGCAAAGGTTGAAATTTAGTTGTGGTGTTGCATTGCAGTTGTGCACGAGTCTACAACAAACACGTAGCCATGAGAATTTTTCGAAACGGCGCTGTAACAGCGGAGTTACACACGTTTGACGATACAAAAGACGTCCACGCTTGTTTCCCTCTTTCTATGCTCCGTTCATCAGCTCGTCTCTCCTCCTGGCCGAGTGCTCCTCCTCGCCATGCGAGGAGGAAGAGCAACAAGCGCGCATACCTGCGAGCGGACAAGCAGGTGTTGCAGATGACGAGCAGACGACATGTTGACGTCACAGCGAACCGTTGAGGGGATGAGGAATGCCGAAAGGCACGGAGAGGAGAAGGGATTCCTTCCTGGAGTTTGTGGGGTGCCCGCGGTTCGTCGCACTGCCACGTTTGGCATTGCTGGTCATGACGACCTCCTGAACTCGATGCGTGCGTTTACTTGAAACGTTAAAAAAATTATCGGAGGTGGTTTAGGGGCCCTTTAAAACAATGTTTGCATATGTGGTCAAAGCACTGACACGAAACAGCCTTTTGACTTGAAGAGACTAGACTTTTACTTTCTTTCTATAGTGCAAGAAATTACATTCAGTTTGTCCCCTGGTTGTCTTCCAAAAGCATGTTAAGTGTTGTGCACAAATTTAGTGAAATTGGAGTTTGCTACTTCTTAAAAAGCAGGATACGGTGTAAAAAGTAGGCTTGTACGAATAGTAAATTTTAGGTTCGAAGCGAATAGTGATTGGGTCGAATAATTTCGAATCTAATTCGAATAGTATATATCACATATTATAAAGAAAAATGAGCATATTTGTCATGACCCAACTAATCTGCACAATATTTTTTAAGATTGAAACAAGGCATGTGCAAATGTCATTCTTTTTGGTTCAAAGAGAAGTGGAAGTAACTCTGAATAGTATCAGGATTTGACTTTCGGTAGAATGCAAGTGATAACCTGTAAAATATGTTACATTTTAAAATTTACTATACTTTGAGCATTTAAGCTGGTATAACAAGCTTTTAAACTTATAAAATGATGAATCGATGTGAGGGTAATCTGCTCATTTAACCTTGAAGTGGGGCTTCGCGACAGAGCGGATTTCCCCTGAAAAGGTGTATTCACAGTATAGCACCCCTCTACTGCAGTGAGACCACCTTTACAGGGGGTTACATGTGGTTTATATGTCTATTCGTTCATTTCGAATACTTCGACATTTAGAATAATTTAAATTCATTTCAAAGCGAATTATAATACTGTAATATTCATTCGAATATTCGAACTGCTCGAATATTCGCACAAGCCTAGCAAAAAGTTAACAGGTGGTCCACCATTACCAGCAAACGCTGGCTAGATTTCTGCAGCTGTACTGTTTAGAGAAGCTCATAATATTCATTAGGAGAGATTCGTACGAGTGTGTATATTGCCTGTAAAATCCCGACAATGAATGCATGATAAACCTAAGCCTCTGTAACAGCACAAATGACGCTTCCTAATAAGCTAAACAAGCATGACAGAAACCATCTTGGATGTTCCTACCTGTAGAACTGTCTTCGGAATGCAGCTTCTTTGCGAGCATTCAGTTTCTCGAGACGCACCCATGCATGGAACGCAAACCCAGATCCGGGCCACCTTTTAATGTTCGGAATGAGGATTCCCTGAAAATAAAAAAAAGTAAACGAGTATGTTTAGAAAAGCATTAAGTGATGACACAGCATGCATCACGTTGAATTTCGATTCTCCGTCAAGGAGAACGTCTCTGCCGAGCAATAATATTCTTGAACCATGAGCATTTTTGCAAATTAATGTACTATATGCCCTCCTCTCACCTCGTCTGGATCACTGAAGTCAAAGAAGTGAGATGCCCCAAGCCAGCCGTCACTTCTCACCATGCTGGACAGGGCATACATCAGTGGCAGTGTGTATTGGTGCTGGAGGGAGAAGAGAACTATTAAAACCTCCTGGGATGGATGACATTCATTTCAATTGTGAAATCTTTGAACAAACCTAGACTGAATTATAATGTTACACGGTTTACTACATGAACGTGTACAAACACAAACAGAGAATTTTTCGCAAGTGCAGCATTTGTCAAAGAAACAGAGTTATTACTTGCATGACCAAAACTAAATCAAGGAATGTCTGGTCAACCTCACGCTGCCAGACAAGCGGACCCGACGTGGCAATTTCACAGACAATAGCCAATAAAGTCCACAAGTGAGCTGGAAATTTCAACTGTTCAAAAGGCCCACTGCCAGTGACAATTTCAGAGGGCCAGGAAGATTTATTATCAAATCTAACCTTCTTTTAAATGCAGCATGGCACACCATGTCTTCACATTGAAAGTTTCTGCAATTACTTTTACAAGTCACCAAAAATGCACGAAAACTAACTTGTTCTCCTGAAGTACTTGGCCGCAGCAAGTGGAAAAGTGCCTTCAGTTCGGACGTGCTAATGGAACAGGAAGCCAGCGTGACCAGAAACTTCAGGAGCTGGCCTGGTGGTGCAAAGAGAGGCATAAGCAAAACAAAGCATGTAGACTGAATTAAGCAAGCAGACAATGAAGGAAAAAAGCATATGAAAGGATTATTGTGGTTTGTTTAGCTCAAATTACAGAAATGATAACAAAATATAGCTAAAAATGGAGAAAACTTGGCACATGTAGAAGTAGGACTTGCAACCTCCACCACAATGGACAAAACTGGATCTAGTTAACTAGGTTTATTACATGTATACTCAAATATTACATACACTTAAAGTAATTGAACAACTTAAGTGAAGGCCCCACCACCATCTTGAAAGCACAATGTTAAAATGTAGCACAAGGAACATGCTTCGCATGTCCATCTTGCGCAGTGCAGACTTTGTGCTCTGGTGGTGATCATTCAGTCATCAGTCACTGTCTGGTTACGTTATTGACCACTTTTCTTTGTCCCTACTGGAGACTGGCTAATGCTTGGCTGTTTTGGAGGATTTCATAGCCGGTTCTCGAGACAGAGAAGTGACAACTCTGCCAGGTACCATCCCTTACCTACAGCCTTGCCACCAATAGTGCTGCTCCTGCTCAGGACGTGAATGATGGCAGGGATAACACCGCCCTGTGCGCAGGCCATGCGCGACCTGAGCGACCCTTTCACCATGGAGTCGAGCTGCTCAGCCAGCCAGAGCTGAAGGGAGTGCGACTCGAGCTGAGGGAGCCAGTGCAGCAGGTGTATCATCAGCTCCAAGTTGCGAAGCGTCGATGACGTCCCCGTCAGGCGCGGCGTCTCTTCAACCAGCTGCACAGAAGCAAGGAAGGAGAACCTTGCTAATTAAGATCATGCTAATTAAGACCTTGTTTATCAAGGTTTTTAAATTATTGATCGTGTTAACATACTTCTGTAATCTAGGTCAACAACAAGCTCTGGTGTCAGTCCAGCCGTGCCCCAGTAGTGCAAACTGCCCACATTTCTTATTTTGGCAGGAACTTTTTTGACAGAAGGTTCCTAAATCTACAGTCAATTTCATTCTCCAAGTAACAATTCTAAAGCATTATATCGGAAACATACTTCTGAAAAGTTCAACACTTGTTTGGAATTACAAAGCCCTTGAGACTAATTATGCGTTCCGCCACAACAGCCATAGAGATAGGAGTAAAACACAAAAGGGCCCCTGTATCCAGATTTCAGTGCAACCTGAAGGAATATCAATTGCAGAGATTAATGTGGAATCCTCTGCCCTGCTGCAGTTACCCTCATAGCCAATAAAGCAAGAACAGGACATACTTAATAACAAAGAACAAACTAAAGTGAAAGACAAAGAAAATCACAACAGTGTAATGAAATGAACTCGCACACCGCACACCTATGGCAGATGTACATAAAAGCACGTACAGTCACCATCACATTTAAAGGGACTGCCAACCACACAGTATGTGTCATGATATGCTAGTAGACATGGAAAGACCATGATTTACAGTGACTGAATCAATCACACTGCAGTTCTAGTAGAACATGTAAATTTTAATTGCCACAGAAAGTCGCAAAAAACAGTATGTAACACCTGGTGTCAAGAGGCCTTGCTACTGTGCAATGGAAGAATTCGAGAGAGCACCATATGTAGACAACTGTTATTTATTGCCACTGTACTTAGTACTTAATATAGCAAACTTTATATTATATATGTACGTGCACTTTATTCTACGCATATTATGTGGTAAAGAATGTTATGCTGACACACAGAAACTAGGTACTACCTAATAGTGAATTGAGAGACCCATGGCAAGATGTGGTGTCTCTAATTTCATGGCAGTGTTCTTTGAGTATTTTTGTACTCACTAGAGTTTACGACTGAGTATGCAATGTTTTGCATACTCCCTGTGAGGTACAAAAAGTCATAAATGTCATTGTGCCGTAAAGGGGTGCCAGCAATACATGAATAGCATACTGGCGTATCTTATCGCTTCTCACAAATGCTGGCATATAATCCCTGTTGCACTCGCCCATCACTGTTTCTAGCATATCTCTAGTGTACAACACCATCCCCACATAGAAAGCAAAATTCTGATTTAAAAAATGTTCCATGGCATTTAACTGCATTACCCTGGAATGATTACCCACTCTAATCGATAAGCTTTCCACTTCAATAACAAAAAAAAATGGCTCTGTAAAAACTGGCTTTCAGTACCTTTAATGCCCGAGTATAATTATTTGACCACCAATGCACACCCCTGCTTGCGTCCATAATTTGTGGACATGAAGCATCAATCAGCAGCTTATGCCACAAATTAAAATATTGGTTAAATCAAAGTTTTACGGTCGGTCTTGTCTAAATATGACAGATGGTGCGACAAAGCTTACTTACTATTATTACTGTTCATATCTTTTATTTTCCAGCATGGCGAACTGGTGCAAAAATCCTACAAATTTCTTGAAATATAGAAAAATTCAAGAACCTTTTATAAACTCTGATTCAAAATACTAAGAAAGACAAAACGTGCTTTGTCGAGTGTATGTAATTAGCTCCAAGAATCTGAAAATAACAGCATGCTTTTTTTAAGGAAATGCCCGAAATTTTTTTAGCTATATTCAAACCAACCTACACAGCTTATTTGGCCTCCTTACAGAGAATGCTAGAAATATCGATCAAATGCCGAAATTATTGTTTGCAGCAAAAATTGTGTCAGCACCTCGATAACAAAGGGCTGAAATAGCCCTGGTATCTCCAGGCAACAAGATTTTAGTTAGAAACCCATGGGTGGCTGAAATTTTTAATAACATATTGTTAAAAGGACACGTAACATTATCTGCCATGGACAATGACGCATTAACCCCAATTGCATCCCAGCAATAAAACACTAACTAAAAGAGTAGCTGTGCAAAGGGCTGTCAAAACTCAATTATTGCCTGCAGTCTTACCATTATTAACTGCTATATTTCAATTCTTATTTTCTACGGTTCGTAGAATATAAATGCCAGGAACAGGGACAAAGAGCTTATCAAACAGCTTGACAGGACACGTATACCCATGCATGCAATTGCTAACACCACAACAGTGGTTACTAAAAGTAGCTAAACATTTTAGAATGCTTAAAACCTTCTATACTATAGTAACAGGCTAAAGAATACCAAGGATGAAATAAAAGCATGCACCATGTAAGAAGTATACACAGAGAAGTAGGCTTTCTATCTCACAAGTTCAATGCAAATTAGCAGCAGCACATAACTGAGTACTTTAAAGGGACACTAAAGGCAAATGTTAAGTCGACGTTGATTGTTGAAATAACGATCCAGAAACCTCGTAGTGCTACTTTTATGCCAAGGAAGTGCTTATTTTAAAATAAAATCACGTTTTAGTGGTCCGAATCGCGTTAGTGCACTTCAAATCACCCGCCTGAAATCCGACTTTCATACATCACTGCTGCTGTGCCCAACGTTGCCCGCTTTTACTGCGCGGCCGCCGACACTAGTATCAGCAGAGCGAAAGTAGCGGGATCCACAGCAGCAACAACGGCCATCGAAGCCATCGAAGCTTGCCGCAATTGTCGCAATGGATGTGGACGGAGAATATGACAACGAGACATTGGCTCGCGACGCTGGGCTGTACGCCGCGGCAGTACAGCCCAGCGTAGTACAGCCCAGCCCAGCATTGGTGTAAATGGAAAGAAGGTGTCCTTGCAACTTTCAACAGGAATCCCTTTGAGCGGTGGCATGAGGCAATATTCTGCCGCTTTGAGTCCGGAACGCCACTCGAGTATTTTCTTGAAAAACAGCAACTTCTTTGCATAGCTGAACCTGGACTGTCAACCT
This sequence comes from Rhipicephalus sanguineus, assembly GCF_013339695.2. Lineage (NCBI taxonomy): Eukaryota > Metazoa > Arthropoda > Arachnida > Ixodida > Ixodidae > Rhipicephalus > Rhipicephalus sanguineus. The sequence goes on from NC_051178.1 coordinate 132,418,531, forward strand.
CATCACTTCTTGCTCTTATCATTCATGGCTTACCTATAGATTTGCAACGACAGGTTTTAATACACTGTCCGAAAACGCCCGAAGCGCTTCTCCAACTACTCAAGCTATTATCGCGTCCCTGGGCTGAAAGAGGCTTCAAAAGTAAACAAATTATTTCAGAGACGACAAGCGTTAGCCACTTGGGTGAAAAGTACTCGTCGGATTTTAGAGGCGTCACCTCTGATTTTAGTGGAAGCGCAACTTTCGTACAGAAGAATAGGGCCTCGAAAGATGAATGCAACGTTGGAGAGCAAAATAATTCTAAACTCATACATACAACGCATGAGACCGTCCAACTTGTGTCATCGAGTTTACTGCACATACAACTTGAAGTGAACGGTCAAGCTATGCGAGCACTTGTAGACAGCGGAGCTTCAGTTTCAGTTATGAAAAGAAACAAAGCAAAACCCGAGGACATATTCAGAGGCAGAACTGTCATTGTACGGGGCTATGACGGCCGTGAAAAAGAACACTGCGAATGAGTAAGGATACGTCTGAAATACCAGTCACAATCTGTAGAAATACTGGCACTGGTGATAGAAGGCATCGAGTATGACTTTCTACTCTCTCGTCCAGACATGAAATTGCTGAAGCTTAACATTCACTGGGATGACACTGTGTCAGTGAGCGAGAAGTTACGCTCAGGTTTACTGCGCCGTATCATCCAGCAGCAGTGTCCCTTTAAGCACAAAAACTGCCTGGAAAATATCACTTTTACTCGCGCCCAAGACATTTATAGTGGAAAAAATTATTCGCTGAAAAGTCAGCTTAAAGAATTTTTTATATTCATGATTTTATCACCGTCAGTGAGTCAGAAATCCATATTGACTTTTAATAAAAGAATGACAAATCAGTTTACCCATTCAAGAAGTGTTTCCAGTGTACACTGCTGAGGCTCTCCCATCGTCTTGAGCGTGCTTATCAGAGTACGGTAACCTTGCATGCTTGAGAAATGTTTCTGTAAAAAATAAGAAAACAAGTCGACTATAATTTCATTTCTCACACTCTGACGAGACCAAAAGCCGGTAAGTAAACTGCTCATTCGAAACACCCGCGGTTAAACACTTACTGCATGCAATAAATGTTCCGGAGACTACATACTGCATTGATCCGTACCTTTGCGAAAGGAAAACTGGAAAGGAAGACGTGAATCAGCCGCACGGAGGAGGTGGCCATTTTCTGGGCACTGCCACTCTTTAACTGCAAGGACGAAAGAAACAAAGCACAGCTTATTCATTCATCTGTGGATGTAAGAAAATAAATCGGCTGTTCCAATTTACCAGCAACATAATAGTACCTTGCCGCTTTATTTTTAACAAACTTTACATACATCATTGTCTGCATCTATCGTAATCAGTAGTTCCTTGTTTACTCAAAGTAACAGAGATGTACATACTCGTATATTCAGGTTAATACCATCTTATTGATGAGTGGTTTAGCGCAAGGACCAAGGATTGTCTCATGAAGTCGCCTCAACCCCCACATTAATATATCTATATTTTATTTGTGCAATTACTCAATGTGACAAGAATTCTGCATGCCCTGTCAATCTAAGGAAGAATTCACACTCCTGTAACAGTCACTACTCATTTGTAGACATTCCACACGAACTCTGTATACGACTATGACATAAAATAAAAGCCAAGTCTTTACTCTTTTCCCTTTCATTGAGGTTTGCGCATGAAACTTATAAAGCTGTTTATATATGCACAAAATGAGCCCCACAATGACACTTTTGCCAAATATGTATGCCCTAAAACGGCATCTTTTGTAAACTTAGTTTGACAAGTGAAGATGGACAAAACATAATCTATGTCTGTGCTGTTGAAGAGTGCAATCAATGCACCACCACGTTTTGGCTGAACCATTACATGCCATCAAAGCGTTAAACTGTCTTTTCCAAGACTATCGTCAGCACAAGCAATGGTATCACAAGTACAGTAGGTCAACTTAATAGCAGCCTATGTTCTACAGCATTTCATAAGCTTTCAACCAATGTGACTTTTATTTCATAGTCAAAGTCTTTTGTTCTGTGAGTAACACTTTGTTTTTTTTTTTTTCGCACTCGTTTCAACCAACAGCATTAAGTGTTCAGAAGTGGCGCATTGTCAGACAAGAAATCGGGCTCCCTAAGCAACTCTCGCACCACAGTTTCTTCAGAGTTTTAAATGCCACATTTCATTACCAGCTCAAAACAAAACAAAGCCAGGTCCCAGAAATGTGCTGTGGACTTCACCTCCCAATAACTCAATGGATTTTAAGCCACCACATCAATGTCAGGAGTGAGCTTCACCTTGGTTCCATGAAGAGAGCGAATAAGGCGTTCAACCATTTCGTTGTCATGAAACACCTTCTTTAAGGCCAAATTGCTGTTCGATGAAAAGAGTTCTTGCAGACCACCTGCAAAAGCAGAAAAGAAAAACACGAAACCCCATCCTTTTAGCCCACCCTCAAATGTCCATCAGACTGCAATTGAAAAGGTGCATCACCATGTATTTTCACACAATAACGACGCAGCGTTCCAGCCATAGCTTCTTCTTAAAGTACACTGCAAAGAGTAGTTGTGATACCCATTCCTGATTGGCACAAAAATATTACAGTGACTTCTTAAAGTTTTATGCCATTTGCTTCATGCCACACGAGCACACTTCATGGAATAAGAATTTAATGCTACTTGTGATATACTGTCCTATCACAACCGTAATAAACTGATTAATGCGGAATTCTCATTCCAAATAAAAGCACTTAAACTACACATTAAAAAAACCCATCTTAAGAAATAAACTGAAACTATATAAAATATACCCATTACTGGTTGTATGTAGTGCCATTTAACCCTTTGAGAGACTTTGTACACAAGTGTGTACACCACCTGTTTTTGCAAGTTGTGTCGACTGGTGGCTAAGCAAGGGCAAGATGTATTGAGGTTCGGATGAACTGAACCTCCTGCGTAATAAATGTGTCTTCCTTTAACTTCACTTTGCAGTGTATTCTTGCATATGATCATTTTGCTGAAGGAACTACCCTGCTGAATGAGTTGCTCAACATCAAAAGTATAATTTTTCTTTGCTCGAAATTAACATAATCAAAAACAAATTTGCACTGCAGTTCTAGCCTGAGATTTCATTCTGTTTATGCAAAAGCAAAACATGGATGACTTCAGAATAAATAGATATTTAATTACAGTTTAATTAATATTAATTACTATAACATGCATACATCAATGTATTATGACGTTACTTTTCTTGCAATAGAATATCAAGTGCCTTGAAATGACGTGCAAATTTGACGCATTTACAAAGAGTTCTTCATAGTTGGCATCTGAAAGGGTTAATGTGCCTTTGTCTGCTAAGAAAAACTGCAAAATTACATTTGTCCACTAAAGAACATTTCTGATAAAAACTTTCTGCAGTCATATTCAAAACATTTAACATAACAATAACGTGCATGTAGCCATAACTGTACGTATAATGTCATTTGGAGACTCCAGGTTTCAGACATCTAATAGCCTAAAATTTGTCCAAAATTGGCACCTGTATGACTGAAGCTATATTAATAATGAAGTGGCAATCTGGAACAGTCACCCAAGTCGCCGAGCGAATGCTTACATGTCACAAATCTTAACAGACCTTTATCAAGGAATCCCAGAACGACCCACGGGCGCGCGAAGCACCATGGGAAAAGTGCATATGTCAAGAGAGCTAGCCGGCTGTTATGTCGCCCGCTGCTCATTGGTGCCGTGGGAGCACGAAACAAAAAGAACACGTCACCACTTGGTGACAATTCTTGAACCGCAAATACTACACATATCCGAATGCACCCCCATGTATCTCTACGCGTGAAATGAGAAAGGAGTAACGCATTAGATGTGGGTAGTATTATCGAGCGGGTGCATATCGGATATAGCAGTTAAGCGACATGCACGTTATCGCCTGCCGATACCGTCAAGACGTACTATCGTGAGCATGATGAGCCGGAACATGGAATTCATGTTTAATGTTTATTCTACGATTACTTGTAATGTACTTACTGTAAAATGCCAAGCAAACGCCCCCCCCCCCCTACGGTGAAGGATAAACCGACCAGATTTGGAGGGGGGGCGCTTGCTCGGTACCGGACCGAAATTCAAGATGGCGGCGGGAGAGCCGCTAAAAATAAAAGATGCTCATCCATGTTTCTAATGAAACGCTTTATTTATTTACTGTTTTTATTCCCCCTCATCATTGTGAAACCATTGAAGCAGGGACCGGTTTGACCAATATATGACCGGCCACACGACAACGGAATTTCATAAACAACATTAGATATGCATTCAGTGTACTCATTCTTGTGGTTATTTTCACACAAGCGATGCTCGTCGTGAAAAAAAAATGTGGCCGCAGGGGAGGAGGGGGAGTGGGGGGGGGCGCTTGCTCGGCATTTTACGGTATATGAATGTGACGTATGGAATTGCAGGAGATACCTTTCTGCTTGAGCATTTATAGTCATGAACACCTTTAAGCTTACCAACTACGTTTAGCTGCTATGGCCTTTAAAAGGCAATTTCAGTGCTTCATCTCACATTGTTAACGGCTATACATATCTATGGTATGGTTCTCTGTGAGCCAGCACGCGAAAACACAACCAGCATTTCTAAAATCCAACACCTGCAGTTAGTGTCAACGACGGGCGGCAGAGGCATATCGATTGTTACCTATGGTGCGAGCAACACGGATGCTGTCTGGTGAATGCAACTTATTTTACTAGATTCCGACTATACTCTATCGCATACTCTTTAAATATCAGAACCTCACCTTGTGCTCGTCAACAGGTCGACGGACGTTGATTTCAAACGCAACCGCACATTGCATAGACTGCACCCCGACTTTATATAGGAAGCTGATTTGTATTTAATTTATTCCATAGGGCATACCGGCACCAAAAAAAAAAAAAAAGAGAGAGACACATACAAGTCGCTCAGCTGGTTCAAAAGTGACATGCGGAAACGCTAGACAGATAGAATTATATCGTAGAGAGACCGTCGCAGCTAAACAATGAAGTTCATGATTGCATTATGCAGAATTATGTTGCACCTTGCCAAATTCAATTGACCTAAGAATTGCTAGCACGGCAAAAGTGGAAAGCTGAAGTGTGAGGCCCGTGCACTCATCGAGGCAGCTGCTGCGGCGTGCACACATTTCCCATGAGCGCTTGCGCGCCCACTGTTGGCGCTCGTGTGCTTTAATTAAAAAGGACTTTTTTCCTGTGGAAAACAAACTGTTGTGCAATGGATCACAATGGAACTGGCAGGCAACTGGTTCTAGAAACAGGGTCTTTCGTTTGGTGCATTGTCCTGTTAATTGAACTTGCTGCTCTGGAACGTGTGTTTTCACTGTGCGAGTTGTGGCCTGCTCAACCATGGTGCTGAATTCACAGAAATCAACTGCGTAAGTTAGATAGATTCTTAGCGTGGCGATGTTTGTAACTACTACTCAGAGCTGCCACAACCACCGAAAACAAACGTGTCTCGCCCCTCGTGCTCCTCTCAGCAGACTGACATGCAAAGTGTCCTCAAACATCCGGCCAAATTCGTGCCACGATAGCAAAGCAAGAAAGGGCACACTACTGCAGAGAGAGTAATTCAAAACAAGAGGAACAGGTGAACTCGCCAGATCTACCAGTGGAACACAAATTCTTTGCCAAAGAGGAAGGAACCAGCTCCAAAGCTACCATTACAATTTTTCACAAAAAAGCTTCTGAGCTGTAGACTTGCAGATCTGAATGAACGATCCGATAGGGTGCGCAATTTCGAAAGAAACAGTCAAACATTTGCACAAAATGTCTTACTCATCATCCACTGAGCTGTATCCACTTGTGTGGGCTTCTCTTCTTCAGTCATCAGCTTGGACAGAGTCCCCAAGTACTCGCGCACGAATGCATTCAGGTCCACCTTTCTCTGCACAGAAACAAACATGTAAGAATATGAAGTGCTGTTCCCTCCTCATACCAATCCCAGTTTGAATCATTTCATGTGGCACTTACAATAACCTTACAACCATCGCCTATAAAGAAGGAGTTGTTTCTGACAAGGACATCACAACTTTCCAGCCTTGCGTTTTCCAAACTGCTACGTCAGACTTTACAAACGGCTGTTGGCAAACCAATAAGAAAAACAATATATGACCAAATAGTGATGCAACAGTGAATCCCAAAAGCAAAGACTACTTGATTTAAAAAATACCAACATAAACTACTTATGCAATTAGAGCACTCAAACAAATAAACAAGGTAATTGATTTCGCTACTCATATATCACCACACCTGCATACCACTATTTCTCAGAAATTCGTTCACCACTGCTTCCCAGTCAATAGGATGTAGTCTCAATAAATTAGTTTAATAGAATAATTCGCCCCCCCCCCCCCCAAACATCACTGCACAGTTGCCACTCAATATTTCACGCAAAAGAAAAAGGAACAGCAACTACAGTATAAACACACTACACATCATTCCAATGAGAATGAAGAAACAAAGCCACATTCGTGCACACTGCTGAACTGAGCACATCAGCTGCAACATTTGTACAAGAGGAAATGATGAAGAGAACACTCCACATCCCACTCAAACACCTGCCTACAACACGAAACGTTGTGCTACAGCGTGGGAGAAAGGGGTGCATAGATTTCTCGTGGTTCTTATTACTCAAGTGACAGTTCAGAGGTGAAGAAGGAAAGGAGAAGAAGGAAATTCAGACAGGCTAGCTTACGCTAGCTAGCCGGAGTTATGACACAGGCCTACATACGGAGTGCAGAAAGGCTCTCTTGCTTGGCATACTTTGAATAAACAACTCAAAGTGCCCTGTTTTGAATATTTTTCTAACATGTCAGTCAAGTATTGCAAATGAGTTCTGCGGAATCCCACAAGGTGGCGGAATGGTTAAGAAAGGGAAAATAGACAACCAACCGTTTGTAGCACGAAGCCACAAGGAAATCTATACGGATTACTCAGAAAGAAAGCTTCTTAGTTGCTGAAAAATTCGTCCTGGTCCGGGGTTTGAACCCGGGACCAATGCCTTTCTGGCATTGGTCCCGGGTTTTATTTTTCGGCAACTAAGAAGGTTTCTTTGTGACTTCGCGCTACAAACAGGTGGTTGTCCATTTCCCCTTTCATGTCAGTTAAGTGTTTTTGGTGCGTGTTTTAAACTATTGTTGCATATTCTCAGATGGGTCTAATAAGTGCTTTTTTTGCATGCTGTTAGTTTCACCTGTGGGGACGTACTAGCTAGTTTTCGCCCTATAAAGCCTACTCACTAATAGCGAGTGAATTTAAAAGCATGAAAGAAATTATTTGCTTTCCTCGGCGTGCGTTCCAATACTCTTGCCGCACCAAGTCTATCGTGGCCTTCACGGCATTGTGTGGGTTCAAGAGTAGAGTGCACTAAACGATGAGGAAGAAAGCCCGTGGAAAAGTCAAACAATGCTTTGCACTCAAGAAAACATGGGAGATGGGAGGATACTCACTGCTTCCGGTGGTGAGGCACACAGGGTGACAATACCTTGCAGGATGCATCGAACCGCTGTCATCTTCACCTCAAGAGGGCATTCCTGTTCCCGCAGTCGGTGGAACAGGATTTCTACTGTGTTCTGGTTTATTGCCACTTGAGCATTGTGCTGCATCATGGCAACCAGAGAAGACACAAAAGGCAGAATGTGAGTTCTCTTTTTCATCTTTGAAGAAACTGACATTCACTACCATCACAGCTTCTAAATAAACTCTACCAGACCTGTACATTCCCACAGTAAAGTACAACCGCATTAACTCAAAGTTCTAAAGACAAGAAAAAATCCAAGATAAGTAGAGTTCTAAGATAAGTGAGTTCACTACACTGGAAGGCTACTGGCCTTCCAGTTAGTCTCATTTCTTACATTTCTTAGCCTCATTTCTTTACAGCCAACGTCCTGAAGACACTGAAAACAAACAAAGTGTATGAGGAGTTTCTTCTCGAATTACACCGCTCTGGATATATGAAAGCTACAGGATGAAAGCAAGAAATTGCCAAATGGCTGCTGGACTAGAAGTTCCGTCCTCTATACTTTTTGTTCATCGTGTCTACTTGCTCTCAACAGATGAAGAGTTCTTGCGACACACAATCACTGGAACTGGAGCGCAGTGAGAGCTAGAGAAAAATGGTCACTAGGCAAACAATTTGCCCATGTTCTATTCCTACAATTAATTCAAATTATGTGGTTAAATGTCCCAAAGCAACACAAAGGCAATGGGAGATGTCACAGTGGGATTTTTTTTTCATGTGCAATTATATCTAAGCACACGACCGTCTCTGTGTTCCACCTCTCTCGGAAAACAGTGGAAGAACATCAAACTCACAATCCTGCTCACAGCAAATAAATGCCCATAGCTGCACTCAAGTAGTACAATGAAATGCTCACCTGGGCTCCACAAATGATTGCACCAAAAACGTGAATGAGCTTCATCTGTATTGAGGCAGGTAAAAAGCAAGGCTTTGAACTGAGGCAATCTAAGGAAGAACAAAAAGCGTGATGTTACAGCTTGCAGCACACGAACACAAATGTTCACCTAAGCAAATGGCCAATTCAAATAGTACCAATTCCTTGTGGGCAAGCATAAATGATATCAAAATTATTTTATCTGCATATGAATAACATTGATTAATTGACTGATTCTGTAATTATAAAACCAATGTTTTGCAATCTGAGATCAGGAACATATAAAGAGCACTCTGGTGACTTTTGAAGCTTCAGTTCACTTATCAGCATCACATACTGAAAAAATAGAGACTAAAATATGTTCCTGATAATTCATTCCTGGCAGAGACAAACATGAGGGCTTCAGAGGCATTTCACTATTAACTCACTTCCTTAATAACAGTTTCATAACATCATCTTGTACAAATTACACAATGACAGCTGATGTTCAAAAAGACTTTTACTTTATGGAACGGAGTGTTATTTATCACTTACTCACATTGTATAATTAGGAGAAAGAAGCTATATAAAAACTTAGTACGCAAGCTCACCATAGAAAAATGGAATAACTTCAAGGTGAAGATGTGATGGGCTAACTTTACACTTCGTTGAATCCAAGGGGACCCTGAAAGGATAAGCATATGTGAAAAGTGTCAGCAATACAAATAAAAAAAACTGTGTTTCTTCAATGGCACTTTAAACATGAGCTAAGATCACTAGGCATACAACTAACTTTTGTGCAGCTTGCAGTCAACACTGTTCAAATCAGTTTGAGTTCAGAGTAAGCATGTGTGAAGCATAACCAGTGAGACATAGACTGAATTTTCCAAAGGAAGTTACAAATGTCTTAATAAGACTATTTCAAAGGAAATAAAAAAATAAAGCAAGGCACTAAAGTGAGCATAGAAAAAAATGTACTGAAGTTGTGGCTGTAAAGCATGCTTTTTAACACAATGTCTTCAGAAGTATGAAACTCAATATGAATGAAAATTATGCAAGTTTAATAAATAAGAAAGACATCATGTCAAAGAAGAAAAATAAGCCATACACAATCAGAATTGGATAAAATAGCAATTTAAAGCTACTAATCTCACCACACAGTGCACCCCTGTTCTATACAGCCCTGGACGAAGGCTGTCGTACTAATACTTCCCTCAATAATTCCAAGTAGTAAATAAAAAGACAACTACAAACAGTGGCAAACAAGAAATTATTACATTTATTCAAGAAAGAAATATAATACAAACATAAAAGTATGAACACTACCCTCTTAAATTTTATGGCCCAGTAATGCTGCCAATGTTTACTTAGTGACAGCAGCACATTTCAAAAACACCAAGAAAGCTAGGCACACCAGTGGCCAAATATACTCAACACAACTGACCAGTTGCTGGCAGTACAAAATGTTTGGAATAAAGAAGAACTCAACTCGTCTAGTCTGATTGCTATCAAATGTGATTCGGCCTAACATTAACTTTAGTGTGCGTCTTTACTAAAAAGTCACAGAATAGACCCATTACACATTTCAAATCAAAAGAGCACACAAATGTTACCCACAATCTCGATGCAACATGATCAACATCTTGCACTCAGTGCGTGGATTCACACACATTCAGGGCAGAACATCAACACCAACTACCTAAACCTGTATCAGTACAGTTTGAGATATTTTGCTAGTAAATCAAAACAAAGAATACATCTTCTGTACTTTCACAAGCACAAACCTACAAGGAAACCCGTGCAGGCTTCTGGGGTGTACAGTGTCACTGTTGAAGAAAAAAATAGTCTTTGTCTGGGAACCAACATTCCGGTCAGCAGTTACAATTTACAGCAGTTATATTCAGGTTAACAATTTAAACCCGGAACCAACACCCAGGTCAGCAGTTAGCATAGCAATCTCCTTTACAAACACAGCCACGTCCCTCGCTATAAGCGATGCAATTGAGAAGTGTGCTTAGCTAATAAACTTCACTACGCTATAGCGTAACACTTACTTGGCGCACATCTTCTGCCAGGTGAGATGCGGGTCGTACAGGACTTCGAGGAAGACCAGCACGGAGAGGAGGAAACTTGCTGTGTTCTGGTCGTTTGCATCTTTAGAGTGCTGAGTGTACTGAGAGAAACGACGCACATTAGAAAGAACTGCACTTTGGCAAACGACCTTCCTCGAGAAAGACACGAAACCCCACCTGGTTGGCAACAGCTGATGAAATCACTATGACAAGAGGCACTGCATCGCTAGTTGAAACAAATGGAATGTTGTTGAAGTTGCTACAAAGAAAAAAGGAAAGAGAGAGAACAAATTAGAGAGCCAATCAGTAGCTGAACGTGCAAGCTCAGCATGCATGATGGATTGCAAGACATAAAAGGATTTCTTTATGTTCAGCTATGGACATACGTCACAGAACATAAATAGTTATCTGATGCATTCATTCACTGAGAACAAGAGCTCAAATTTATTGATGAAACAGAGCAAGGAGACAGATGGTGATAATGTCAACACTAGAGTGAACTAATGCAAGCCCCAAATCAATAACACAGATATACTTGGTTAATACCATCGTATTTTTATTCAGTGCACCAGTGTTTATTATAACTGGGCTTCATTCTCATTTCGATAGAATGAATGCGTACATTAAAGTTTTACTAGGTGTAAGGCTTTAAAGAAAGAACTAATGCAAGGATGGAGGAGTTCCAGCACCAGCACACATGACTGACAACTCCACAGGAAACCGACCCATTGATTTTATTAATAAGGTCTCTCATGGTGCATAGTTCGGACTCTATGGGCACTTCGCCTCAGTGCATTAACAAGCTTGGCGACATCAGCCACTATTCTTCTTCAAAGGAGATGCTCAGTCTACCCATCTATTCATCCAATAAATAAGTTTCAAATGATGGGCCCTGACATCAATAAATGCAGATGGGTGTCACCACCCGTATGCATTAGATTGAAAATAGTCTGTGAGTTGGCAAATTTTCTTGGCATGCAAAAATGACATATAAACTCCCCAGTGTCCTCTGTGAAGTACACAAATACTTTGCTAATAGAGTAAACCATGTCTAAATTCCTCCATGCTACTAAAAAAGTGTCTCCCCGTGATTCTCCATTTCTGAAGACACTAACGAGGGAAGCCAACATAGTGAAACAAAGCCAAAGCCAAGCCAAAGGCACCTCAGTGAAAATTTGCTTTTAACCTCATATTATCAGAAGTGCAAAAGTACAAACAGGCTTTCTTTTTTTCTGCATTCCATATTTTCCAAGAAACACACATTTACACTAACTTCGAGCCTGCCAAACATGGTGCAGGGAGAAAACGTAAACTCATATTTTTAGAAGAAAAAAAAACGACGATATAACATTATCTTCCTGTCCCTTTAAGTGGATTTAACAATATGCATTAATATAATAATTGTTGGGGTTTTACGTCCCAAAACAACGACATTATTATGAGGGACGCCGTAGTGAAGGACTCCGGAAATTTCGACCTCCTGGGGTTCTTTAATGTACACCTAAAGCTATTAACAATATGTACAACATAGCTCTGTATCTATGGGTGCATTTCCATCAAAGAAAATTTTCAGATAAGAACTTTGTTGACAAATTTGTGTCCTCCAATACTAATTACCAAACACAGATGTCTTGCGCCAAAAGAGAATACTCAAGTGACAATGTGTAACTTATGATGCTGCCAAAATTCACGAACAAGAGATTCAAGATTTCTCTACATACGCAAGTATACAACACTGTATGTAGAGAACATAAAGATGTCTGAGACAATATTGCCATGGTTGCTGAGCAAACACAAAGCAAAGCACAGTGTGCCTTCAAGCAATGTAAAATGTCAACTCTGCTTACCGTGACAGTATGCTGAGCACTTGAACAGCCACACTGGCCTTTTGCACCGTTTCAACAGTAACACCTGTGTTGCATTCATCGCTACACTCCCTCAGGTACAACTCCACAACCTGAAGGAATCCTTCAGGAAGGTCTATCAGATGAGGGCTCCCAACAGACCTTCAATGAAATGAAATGGTAAGCGGTATAGTACACCACACTCGAGGTCACTAACATATTATACAAATATACAAGTGACTCATGCCAATCCTAGGTCAGATCCTCCATAATTTTAGTTAGTTGAAACAAACCTGAGGGGTCTTGTTGCTTCACTTTGCTTAATTAAGTGTGTCCTGAAGCTGTCTAAAGCAATCAGCACTTAAGTTATTTCCTGCTAACTGACTTCTCTTGTTTGCAGACACACCGCCTCCTCTATTTTTTCAATGCTAGTCAGATGCGCCCGATCCAGTCGTTTACCACCCTCTCCTATCGCCCTTTCCTACTCTCCCCCGTCGGCAAGCGTTCGCACCTGCTTTGCATTCATAGGTAAGAGTACACTTAAGGTGGTGCCTCACGACGGAAGTCAGAGAAGGTAATTTTTTGTTCAGTTGTGTTTCTATTCGTGGGGGGGGGGGCGACTTGCATCCCTCACTATCACTATGTTGGCCATCACACTGGCTCTCTAAGAGACGCGCGTCTCCATTCATGGTGCTATGCATGTTACCAATGGGGACGCGTCACCGCGATGCTGCTGCATGTACTGGCTTTAATATGTGCCACACAAGCGCTGTGAGGCGGCAGCAGTACTGCTTCGAGCCACAAAGGGAGGAAAGCGAAGGAACAAATCTGACAAACGCGTGATATAGGAGAGGGACGGCGCGTATACCAAATCTCCACAGGAGTTGCACCGTTGCGCGCTCAGACACACTGATGCAAGCAGCCGTACCTAAGGCTTTAGTCGCACCCTTTAGGTGGTGTCGTACCACGGCAACTCCCTGAACTAAGGCGGACCAACGGTTCTCACTGAGGAGTGAGCAGTTGCACTGGCATTGAAAAAAATAGAGGAGCCATTGGCAGACATATAGCGAAGGACAAGGGTCATGTGAAAGTGACTGTGAAAGTGAAAAATCAAAATAAGAGAACACCTAATATTCAGGATGCCATGTATTTCGATAGCCGTAAATATGGAACAATACCACTGACTCAGTCATGTGTTTGTGGTTCTAAGTGAGCATGCAGGAGGCGGGAAGCTCCCTTCTGCAGTTCATTAAAAAACTAAGTGGTGGCTCGTCATTCACTCATGCATTTTGTATAAAAGTATTTCGGTTTTGTGCTCCTTACATAAAAAATCTATAATGCATAACTGAAACCTTTTATCATTCTAGTTTGGATCACATTCTATTAAACTTCCCTTTCTTAGAATTCAAACTCTTCATAAATGTAGTTTCCAAGAAAGAAATTATACAAGCATCTTACTTTCTAAACATTTGCCTGCCCGCGCAGTGGAGCAGGGCGAGTCGCTCAGGAAGTCACGAGACGGCAAGCAAACAATTCAGAAAGCTAGGTGCTTAGACAATCTCATCCCAGGAAACCCAGGTGCTAGAGTTTATGCAGTTAAGTTGTCCCTGACAAATCACTTAAGAGCAAAGTGCCAAAAACGAATGCCCCTGTCCGTCAAAAAGCCATGAACTCTCCAAGACTCAAAAGTGCCACCTAACCCCTGGCGATGAATGCAATGAACATATGCTGAGCAAGAACACTGTGACCATACATGCATTTTGGAGTCAACATATACATCTCAAAACTGTGCTGTGTTACATACAACCTATCGCTTAAATTACTGTTCAATTTTCAGTGATCGTGAATTGATTGAGTTGCTGACAGACTTTATATAAAATTCAACAAATAGGCTGTGAAAAATCACGTGCTAAAGAGCTGTTCCTCTGATCTTCACTGTCTGAGGTTGTTTAATGTATCCGCAAATAGTCATTCACGAGTGTTCTAGCCATTCACTCTGAGCAGAATAAGGGCACTTTTGGCTGAGGATCAAGCAAACGGCACTACACAGTCAAAAGCCTTTATAAAAAATGCTTGGGACCCGAGAAGTACTTTGTTAAACACTTCACTTAGCTGAAAGGTTAAGGACTGTAATGTTCATAATATAGCTGAGACAAGGAATCTTTCGTTTTGCAAAAATAATAATAATATCTGGGGTTTAATGTCCCAAAACCACGATATGAATATGAGAGACGCCGTAGTGGAGGGCTCCGGAAATTTCGACCACCTGGGGTTCTTTAACGTGCACCTAAATCTAAGTGCATGAGCCTCAAACATTTTTGCCTCCATCGAAAATGCAGCCACCGCAGCCGGGATTCGATCCCGTGACCTTCGGGTCAGCAGTCGAGCGCCATAACCACTAGACCACAGTGGCGGGGCACTTTTTTTCGTTATGCAGGTCATTGCATTGCAGAGGCAGTCAGTCATTGTAGAGCTGTTAATATGTACAATTTTGGGTAATCAAAATATACATGGTGACTTATCAAAACGTAAAGCATGCAACTTGTTTCACAGATGGGCAATCCAGAAAGTATTGCTTGGCAAGACTAAGTATTAACAGGTAAGCACACCATACCGGTACAGGTGAAACAAGAAATATTGGAATTCAAACTGAGAATTAGGTCGTTTCAATCCTACAAGCTAGCATAAGAGATCAGAGAACGAACATCAAAGCCTGCCAGTGTCTGTTGGCATAAGAGCAGGAACTTCTTTTACTGTCTGAATGACACAATGCACATGCCTTATCACCTTATCAGTCTCTTAGCTTTTCTTTTGTTCCTTCTTGCTCCTTCGCTAAATGGAAGTTGCCTTTCAACTGTGCAATTCATATCATGTTCTGTAAAACAGCTCACTTTTGCAAGCCACAATAATGATGTGCTGGCGAAGATATCATTGAAGCGCTTTTGATGATGGAAACAAAACGGCATGCTTGTTTTGGCTGTTAATGCAGATACGTATGTTTACGAGGAAGCAACATGGAGATAGTGACAGCTATATAAGCGATCAGGTGAAATATAACAGTTTCAAACTTCGTGCCGGAAGGCATATATTGCTATTCGGTCACCAAACTTCCCAGTAAATAAACAGGCTCTCTAATATGACTTCGTTTACCACACATACGTGTACCGGGAGAATGGTGCAGTTACCTGCTTGGGTTAGCTGGGAAATCCGTCTTCAAGCAGTCGCCGTACTGACGGCGAAACTCCACCATGTAATCCGACAGTGTGGTGGAATTCCGCTGCAGAACACACGTACAGGCGTTATGCGAGAGCAGTGATTGAGCCCTTCAAACAGCTGACGCGGAGAAACTTTCACACAAGCACGTAACTGGCTTTGGGCAACAACCCACACCTCTGAAACAGGCAGCTTCGATCTCGACACACGCAATCTCCACGGCCGGCTTAAAACGTCGTATGCACCCACCCACTTCGGAGACGATCCTAATTACACTTTAAACCTGCGATATGCTAGAGTGAGTTCTTCGAATTAGTTCTTCCTACATGGTGCGACATATTCCTCCTTTATTAAACAGAGCACTTCCAGATTGCGAAAGTTGCCTAGGGGAAGTGTTACATTCCGGTGTGCAAGAGTAACGAAAACAAAACAGAACAGGTGTATTAGGAAAGGTGTACCAAAGGCGATTGCTTTCGGAACAGTTCTAAACGACTAACTAGTCACGCCCGATCACTCGTGCCCGGTCCGATGTGTGTTTTCCCCTCTGGTGCTTCAGGCAATTAATGGTACGGTAAACATTGCTACCTTGATTTGGTAGGCACTCCATAGGGCTTCAAGGGCTTCCTTCGCTGACATTTTAGCAACGATACCGCATCGCTGCCGGAGCCGCGAGTTGGTTCATACGGTCGCAGTGTCCGGCAGCTCTGAAGCACGTGGGTTTGTCACGAATCACAAGCTCGTTATCACCCTTCCGGAACCCTGGAACCAGCCATTTCAGGTCGTGAACTGCACTAACAAGCCCACACACGGATACGTAAAACGTCATGTCAGGTAGGCAGCATAGTACGACGGGGCTAGCGCCAGCGCTGCCGCATGTTTGCGGTTGTTTGGACGTTCGCCAGGTGCCGCCAACGCCGCAAAACTTTTTCCTGGCTTTTCCACTGTAGTTTTCCGCACCGGCGTAAGGTAGCGCCTGCTGTCCGTTCGCTTTCCGTGTACCGTATTTTACGGAGTTCTACGTGGGCCGGGCACGTGTCACATATCGCACTTCGCCAAATGAATGATGGGTTTGTGTAACAAGAAGAGGTGCGAGAAGTCGCAGTCGTCCTTCCAGTCATGTATTATGATTGATGTGTTAAAAGACAGGGCTTGAGTCACGTCAAGCTCTTTCAGACAAGCTGCACGTATCGTTAGACACATTTCTCACCCGCTACGAGAAGAGCTTCCACATGTTACCTCATGGTAAGGGATAAAAGATTAGAACTCAGATTTGGGCAAGATTTACGCGCAGGCGCTCATATTTGTCGCACACCGGTATAATTTTCGGCGAAACATCACATGCATGATCACATGCATGAGAGCACGGGGGGGCTGGGGGGCTTAACTGTCAAGTAACTCAGATCTCTGATGTTGTAAAGCTAAATCTCAAGGGGCGACACTTGCAAGGGGTGTCCCCCCTAGTCATGAGCACGGGGGGGGGGGGGGGGGGGGGGGTCAGGACCCCCGTGACCCCCCCCCCCCCCCCATGATTTACGCCAATGGTTTTACTACAAGTTCGGTCACCAAATGAGCAATTCCATTACTCGTCAAGAAAAGAACTATTGGCGGAAAGATTCGTAACCGCAGCTTCACGTTGTAGCAAATTGTATTTGCTACTATCTGAGAATTACTTTCGGCCATTTTGAATTGAATTCACTGGCATAAATAAAGCTTCCCATACCAGCGTTAGCTCTCCCGTTTGGTGCATGTTTTAACAAAGTAAAGCCTATTAATAAAAAAATTCGCTAGATCCCACGCATTGTGGGAATCGATTTTACGCGATGCAGTCAACGAGTAGCAGCCTATGCAGCCTTTTTCGCTTAGAGCCAAGAGTTACGAGGTGGATCGATGTCTTTGTGTAAATTCAAAAATAAATCTGGAGTCTCCCACTTACAGGTGTTCATAATGATATCGCGGTGTCGGCACCTAAGAGACTAAAGTTACATGAAATTCTTCAATTTGGAAGTTGGACTCCCCCCCCCCCCCTCTCTCTTTCTCTCTCTCTCTCTCTCTCTCTCTCTCTCTATATATATATATATATATATATATATATATATATATATATATATATATATATATATATATATATATATATATATATATGCGGGCGGGATGGGGGGGGGGGGGGGGAGAGTGAGAGAAAAATGTGGAGCAAGTCGGGCCCCCGCCCCCTCCGGTAAAATGAAAACTCTCCACCTATGATTCACCTCATTCGTCTTGGTGTGGCATTCACAAGACGTTATGCACTTGATCGGCTGTATTGAAGTGACACAGGTCCTGATTGTGGTCATTGTCAGTTACCTGAAACACTTGAACATATATTTTGCGCCTGTCCAGCGTACGCACGAGAACGTCAGAAACTGATCTCCTCGATTGGGATAGTAGACCATTAACCGATGAGGTTGTGTTAGGTCCTTGGCCTGACGTCAGCAGCACAAATGTGGGCATAGAAGCAGTCGTAGCCTTCTTACAAGCCAGCCGCTGGAGTTAATGCACGTCTTTAGATTTGCCCCAGCGTAGCGGCACTATATTCTCATCTCCCTACCTTACCATCGTCATTCATCACTCTTTCGCTCCCCAGTTTAGAGTAGCAGGCCAGAGCAAAATGTAGCTGAGGGCGACCTCTCTGCCTTTCTGTAATTAAACTCTCTCTCTCTCTCTCTCTCTCTCTCTCTCTCTCTCTCTCATTTTCGG
The DNA here is from genome assembly GCF_013339695.2 of Rhipicephalus sanguineus. NCBI lineage: Eukaryota > Metazoa > Arthropoda > Arachnida > Ixodida > Ixodidae > Rhipicephalus > Rhipicephalus sanguineus. The sequence goes on from NC_051178.1 coordinate 132,436,855, forward strand.
TTTGGTGCTTCAATTTAACCAAACTGCTCATGACATCCTTCAGTATTCCTTCTTCTCAATATCAGACAGACAATGAACTTTATTAAGATAGTCCTGAGATAATGGCAGAAAAAAAGAATGCGTAGCTTGCACTAGTCCATGGCGCAAGACTGGAACCATATATATGTGTGTGTGTGTGTGTGTGTGTGTGTGTGTGTGTGTGTGTGTGTGTGTGTGTGTGTGTGTGTGTGTGTGTGTGTGTGTGTGTGTGTGTGTGTGTGTGTTTGATTGATTGTGTGCGCGTATACACATACAAAATGTAAACGTAAGGAGAGGAGCGGTTGAACCCCCCAAACCACCACTCCTGGCTACGCCATTGATCGATAACAGCGACATTTACAATGACACATTGTGTTTGACAATTACGCTTTCACATTCACAGCAACTAGAGTTACAGTACCTCGAGTCCGGTAGGGGTGGAGCGCCTGTAGAGCAGTCACCTCCGCTTCAGTGGTTGTTGAAGGCCATAGCGTGTGCATACAGGCCTATACGTTGACGCTGATAGCGTACTGTGTCATATGTTTGGGGCGCCAGAACTGAGAAAACTGATTCTTTATGCAGCCTGCACAAGTACCATTATGCATCCTACACAGTGATGTGCTGTTTCAAATGACGCAAACAAGAATTCTGTACAAGTTTTAACAAAGAAAGTGCGTGACTCCGTCAAAAACCTTTCGCCAAAGCAGGCTTCACCTCAATAAGGGTATTCCTGCAGGGAAGCTGACTTACTGTCATTGTTGGTACAGCTATGAGGGGGAAAGGAATATAGAGAGAAAACGCCAGATATGACATTCAACTGCTTCTAATTTCGTTGACAGGGCGCATTAGGATTCGCGAGAACATGTCCTGAAGTGGCGAGTGCCCCTTTTTCTTCAAGTAAGCGGAAAGGGCCACCCATTGAAGTGTTTGATCTGCGTTTGAGAGCTATCCTAGTACACGCATTGCAGCAGACAAAAATAAACTTCAAATTAGACTAAATACGCTCAACAATGTCAAGTTTAACGTATTTTATGAGAGGACCCTGATTTTCCTAGGGCGCTCATTGTCACTGTTACTTTCTAGAATTTTGAAGGGTGAAGTCAAGCAACCTATAGCTTTATTTCACCGACAAGAAAAAAAATTAAAGAGCGACGCTTCGTTCTACGAAAAAACAAAAGAATATGCACGTACAGGCTAATCAATAAATTTATGCTATCAAATATATACAGAAAGAGTTCGCCAGGGCTGGCGGCATGCGGGCTGCACCAGTGGCGTAGGCAGAAATTTTTTTCGGTAGGGAGCGGGGGGGGGGGGGGGGGGTACCTCCTTGATCCGACATAGGGTCCGGGCAGATAAGTGGGGTCGAGTGTCATTTTGTGCTCTGTATCCCATGTTCGGAAAAAAAAATTTCGGGAGGGGGGGCACGGGCCCGGTGTGCCCCCCCCCCCTCCCCTGGCTACGCCACTGGGCTGCACGGAGAAGCCGTGCAGCCCAGTGGAGGTGCAAGTATACGTTCTACGGCAGCTGCGACCGTTCTAATGCATAGTTCTAACCGTTCTAATGCTATAGTGCGACCGTTCTAATGCTATATCTAACGCTATAGCAATACTAAGAAAGAATATATTCGATTCCTACTTGAAGTTTGATGACCATGCCCCCTTAGCGAGACACCAAGATGGACACCCGCCTGTGCGTTCGCGTATCCCTAGCTCAAGTAAAACGCTAAAAACCCCAAATGGGCGCGTCTGGCACCTGCATTCAGTGCGCACAACACAAAAATAAACGGCGATTTATGAAGAAGAAAGGAAGAACAGCTTTAATGCACGCTCTGCTTTCACGAAAAGAACCCGCCGGGAAACTAGGCGTTCAGAGTTCCGTGTGCTTGACGATGTGAAGGCGTCCTTCGCTAGGCTTCACGAACACTCCCTCGGCCGTCCTCCACACGCACGACTCGTCGTAGGGCGCCAGCTCTCCACACACCTCCAGCTGGCCGCCCAACTGCTGGCCGTAGGACCTTCCCGAGACCGAGAGCCAGGCCTCGGTGTCCGCGTGCTTGAGCCTGACGTCGCCGTCGCGTTCCCAGTAGCCCGTCTTGCAGACGACCCTCCAGAAGTCTCCCGAGTTGCCCTGACCGTTCTCGCCGTGCGCGCTGATCTCCTGCTTGTTGGACAGCGGCGACGGGAAGTGGTGGCTGTGCAGGTTCCGGCTCGTCTTCATGTGCTCGAGTCGCACGATTGAGCCGCACTTGACGGGCTCGCCTCGCGAGCAGCTCGTGTCCGACTGTCCCTTGACCATCCAGTGGCTGTTGACGTCGTCCGGCTTCTCGGTGGCCGTGACCGACTGCTGGCCGCTGCCACTCGAGTAGCGGACCTCGTGCGAATGCAGCCGCACGTCCCAGCGACGGTTCAGCAGCTTCACCAGGGAGCCGCACGTGACGTAGCGGTAGTGGGCCTGTCCCCGGACGTCGGCCACCAGGGCGCCCGCCAGCAAGAGAAGACACCAGCACGACGAAATGGCCATTTTGTTCTTCGACAGGGCACCGTAAGTTCGATTTCCGTGCTCGCGCTCGGGTTTTCTTTTTCTTCCTTTTCGTTTGTTTGTCGGCTGTGGCGCGTGCACGTACGCGCCCCAAAGCTTTCGGCTGGCAGCACGTGAGCGTCGTCTGCGAAAAAGAAAAGAAAAAAAAAAGAAGAAGACGACGAACGCCTGTGGGCATGTGTCATGTTCTAAATTATCATCATCATTTGCAGCCACAATCTATACCGGCCCTGGATAACTGCGTAAATCCAGAGGTTGAGATAGTATTAGGGGGTTTTCGAATAGGGGCCCCAATCATTTTGGGGCCCCAAGAAATAGCGTCGAGGCCTCTGCGCATGCGCGAGACCCAAACAGCGTTTGGATTTTGCTTACGAGAACGGAAATCTGGGCGAGTTTGTAAGAATGCATCATAGAGCAGGTAGCGCAAAAAATACGTTGACACAAGCCAGGAATATATACACGAGACTGGACGCTGGTGACGTTGGGGACGCTATTTCTCGAATTTAGCGGGAGCCCCAAATCTTGCCCCAAAAGCTTTGCGTCTAACAAACATGACGGCACCCACTGAAGAGACGGCTCTTCGCCAATACTAGAGTTACCTAGGCGGAGTGTCCAAAGCGCCACAGACCCTATTCGAAAAGTCTTAGCTCCTGCTTGACCCAAAGCGAGCAAACGCAAAAGGCTTTGGGGCCCCTATTTAAAAACTCCCCATTGTCTCCTGGCTAGAGTGTACTATAGTACACTTTATCCTGGCCATACGCATTTGATGATGATGATGATGATGATGTCCTCGTCCTGTTGGCGCTCACCCACAAAGGGGGATGGGCCAAGAACCGGGCGGCAGGATGCTTAAGGTAAACACCAATGATACTAAACAAATCTTTAAATTTAGGTTAAAAAAATAATTGTTGAAGGAGCAAGCGATCAGGCTATCGTTTCGGTAGTTTCTAAGATAACTAATAACAGATTTCGAATCAAGATTATGGACAGTAATAAATAGACTAACACGGTAATCTTTTTGTTTCATTTATGTAATCGAACAGCAGAGCAGACATCCCTGTGGCTATACCCTAACAAAGTGCCGCCAAATGATAAAATTTCTGGAACATTCATTGCTAAACCTAACTTCTTAAATGTCGCTACAAGGTATCTTTTTCTCTGATTAGAGTAGCGGCCACAGAATAAAAAGAAATGCTCTATTGTTTCAATTTCATTGCAAAACATGCATAACGAGGACGCCTTGAGTCCAGCTTTATTTAGGTAATAATTCAATTGCGGAATCCTACATCGTAATCTGGTGTATGAAACTTCTAACTGGCGAGATAAACACCACTGTTTATTCCAGCCATATCTTAGATGTGCGAAGTCTTTAAATTTATCCAATGAGAATTTGCCTATTTTGCTTTGCAAACAAGCATTTCTGAATCTCAATGCTGTCGCGTAAGCCGTATCTGGTAAAATTGGGATGAGGGGTCCACTCAGGGCGATTGCGGCTAATGAGTCCGCCATTTCGTTCAAAGATAATCCGCGGTGGCCTGGTACCCATAGCAACTGAACTTTTTGCAAGTTTGCCGGTATTAGGTGACTAAACAACCGAATGAGTGTTAAATTTGTTGTCGCAGAAAGTGCAGTGCATACTGAGAGAGAATCTGTAATTATCACTGCTGTTGATTCACTTGAGGTAAGTTTGCGTAATGCTAGAACAATTGCCAATAATTCTGCAATGAATATAGGAGTATAATCTGGAAGTCGAACCGAAAAAGACCAGTCAAGAAAAGGAGAGAAGATGCCAACCCCAGCCTTTTCCTTTGATACTGATGCATCAGTCGCAATTATATTGCTTATTTTAAGGTGAGCTATATAATCGTCTAACTGGTTATTTAGATACCGAAATGGCATTTGTTTCGCATTAGAAGGGAAAATATCGTGAAACTGTATGTGAAGATTTCAATTAGGATTACCTGTTGAGCCAATATGTTTAATTTTTACATTCAGTGGTTCTAGCAACGCTTGTACAAATATAATCTGTGGGGTGTGTAGTCGCGACCAATGTCTTTCAAAGAATAAACTCGGTTCTTTTATGAAAACGTAAAACGATCGCCTCTGAGGCGAATCGTATATCTTTAGGAATGTTTGAACAGTAAGTAATTTGAATCTATTTAACAAAGAAGGTAGTCGCGCCTCCATATACAACACATTGTTAGCAACAAACTTTGGAAGTCCAAGGCACAACCGCATAGCTTCCCTTTCCAATAGTACTAGGGGTCTCATTTTATAAGTTGCGCTGCCAGAAAATAAAACGCACCCGAATTCCAAGATAGGCCGCAAATACATTTTATAAATCATTATCAGCGTATCTCTTCGCAATCCCGTTCTACGGTTACCAAGCTTCCGCAGCCACCCCATTGCACGTGTTGCCTTACAGTAGACTTCTTCAATATGACTTCGCCAGTTTAATGTTTTGTTATATATGATGCCCAAATATTTAATGGAATCTACCTGAGGAATGAGCTCTTGACTATAAATCAGCGAGATGTTGACAGGCTCCTTAAAAGAGAACGCAAGAAGCGCGCTTTTCTTGACGTTCAACGTCATATGAATATTTTGAAGCCATGATTCTAGCGTATTGAGATAATTTTGTAACGTCTGATATAGTGAGTGCAGATAATGAGATCATGAGAAAAACACTGACGTCGTCGTTGTTGTCCTCTGGGCATGGCAGGTACCCACTGCAGGCGATTGACCGAGTAGTGCGTGAATTTTTCCAATATTTCCTGTAGTGTAGTGTAGTGTAGTGTAGTGTAGTTTAGTGTAGTGTAGTGTAGTGTGGTGTAGTGTGGCGTAAGCACTGTCAAACTGAGATCTGATAGTCTTTATTTTTTATGGTGTTAGGTGCTAGCAACATAAGACTATAGTGAAGAGGTTGACCTCTCTTAACGCCAAGATGTTGAAACGAAAGTCTAGTGAAAGGTTGCATGAAATAGATAAGCTAATGAGGATTAAATCGAGTTAAGGTAAAGTTTAGTTAACCCCGCATATTGTTAATTAAAACTTAATTTAAAGGGTCAATTACACCCTGAAAGTACAGAAAAGTGCGTACACTAGTAAAAAGTCCATCGTAAGCGAACATAGGAAAGACGATGTTTGGTAGGTAAGCATCCAAGTGTTGGGCTAGGAAGGAGTATACTTACCACGTGTAATACTTAATCAGTATAACTTGTAATTCTTAATTAGTAAGACGTGTGCGGGCTTGTGCTGGCTTGAGCTCGCTCCGTTCGCGTACAATATAGGTGGACGTGTGCGTCCACCTATATTGTACGCGGACTGTGTGAACGCACACAGTCCGCTACGGATTGTGTGCGTTCACACAGTCCGTAAGTTTATCGTAAAGGGTCCTCAAACTTTATCGAAAGTACATTACACACAGAGTTGCCATCACAGGAAGTTAACCCAGCTTGGGCCATTACGTCCCTTAAGCGCAGCTAAAAACCCCTAAATTTATTTTGCGCCCCTTTCCCCGTGCACTGACGCCTGCCACCAGCAGTTTTTGAAGTAAACGCTCTGTTCAATCATTCATTATATCTTCTGTCCTCTATCTTTCGCATGTAACATCGGCATGCTGCTCGACAAGGCTAACAAAAAATGCAGAGCATGCGCTGAAGTTCTGCACTTTCTTTTCATGAGATTCTTTTCACGTGTGACAGTCAGCCGTTTGCTCACCTGACGAAGATTGTACCTTTCACGTCTGTATCATGGCACCGCGTGTAAAGCTATAAATAGATATCCGCTTATCCGACCTTCCGTAAACTTAGAGCTACAAATGATGTTGCTTTAAGAGCGCATGCGCATCTGAGGCTATATAAACGGACAACGCGAGCCGCAGCACGCGCATTCAAACGAGTCGCTGCAGACTTCCCGAACCGAGTGCTGCAACCATGAAGGACGTCGTCCGCCTGCTGTTTTCTGCTGTCGCCATGTCGATAGTATTGGGAGCTGGTGCTTTTCCAGGTTAGTCTATAGCAGTACAGCGGCATGCCATCTCGACGAGAGGGTCTCGGTGTTAACGGACGGGTACTGGTGTTTACACTCCCACAGCATACGCGGGAGCGAGGCGACCTGGGTCTTGCATACCTTACAGGTGTGGTTAGGATAAATGTCTGGGTATATCTTGTGGTATCGATGTAGTGACGGGTACGTGTTTGTCTGTAACAGGCGGAGGGTGGTTGCCTGCGCTCTGTTTAGCTTGTGATGAGGGGTGGGGAAGGTTCTTCTTTCAAGGTAAAATGCTTTGGTGATGTCGTTGTAGCTGGTGAGGCGATCGCGTTCCGCGGGTACACCTGCGCTGTCTCCGGCACGGTTGACCAGGCCTCGTGCTACGGAGTGTGCGACCTCGTTAAGGTTGGTGAGGTGCGGATGAACGTCGCCGGCATGTGCTGGAATCCAGACGAGCGTGATTTGGTTATCTGCCGAGTGAGGGGCGTGGAGTAGGATGCGTAATGCTTGCTGTGAGATGCGGCCTTTTATAAGTTGTTGATTGCCGTGCGGGAGTCGCTCACGATGGTGTCGCAGTCTGGGTCGAGGGCGGCCAGGGCGATGGCCACCTCTTCGGCCGTCTCGGCGTTCTGGGTTACGATGCTGGCAGCGTGTCTGAGCGAGCCGCCTTGGGTGGTAGCCGCTACGAAGCGGTGCCAGTCTTGATATTCAGCTGCATGCATCGACAAAGGTGACGCCTGTGGTGTCGCCGTAAGCTTTGATGAGGGAGGCGGCCCGTGCCTTCCGCCGTTCCTTGTTGTATTCAGGGTGCATGTTTTTGGGGATGGGGTCGGCATGTAGCCAAGCCCGGATACGTCCTGGGATTGGGTGTTTGTCTCCGTGCTGGCGGTGGAAGGTGATGCCGAGTTTAGTCAGAATGTGCCGACCCGTTTCTGTGAGGGTGAGGCGCTCCAGATGAGCCTGACGCTGCGCTTCGATTAATTCGTCGAGGGTGTTATGGAGTCCTAATTGGAGAAGTTCAGTGCTGGTGTTTGGTAGTCCGAGGGCAAGCTTGTAGGCTCCGCGAATGATGATGTCCAGCTTAGTTTTTTCTGCTTTGTACCAGGTATGGAAGGCGGCGACGTACGTGATGTGGCAGATAACGAACGAGTGAACGAGGCGGATGAGGCTTTCTTCCTTCATGCCCTGCCTTCGGTTTGTCACCCGCTTTAACAGCCGCGATCTGCCTGCCCTGCCCCCACATCAGATCATGGAGGTGCCTCCCCCCCGAAAAAGATTTCTGTCTACGCCCCTGCTCCAGTAAAACCTCGTCATTTCCTGCGCATCACTTTCAGATGGAATTCAGGCGCTTGCAGCGTTACACGTGTAATCTGCTTTCGTTCATATATATAGCTTCATGGTATCCAGCTAACGCAAGCGTATCCTATGCGAAACGTTACCGCGTGCAAAAGTGACTCCGTTGCCGTAATTGTTATTGTTCGCAGGGCTGTGCATTCCGGTGGACTACTGCGACGCCACCTGTGTTGCCGGCTACGACACTGCAGGATGCGAAGTCTGCGTCTGTCCACCTTGTCTTCCTTGTCCAACTGACTGCTACGATCCGGCGCCCGGTTGCCCCGTGTGTGCACCGATACAAGGCTGCTTCCAGTGGCCCCTCTCGGTCTTCTTCTGAAATCTCAACGTTACGAATGCACACAGCGGAAACGCGGACTTTGTCATAATTATCGCCCCCTATACAGGCGACAGCCTCTTTTGTTTTTTCGCATGCTTGTTCTGCACAGCCTTTTAGCACACGACAAATGTATATAAAGTTGCTTCTTGATACACGCGCATTGTCGCGCTATTCTCGACAATAAAGATATATTCACTGTTCGTGCTTAATTTTCGTTCGACTTTTGGGTATACCACTACGCCGCGGTGTCCCTGGACCATGCACGGCGGTACAACGCACCTATCCTTTTTAGTCATTTTATTACCTTCATTTTCTTTCTCTTCTTTTGAGTTGTTCAGTCCATGCCTACCACATCAACTAAACAGTCAATGCGTACATTCGGTACGTGGCAAAATATGGGGTATTACCAGAGTGTGTCGTGCCCCTCTGTGTTTCAGTTGCTATCTAGTCCTTCCTCCTCTGTAATTGTATTTACGTCTATGCAAACAACCATACTAATTTTATAAGCGTTGCTGACAGTCGAGGTATAAAGAACCAGTCTATCGTTTTGGTCGGAATCGATAAACTTCTATAACCTACGCAGTCGCGTCGCCAAAAATGGGCTATCACCTTGACATGTCCCGTGTTCTCATCCCGTGCTCCTCAGCGAAACAAATTTGTTAGTATTCAGTCTGTAGCTGAGCACGGTGCACTCGAGACCATGCCCTTTGGGGAAACGAATGGGAGCTAAACACAGCTGCACAACTTGTCGCCGACACCTGGTTCCTTGACCGTGGAAGTTGAAGGCGTGGTGGTGGCCCGCGTGCAACGTTCGAGAGGGTATGTAAAAGCTATAGGGCGGTCCACCGCGTGCCATATGCGGCCGCACTGGGCGAAAACACGAGCACTCAATTAGTGGCCAAGCAAGGAGCAAGCAGCAGCACCGTCGGCGGAAGTCACGATCGCGTTCTGCAGTCGCGCCTCTTCGCTTCCCCCGCTCGCGGTCGTTCCGCGAAAAAACGGATCGGTCGCAGAACGTCTTCATTACGAGCCAGCATCTCCGCTGCCGCAGCGCGCACGAAGTGACCACCGACAGGACCGCGAATCCAGCAGGGTGGTCTACGCGCCACTCGATGATGGTGGGCTGGACCGCAAAGAAGCACGCCGCATCGATGCCCCTTTTGGCGCCTCTGCAATAGGACTCGAAGCTTCACCGCCGGTTGTCGCGCGCTGTCCCGCTTTTACGCTACATGCCTCTGCACCCAGTTTATTAGCTTTTGTTCCCGATCGCCCCCCTCTAATCTCGCCCCTTGCGCCGCAGCTTGGTGTCTGAGAGGGCGGTGACGGAGCAGTTCACTCTTGCTCGCCGTCCAAAATGGAGGAGGCTGGCTCTATTGTGGCCTAAAAAGTGCGGTGGTACCGTGCCCTTGTACACCGACACACCGAGTCATTCGCTCATTTCCTACAGCCGGCCCTTCTTTTTGCTCGGCCTTTTGTCTGCGTGATGGACTCGCTTGCTCGTTTCCTACGTACCGTACGCTTTCACGAAAGAAAAAGAACGCACACCTCCTCACCAAACAGTATATGCGCGTGTGTACCGCCACGCAGCTCCAAATTACACCCTCTAAAAGAGGAGGGCTCAGGGTTTGTGGGGTGGTCCACGGCGCTGTTCCTTCTACAGAAAAGGCACGCCGACGACGACGGACGTGCGAGAACCGTTACGCACAGATTACTTCCGGAGGAACTTTCCCGAATATGAATGCCCCCTGTTTTCCCAGCCTCTTTTTCACTCCTTTGACGGTGGTTCCTCAAGCGTCGGTATACAAAGGGGCCAAAAGACAACGAAAATGTATGGCGACGTACACACTTGGAGGTTCATTCATTGTGGGGCACTCCTTTCTCCGTTCGGGAGTATGTAGGCGTACGCCTCCCAGAAGCGGAATGTTCTTTGTAGTCTTTCCCAGACTGGGAGAATTCAAATCGGCGTAATTGCGCCGTTTCTCGTGACTGCCTGCCGCGCGTTTCGGGAGCGCTGATAGGCGTCATGATGGATGGGCGATTTGGTTCGGGCGTGATTCGTGGGTAGTGAGTCAGCTGCAAAGGAAAGCTGCGAGCGGATATGCGGTGGCGAAATAATTATTTGGCCAGCATATAAAGAAGTATCCAGTCAGTTACCCTTAATGACCACCAGTTATCCTGCCGACGTGCTACGTGCCCGGCCCATATCCATTTCTTCTTCTTGATTTCAACTATGATGTCCTTAACCCCCGTTTGTTCCCTGACCCACTCTGCTCTCTTCCTGTCTCTTAAGGTTACACCTATCATTTTCCTTTCCATCGCTCGCTGCGTCGTCCTCAATTTAAGTTGAACCCTCTTTGTAAGTCTCCAGGTTTCTGCTCCGTAGGTAAGTACCGGTAAGATGCAGCTGTTATATACCTTCCTCTTGAGGGATAGTGGTAGATTACCAGTCATGATTTGATAATGCTTCCCGAATGAGCCCCAACCCATCCTTATTCTTCTTCTGGGTAACTGACTGGATTCCAAGAGATGGCAAACGCGTGAGGTGGAGACAGAAAATTAGGTGGGTAGATGAGATTAAGAAGTTTGCAGGTATTACGTGGCAGCAGAAAGCACAGGACCGGGTTGATTGGCGGAACATGGGAGAGGCCTTTGCCCTGCAGTGGGCGTAGACAGGCTGATGATGATGATGATGATGATGATGATGATGATGATAAAGAAGTATGAAAATCGGCAGAAGTAAATTCTTTATTCAATGATTAGCCCGTTTAGCCCGAGGGCTCTGCATGTTCGGGGGGTTGCAATGTTGAGAAAAACACATCTTCATCTACAGAGCACACTTTTGCTGACTTGATAAGCGATTTCGTCTGCTAATGCAGCAGTGCGGTTCTACGCCGCGCCTGGTTTCGATTCCGACTCGAGCCCTTGCTATTTGTTTCTCATTGTGCGCAAGCTCACGCGAGTTTTGTACCTCACGCCGTTTGATAAAGCATTTAAAGGGGCACTGCAACATTCTTGAAAGTAATTATCGAAGGACTATTGCCTCACGAATCGACTGCCGCAATTTCTCTTTAGAATCCTCGTCGAGTACGAGCGGAGTTACAAGGATTTGTTGCGCGCTTTAGCCGCTTTCTCTCTCCTTTCGTATCAGCGAGGGCGCTGAAAGCTACAAGGAAGAGGAAGGGATAACAAAGGGGCAATAAGCTACGTCCGTTCGTCTGCTAGCATCATATATAATAACCTTGATCACTTTCTTTCTCCCCCCCCCCCCCTTTTTTTTCTTCGAACGCACGGCTTATCTTCAGTGTAATAGCGAGAGCGCGAGGACACGACGCGGCTTCCCGCAGCGGCCGCGAAAACTATGCAGCTCACGATGCTCAAATCAGCCAATGGCCGTGGACCATGTGCTTATGACGTGGTCTTTTGGGTTTATGGCATCATTTGTCGAGAGAAGAGCGAGTGATTTTTATAGCTGACTTCGAAAATCAATTGTAAATTCCAAGACGCGTGCTGCGCTATAATGTTTGGTTCACGTGTTCTCAGGAGCCTCGACTACCGACCGGCATCGTTTTCTGACCATGCTCAAAAAGTGTTGCAGGGCCCCTTTAAGACCTTCGCCTTAATAGACAGATTTAGTTGGGCGTCCGCAACAACGTACGGACGCAGCCTGCCAGCCATTTCCTATGGCAGGCTGCGTCCGTACGTTGTTGCGGACGCTCAACTAAATCTGTCCAATAACATTTTGTTAATGCTAACGGCTCGTGGACGCGTCCCTGGTGAGCACTGAACGCAACCAAGAAGCCAAGTCGCTTCAGGACGTACTGAGCGGATAGGGTGTCTTACGTATACCCCACCCTCACATGTCATGATATAAGATTCCCTCATAAACGAGTTCTGTGCATCTTGATTGTCTCAAAGAGTGCACGTCTGTGATACGGACTGTAGCTAAGGTTAGCTTAGTAGATCGATATATAATCAATATATATGTCCACATTGTACATCACTCCGGCGACGGTGCACCTTCCACGCACGATGAATAAGCGCTCAAGTATGTTTTCCGAGTTGAGTGGCAGATTTTAAAGTTTTGAAGGTGGTCCGTGTGGACACAAGCTTTTTGCACGAGTATGTCATGGCATAAGTGAAGTGAAAAGAAGATGTATAGGCCTGTCTCGCATACCGCCCGGAGCGGCCTGTGCAGAGGGCAAATTAAGTGTCCAGTGCCTTTGACCAGGTGGTCACTCTGGTAGCTCAGGCCGCGCATGGTGGCTCCTTCTGGCATTAACACGGCAAGTGTTTCTTTACCAATCATGGTATAATAAATAAATGCAGGGGTATTATGTTCAAGAACATCGATATGATTATGAGGTACGCCATACTGGATGGCTCCCGAAATTTCGACCACCTGGGTTTCTTTAACGTACACCTAAATCTAAGCACATGGTCCTCAAGCATATCGCCTCCATCAAAATGCGGCCGGGATTGGATCTCGCAACCTTCGGGTCAGCAGTAGAGCACCATAATCCCTTGAACACCGCTGCGGGTGCGCCAATCGTGATGAAGCAACGAGTTATTCATAGAAATCGCTCCATTCATACGCACACAATCATACGAATTTAGAAGTTAATGAAGCCAAGGAAAGCGTTTGCGTTATTTTTTTACTTAATTATAGCTATTATTATCATTTTTAAATAAGGAAACGAAAGCGGCCGAAAAACAACTTGACGCGGGTAGAGGCCGAACCCTATTTTACGCACAGAGCGACGTTGAACCGATGCGTATACTTAACGTGTCCTCCGTTTGTGTTGACCGGCTATTAACAGCTCCTATACGGATAATAAAACAACCAGGCGGCTCTAGTACCGCGCGTCACGATCGATGTTCGCCGATAACGCAATGCGAACGCGGCCTCGCGCAAGTAATAACCATCGGACGGGCGACGCGATGCGACGAAGAATGAACGGAGTCCCGACGGGGCAGGGAGGCGAGAGGAGTGCTGTGTGCTACACACACGTACAAGCAGCGTGTTTATGGCCCGTTGACGGGTCCTCATCCATTTGCTGTCGCCGCCGTCTGTTGCGCGCTTTCCCATGCCTGCTTCTTATCGCGTCTGTATCGCGTGCGCGAGCGTCTCGGTCGCATGCTGCTGCGCGAGGCATTCCTCGTTGCTGCACGCGAGATCGCTGGCCAGCATCTCAGAACGTCGCACGCGCGTGCATGACGAGCTTCGAAGAGGCCCGTCGAAACCGATACGCAGCCGCCTGTGTTATCGGGCTGCGCGCGTGTGTGAACGCGGATACATGTCAAGGATCTTGAAGACCTGCTGCTGGAGTCACGTGGCGAAAAGTGTGCGCGCGTTTGTGCTATGCACGGGTGTTTCAGTCATTGATGTCTTGGGAAACAGAAGAGGCTGTTTTACAGCGCCAGGCCCCTAAACCACCAGCGCTCGCGTGCTCCTTGCGTTTTCACCTCGGACGCTGAAGAAGGGCATTCGGAGTGGTGGACCACAGCCTCCGAGATTGCGCACAGGCAGAAACCTGCCGACGCGCAATCTCGGAGGCCAATGGGTGGACAGATGAGCCGACGAACGCGTTCGCTGTAGACTCGTGCACAAGTGCAACGCCACGACTAAATTTCGACCTCTGGGTAGTTTAGGGGCCCTTTAACAATTGAAGGCAAACGGCATATCTTTCTTTGCAATCAAGCATACGGCATAGAGCTCAGTATTCGTTTCAATAAAGAAAACCACAAAACAAGCATCAAAACCGCATGATGAATGATAAGGAGCCTGTGAACAATAGGACCCCCCCGCATTCCCGGTAAAGATTAGGTTGCAGCTGCTTTGCACTTCACACGAGGGTTTCGAATGACGTCAAACGGTCCTTCCTTCTCCCCGCGTGTGTTTCCCGCTTTCATGTATAAGAGGGAGACCCGGCTAGCAACTCATCCAGTTCATTGTAAGACTGCCATGGGTAGACCACGGCAATTAAAGACACCAGCAGAACAACGTGAATACAATGCTCGACGAAAGGAACAAATTTTTCTTGCTGAAAATGGTCGCGGAACCAGTCTACCACAGCGGCCACAAAGCGATTATCACTACCATTACTCTGACCCTTTCAGACGCCACCTATGAAGAACTGCCTGCAAATGCGTCAAATCGACACAATGTTATTTCAAGGCACTCGATATTATACTTCAACAAAAATATTGTCGTAATGCGTTAATTTATGTGTTATAGTAATCATTTCTAATTTATTTGCAATTAAATATATATTTATTCTGGAGCCATTCATGCTCTGTTTTTGCATAAATATACAGAATGAAATCTCAGGCTACAAATACGGTGCAGCAAATTCGTTTTCGGTTACGTCCATGTTGAGCAAAGAAAAATTATACTTTTGACATGGGTCGCGGGAAGCGGCACGTCGAACGACTCTTCAAATATTTTAGTACCTTCAGCAAAGGGATCATAGGAGGTTCAACTCATCCAAAACTCAATGTATCTTAGCCCATAGTCGATACAAATGGCAAAAACAAGTGGTGTACGTACACAATTGTGTACATATATCGTCTCGGAGGGCTAAAGTACTAACATATCCCCCCCCCCCCCCCCCCCCACCTTCCCTTCCCATCAGCATGAGTGGTGTTTGATACAGCTTCGCTGGACATTCACGTTCGCAGGGCGGGATGGCGGCCAAATCTTTTACAGCGAAGATGGCTAGGTTCTTGCGGATCGCGTGCGCGGACAAAACGGCGTGTTGAACAACAGTTTCGCCCCCTCGCCACCGCCGATGATTCATTCACGAGTGTCGCGATACTCGGCGGCGGCACTTCCCACAAGTTGTTGTGCCCCTTTGTCTCGTGACGTAGAGATCACGCTAGCGCTGTTATCAGCAGTTGCCCTTTGGACTGGCTATGGGACGGAACCCCGTAATTTTGCTGACGATGTTATGATAAGTTTGTTCATTGCGCAAGTTTAAAGGCGCGGGGCTTAAATAGCGACAGGTGCGGCATGTTATTTTAAAGACAGAAAGGCCTTGCCGATGTAAAGAGAGAGAGAGAGAAAAGGAATATAGGAAAGGTAGGGAGGTTAACTAGACTATACGTCCAGTTTGCTACCCTACACGTGGGAGGGGAATAAGGGAGCAAAAGAGAGAGACAAGGAAAGTAAATTGCCGATGTCAAAATTTTCGCCGGCATAGTATACATCTGCAAGGGATGGGGAGCGAAAGGTGTTGTAAATAGCCTACGTGGGTACAAAAAAAGTTAATAGCAAAAAATTCTTTTCTTTTCCTAATGCGGAACAGAAGCACAGATGCGCACTGCATGTTCTTAAAAAAATACCATGCGTGTGTGTGGGCACGTGAACACAACCTGTTTCTATTCGCACACGTTCATGAAGCAGGAATGACAATGAGCGCTACTGTGTTCACGCTAAATGGACAAAATACGCGAGTGGTGAAATCACGCGCACGTGTACGAAGCGCATACACGGAGGCAGGATCTCCGAGTATAATATGGTTACCGGATCGGACAGCATGCCGACTTATTATAGTGTGGCGCCAGACATTTGCGACGTCACTGGCTGAAGCTGTGTGCTGTATACAGTCGCGCGAGAGATCGGCGACTCGAATGCGGTGGGTCTTTACGGCGGGCACGACGTCAAGACCACGACCGCGGACAGGTACTGCACGTCACAGGCGGTCAGCCAGACGGTGAGCCAAAGGATTTATAAGACGATGTATATGCACACCAGTGCTCCGCAAATTGATGGAGGAAAGAAAGTATACGGGAGGTGGTGGGGAGAAGAAAGCAGCGAAATACACAGAAGCCCACTCGTCCGGAACACGAACACACACAAGAGAACGACATCGTCGGGAGAGAGAGGGCCGCGGCGGCGTCTGGCGGCGAAAGACGTGTGTCGTCGGCGCAGCACGCTCCGTCGGATTCCGCGTGGCGGGCATGTCGTGGTATACTGCACCGTCCGGTGCGCTCACGGATTGTATACGATCGAAGCCGCCTTCATAAACAAAGCTGCTCATCGCGGCGAGAGGCCTCGCTGCCCCTTCTACTCGCCGCAGTAGCCCGACAGCCGCCGCGTTACGTCATAATCCGGGACACCGCACACGGGCCGTCGTCGCGCCGCAAGCAAGCCTCGCGGACTCGCTGATCGACTGGCGCCTCCGAAAGAAAGCCTCTGAGTCGACCTCCGCCACTGTACTCTTTGGGGCTTCCGTACTGCGCGCGGTGTATGTGCGTTGTGTACGTTTTCCTGCGTGTCATCGGTTTCCTTGTTATTTTTTTCCTTTTTTTAAATCCGAACTGGTGCGCTTATTGCCTGCTCTTTGCTTTTCTTTCTCGGTTGGAGTGACATAGTATATGCGAGGCAAGCAGGCGCAACGAAAGTGACCACGGCTTTTCCCGTAAAACTCGACGCGCTGGCGCCGCGGATCTCCCACCACGAGCGCACGGTGCCATGAGCCCGCCGTTCCGAGGTTATAGTTCGCTGAGCGCGAACGGCGATATGCGAAGGGCAGGCAGCCGTCTCGGAGGAAGCGGACCATTCTTCTTCCCGCCGTACTGGACTGTTTTTTTTTTTCCTTTTCCTCTGGCTCTTTTTCTTCTTCTTCTTCGTGGAGAGCACCGCGATCGTCGCTTTGTACGCGCGGAAGAAGCTTGCTGCGAGTCTTTTGTCTCTGCGGCGAGCTGGCGCTTCCCCTCACCCTGCAGCCGTGGCCTCCCTGCGCGAAGAGCGGAATCCATATTTATCAGGCTCTTTTCTCGCTGAGCGCTAAGTTATTGCCCGCGCAGTTTTGTCATCAGATAAGGCGTGCGCGACCGCTGCAGCTAGTGGAATGAAATAAAAGCCAGCCATCTCCGCTTGGCAGCCTCTGCGCGCATAGGAGTATACGGCCTTCTTCTCCATCGGAAGGCATTATGATTCCCGCTGCCTCGCTGCCACGGCCTTCCTTATACATTCGCTGATGCTCGCGTTTTATTTTTGCGACCTCGCGGTTATAAAGGCTCCACAATTTCTTGCCGATGCAGGAGAAGTGGAACGCGGAGGGATAAAATTTCCCACGGTTAATACCAACAGTGTCACGTTGACAAATATTTGACGACGTTCGGCCAACGACCTCCGGATGGCTGGAGTCAACGTTATTATTTGGCCCGCTCGCATTTAATTAAGTTTTATGTATTGGTCACAGCCACGTTGGACCATCGCTTTGGTAACGTATCTGTCGACGATTCCCGAACACACCTTTGAACAACATGCTGCAAGCATGTCTCAAGCACGTGATTTTGTTAAAGACTGCAACGTGCGTTTTATTATTATTATTATTTATTAAAAGGCGACGCGGAATGTGCTACTCTGTTTCAAGCTTTCATTATCATATACTCTAATTTACTGTATAAAGTGCAACTGGAGATTCATTTGCGAAACGTACGCCTTCGCGATTAGGTGGGCTAAGCACAAGCGAAAACAAAAGCGTAACGGTTTCGAATTGCTGCCATACAGCATTCCTTGGCGTAGATAACGGACGAGAAAGAAATAAAAAAGAAAAGCTTGGACGGAAGGAAGGGAAGGGGGCACACACGGCACCAACTTTGAAACAGCTATGACGAAAGTTTCGTGTGTTCCTTGTATTAACAGCCAATTTTCCATCTTGAACCAACTGTGAAGTTTTCGTTCATTGGCGAACTTTGCGCCATTCTACAGCATGTCGTTGCCAGCATACCTTCAACGCAGTCGGACTATAGGCTTTCAGAAATTCCAGAAAATATTATTTTTCATAGCACGACCTCTCAATGAAGCTATTTCTATCCAGCCATGTAGCACGACTGATGGTTCCGACACGCAAAAGTTCGACAAGCCAACTATACCCAACTTTAAGCGGTCTACCTGATGAGGCGGTTAACATTTTGACCGAAAATACAGGTTGTATCAAATTCGCATTAATAACTACACACTCTGCACACACTCTGATGATTTAAGAAAGTCTGTCGTACTTATTGTTGTCGTTTGCTGTGATTTCACATATGATGCTGTTCGCGACGATCGTTCCCGCACTTACCTGCTTGTCCACATATGCTTGACCACTCCACATAGAACGCCACCTGTAAAACACGAAGGAAAAGACGCAGCTATAGCCAACTTCGATTGAGACATATCACCGACGAACCAACACCAGCTCAAAACATTCTCGTCATTCCAGTTTCCCGGCAGCCTTCGACTGCCTCCACGCAGTATCACGGAGAGCAATTCCGTTCGAACAAAATCAAATCAGGCTACTTTACTCCTCTTTGCTTCAACATCACAATCCGAAGAATGATGAAAGACATGTACTAAAGGCTACAAAAGAGGCCCGCGGTCCCTCAAAAGAAACGTAAGCAAGGAGCAAAAAATATTCACATTGCAAAAACAAAAGTGTAACAAAAACAGTCTTGTTCTACGTAAAGTGCATGCTACACGTCAAGTTATCATGTTACACTTTAAAAGAGACACATTTACTAAAGTTATTAGAAATCGTCGAACAAGGAATGCCGCTGGAGCCAATGCTTCGACAAGGGGGAACAAAAGTAAAGAAAATACGGACAACAAAATTTTGAAATTTCAAATGAAGTAATAATGTACAATATAGAACTATAAACCCCAAAAAAAAACGCAAGCATTTCATTTCGCGACCTCCGATCATATTCAGGGGAGCTCATAGGATTGTACTCGGAACCGCAATGACACACTTCCGTAACGGAAGAGCACGCACGTTTACGTGCACATGCTTGCACCAACGCGGGAGGAACACGCGTCGTGCATGCGCCCGAAGAGCTCAGCGTGGGACGAGCCAACGCCCGACACGACGACGAAGGATCTGCGTCGCGATGCGCGCATTCCGATGTGCCGTTCCGATGCTTCGCGCGCATGGAGACCGAAACAGGCATCCGACGTGCTCGCTTCATCAGACACACGTCTCGGAGCGAGCAAGCACCTGTATCTGCGCTCGAAAGAGATAGCGCGCGGATTATATAGAAACGAGACGCTTGCTCCCTGGCGCACCATTCTTCACCGTTCTTATCGGTTTCTTCTGGTCGAGTGAGGATGTATCGTCCTTCATTTTCCCCGATCGACGGTGGTTATCAGCGCCTTCCCTCTCTCTCTCACGCCTCCCCCCCCCCTTTTCCCTCAGCCTATATCTTGTATAGCACGGCTGTAGACGATCGCAGGGGTGTGGAACATCGCCCTGACTTCCTGGCTCGCATTCGGTGGACGACTCCCGGTTGCCATCGTGTCTATACGTGCGTGCGTGCGTGCGCGCAGCGCCACGCAGACTTACTGAACCTGCGCACAGGTATAATACGCCGTATATAGCACGCTCCCGGAGTCTAGTCGTGTCCGCGATCGACCGAAGGCGATGGTATGCGATGGGCTGGCGAGTCGCCGGACCTGCGCGTATACCTATATATGTGCCGAGGTACACACACGCGCACACACACGTGCGTACTGTTCGTCTTCGGGAAGCGTCGAAATCGCGATCGCATCTCCCAGGAGCCCATATGGATGAGACGGACGAAAGAAAGAAGGGAAACAAAAAAAGAATAGAGATACTATGGCGTCGCCACACATGACGTGATTCAGATTTTTGTTTGGCTGTTTGTTGCATGGCCTCCTTCTTTCCTTGCTTGTTTTGCCTTCAGCGGGAAGGGACACTGGTTCTCAAGGCGGACGCCTATACCGTCGATCCGGGAGGTGAAAGTGACGTGGCCTGCATTGGCCCGTATGCACTCCCACTCTCCTTCTCTCTCTCTCTCTGTCGCCATGTGTATTATGGAGGCTTGCGTGCACTCACGGGAGGATATGCCGGGGCGCTCTAGCACGCGGAGCGTTTGATTACGCGCCGCGATAAGCGTATACACGTCGGGGGAGCCTTCGGGACTCGTATGTACACTCGGCCGCCTTATTAATGAGCCTCGCTCTGATAAGAGGTGCGCGCGTTGCATTGTTGTGGCCCGGCCGTCGCGTACGGCGTACGTGCTCGAAATGCGATACGAGTGCCCGTCCGTTCGGCTCCTGTGCTTTCCTTGTTAGCCCCCGAGCTAATGGCTGCGTGGTTAATTCTTCATTCTGAATACCCTGCGCGCGCGATACACGGTCCCATTTAAAATCATTTACGTTAAAAACGGCGCGCTCGCGGCGCGCCTCGGAAATTGAGCGGATCCGATAAGAAGAGCACGTCGCCGCGCGGTAAGTGTCCTGCATGCGAGGATGCTGTGGTTTGTGCGTGTGTGTGCGGGACCAGTTTCGATATATTCTTTTTATTAGTCTTGAGCTCTGTGCGGAATCTATATACCGCGCTTGGCTGCCTAAGAGCGTCTTTAGATGGCCGATCTCGGTAATGCCTATTCGCGCGCTTCACTGGCCAGCATGTGTTTCTCTTTGTCACATTATTATCTTTGGTTGTACGTCAAGGAGGGGTAACATCTCTCTGAGCCGCAGAAACACATGTCAAGTGTGAGCTCTTGTGCATGCATGGTCGAGCGCGCGCGCATGCTTGGCATGTCAGTGGCGTAAAAGTTTGACATATGTCAGCAACAAGCTTAGCATTTGCAGTTGTCTCCTTGTTTTGGCGTGTGCGTTATTTTTTATCTCTCTCTTTGCGTATGTGCTTCCCTTCCACGGCTTTCTTTCTGTCTCGTCTCTTACCCTTTCTCCACCACAGGGTAGCAAAAAGCGGATGTTTATCTACCACGTTTCTGCTCTCCTCGCCCTTTGCGTTTCATTTCTCTCTCCCTCTCGTCCTAGCTGTCCATTTGTCTTGTGCATGCCTCCGTTTCTGGTCCCATTATAACAACACCTTTCTCATTGGCATTTCGAAGCTGCGTTGAGAATTATATATATTTACAGTCTGAGTTAAAGTCTCTGAACGGGAGAATATTTGAATGCAACGATATGTCGACGCCCGTTGCGGGAAACAACGCTTGCATAAGCCGTAGCCACAATAGGAGCCTGAAAGGGGAGGGGAGGGGTAGTTCAAAACCCCTCCCCATTTTTACTGTTTATATATATATATATATATATATATATATACGCAGCACACATACAAACACACGCGCGAACGTAAATAAAGGGGAGTCGAACACATCCCCTCCTACGGAATAAGGACCTGCCTACGCCCCTGCATGACCGTTTAGCCTTTGTTAACACGATGCGCCGTAAGCCATTTTGCACGTATGCTCACCTGCGCGTTATATAGGTGTATAGTTTCACAGGCGGTGGTCCGGCACGTGTAATTACATTCTCGACTTCTAGCTACTTCTATTAACATTGTCGGAGTGTTCCAAATGAGTATAGAAGCCATACACCTGTTTCCCGTAACGTTCCCCCCAACCGCCGTAACTCCACCATATCCTTCCCATCATTCCTCATTCCTCCATGAACGTCATTGTTTACGCCCGTAACCGCGTGCACGGTAGATGGCTACAGTCGACCCGCCTGAAGTCCTAAAGGTACGCAATAACTTCACCGCTTATTGTCACAGCGAAGCAAAAGAGAATGAGAGAGAGGGAAGGGCAATGTATCCGTGTTCTTAATTCTCACGGCCGGTGGCTGGTATAGTTATTGCGACTGGAGCACACACCTCACGCTCAGCCCGATGCGTTCGAAGCGAGGAGGGCGAAACAGAATCGCGATCATAAACGAGGAAGAAAATAAAAAAAGAAAGAAACGGGCGCCGGCTCATATTTTACAGCTACGCCCTGTAACACTGAGAGCTGTTAAAATCGACACGACGCAACAACGCACGGCGTCCACGTAAAGGGGGTCACGGCTGGAGGTCACGCCTCAGGTCATTCGAAGCAACACCACGGTGCACGCCAATGGGAAAGCAGTGATGACTTTCTTTGGCATTTTATTTATTTATTTTGTGTACCCACCTACTTTTTGTACTCGTGTACTGAGGGACCGGGTGGGGTTAAAGATCCCGCTTACAAGCGTCTCTTCTTTCACTTTCCTTCCCTCCCCGCCCCCCCCCCCCCCCCCTTGCCCGCCCACCTGCTTGCTCCTAGCTGCGCAGAGGTCAACGCAAGGTCACCGCTGGCCCCACACGAGGAGCGCGTTCGCTTGTAATGAAGTTGTGTGTTTGGGGCGTTACCGAGCGACGCGCCGCCGCAGCGGCGACTCCGGCAGCACAACGACGCTGCATTCCAGCCTAAAGGTGTTCTTTTCTTTTCGGCCCCTCTCCGGAGTCTCTCTTCGAGTCCTGCTGATCCTTTCACGCCGTGATCCTTACACCAGGTATCATCCCCTCCCCCTTCTTCTCACCCCCCCCCCTCCCACTTCGCATACCCCCGAGCTGTCACGCGTATCATTTATTACTGGCAGGAGCAGTCAGCCCTTTTGGCCCAAGGCCTTTTTTCGGGGCCCTAATTGCCACCTGTGGTCTCGGACCTGTCGGGGGTTACGCTGGCTGCTGGGCGACCTAAGGTGTCTACATCTTTCTCGTGTCCATAGAGCGCAAGCCTTCAAAGTTCGGAAGCCAGGCAACCTTTACGCCAACATCGAACTGACAGGAGAGGCGCACCCGTTTATCTCTTCGACGTATTTCGTGCCCTGCATGCGTGCCTCCTCGGTATGAGGCGCCTCGTGTGACTCCTCGTTACGTCACACAATGACTGTCGCTATATGCCATGGCCCTGTTGAAATACTCGAGGAAAACCCGTTGCCCGTGTATGGACGCGTATACTGTCCGGCGAGTAGTTGTCGTTCCAAACCGCGAGCTTTTAATTATAAGACTAAAATAGTTGGACACGGGACGAATAAGGAAACACGGGACATCGCCAATGAACACGCTGTTAGCTCTTAATTGTACGAAGCGATACGTCCGACACATGCAACGAAGCTTATCGAGGTTAAAAAATCCTGTTGAGCTTCGACTCATTGGTCTCACGCATAGCCCTCAGACACAGAGCAACATTTAATTGAGTTCTTCAGTTTTACGTGGAAAGACATAAACTGTAGTGGAAGACCGCGCAGATTAATTTTAACAGCCCGAGGTTGTTTCACGTGGACCACCGCTGCAGGAACTGAACCTGCGACCTTCGAATCGAACCCACGACCTAAAGCTCAGCAGCGCTACGTCGTATCATAATCGAATAGTTCGCAAATGAACGTGACCTAGAGAATGAAATTGCCACAATGCAAAGCTTGGCAAGCGAACAGCCCCCAGACAAAAATTGCATGCAGTAGCACGTATCGTTGATGCAGAACCTAAATAATGAAAGGCAGTAACTGTTGTATGTGCTCGGCCATGAAATAGACCCGAAAGCAGGGTCAATGAAAAAAATAAAATAAAAAATCCGTCATATGAAGAAGGAGATTTCAAAATCGCACATCGGCGGCGACGTAGCAAATGTACGGTCTGTTGAGTCTGTAGAAATGATTCCGAAACTACATAAGTTAAGGTAGCACAGTCTCTCATGGTAGTGGAAAGCTTGAGGTCGAATGATCAGAATGACCACAAGAAAACATGTCAGTACATACTATTGATGTTGAGTACTTTTAAATTGGCCCACAGCCGCGAAGGTGGAGAAATTGGTCTACTACGTGCCACCAATTTCACATTCGCGTGACCACTCGTCGTGCTAGTACTTGTCACGCAAATGAGAAATTAAACGAGCATCCATAAATAACTTAATTCTGGAAAAATCGATAGAAAAAGTTTACTTTATAGGAAAGCGAGGCTAATTTTTAGACAGTAGTAGTCGCCCAGTAACGCAATGATCTTCAACATCTTCTGCCATAAAATGCGTCGAAATGATAATTAGTTACCAATGGCGCGTGAAGGCTGAATAAGATCCTTTCAATATCAATCGCTTGCAGTAGAGAAAAATATTTGCGTTAATCAATTGTTTTTATTTTCTTTCACGATTTCACGTATGTTCCACAAAATACTTCATCTTAGGCACATGTCATTCTCAATCTATACTCCAGCGACCGAGATCTATGATTTAGGGTATGCCGCAAGTACGCTGCACTGTTATAATGTTCTAAATATACATAAGAATACTCAGCACACTGTATATAGCTGAAAGTAAATACAACGCATCAAGTGATTAATTAGACACCGTAGTTGTACGAGGGCACATGACTGAAAGCCGTTCCAAGCAAAAACATTAATGTAAAGAAGCATGTGCTGTCATGTAGGCGGTATTCGAAACAGCCTAATTAAACGACAGTACTTTATTCCGTGATCATTTAATTAATGGGCTTTGCAGGCTCAGTATACATGCGGGTGCTCCATTTTACATTGTAGCTAAAGTTTATGAGGACGCGTTCGATCACCGATGCTTGGAATTATAGCGGGTGAACTACATTATAACCCTTAAAAAACCTCAATAAAAAGATTAAAATCGCGACGCCACACTTTATTTTCATGACTAATGTGGATCGACAGGCGACAGGGTCCATAAATTGCGATCATAAAGAAAATTAATGACCGTACTTCGATAATATTAATGAGTCGCACACGTCCATTTATCTGAGTAATGGTTGCTAAGTGCACGCAATTAAATCCGGCATACGAAAACAAAAATATACAGTATACGTATATACAGTATCCAGTCAAACGCGCGTATATCAAACTCGCAAAAAAAAAACGCGATTTAGTTTGGTATATCTTATAATTCGATATAAAACTTTTAAAGAATTTACCGTATCCTCAGCGCGAATTTCGGTGCGCAAGTTGGCTTCGCGGCGCTGCTTCATGATAATGCAAGTAAGACGGCTTCACGGCAATACCCGGGGATTTTTTTTATTTTTTCCACGGTTTGTAGTTCGGGGTGTGGGTTATAAGCGAGAAAGTACGGTATCGATGTAAACAACGCCTCAACATCATCATAAGCAGCTGTGCGTATTCGTCGGGCGCCGGAAGCCTTTATTTTGTCTTTGCCCTAATGCTGTTTTTTTTTTGTTTTTGTTTTTTTTTTTCAAAATGATACTCAGCGTGCTTCTTGAGATGCTGTATAGGCCTACGCAGCGGCGACGTCATACTTCTTTTATCTACGTTCGACTGTGTTGATTATCGCCAGCGTTGCGGAAAAGAGCCAGGTCTTTCCGTTTTACGGCAGCCACAGTGTTAGCAAAGGGAGAGCAGAAGCGAACGGCGAGCCCGCACGACGGGCCGACATGCGCGACGACGCGGTATCATAAGAGAAAGCATGCGATAGCAAACCGTAGTTTCTACTCGGCCTGATTTCATACCTAATTTCTACTCATATAAGGGACAATTCGATGTACCCGAGTTCGATATAGCCGCGTTCGTGTGTGGCGTACGTGTGTGTGTGTGTATGTGAGGGGGGGGGGGGGCAGGAAAATCGGCAAGCATTCTGAAATACACAAGTACACAGCTTGTCCTTTGAGTGCGATGTGTGGTGCTTACCTGCTTCTTTCTTAAACTATAAACAGGAGCGGAAAAACTGTTTCGCCTGTCTGCAAGAAGAAGCGCCGCTGTGGCTGCCCCTGAGTTTTATGCTTCACAGAGAAAGAAAAGGTTGATATTGTTGTTTTCTTGCGCACATCTCGAAAGAAACAGATTAGCACCAAACACTACACGCAGTCCGCTGGCGAAAGTGCGATGGCTTGCCGCTTTCCACGAAAACATGCGGCCACGACGCGCCTTCATTCAATTTCGTCATTTCACGGGTAGTTCCGGTCTGATGTAACCGAAAGGACGCGTTTTCTGTGCGCCGGGCGCGATCAGATTCAATTTCGCCCATAAAATTCGATGACGAATATTTCGAATTACGTGCAACTTTCGTAATTTCAAAAAAAAATTGTAGTGAGTTGTAGTGAGTGCCATAAATTGGCACTCACTACAACTTTACGGCATAAACAACTGTCCTCAATCAATAACGTTAATTAACGAGTTTTTCTTAATTAGTCTCGTCGACGTCGTTTTAGTTGCGGCAAAGTAATTCCCTCTCGATATAGAGTACGTGTGCGAAGATGACAGGGGAGTGACTGTCACAGAATTTTTATAAAAAATCTGTATTATCTAAAAAAAAAACACCTTGTATACTTAAGATGAAGTGTGTTTGTTTGCCCACCTCACACGTGATCTGAAAGGCAGTGAAGAGGAAGCAAGACACATGGGAACTCGAAGCCATGCGCGCAGGTTCCTGATAAAACAAGAGCGGCGCAAAACGATCGCCTCAGTAAGGCCATATACCAACGAGTTCCCTGTGCTCACGTCGTCCACGTTTCGAAGGTAAGTTATGGCGAACGAATCTCTGGTATGCGAACTTGTGTGATGTAAAGGTTTACGATGCGAGGATAACGTGTATACCTACTCGACCGTCGATAATTGTGTCCATTCTCCCCGAACGTATATATATGCGTCCACGGAAGCCAGCAACGTATACTGTAGAGAAAGTTGTTGATAGCATCTGCCGCGGTGAATGGATTGCGCGACAGCCTTGTGGGCAGTGGAAGAAGGAATGGAGAAGGATATAGTCGCGATGACCCTCGCTGATGATCCCCGCGCCGGATTTGAGCGGAAAGCACTTACAAGTGGGCATAGATGCTGCCGTTCCCACGGTATACACGCATTTAAGGGCCTCTATAACATTGCTTGCGCAATCGCTGTCCTGTTACGAGGTGTTCCGCGCGTCTTTAAGAGGACGTTTAGGAGAAGTATAAATATCAGCTTGAATAGAAGATTACACTTGAGAACACCAAGTATTTGAGACTTTCGACGAGAGGCGCCTTGACCAGCTATGACGCAATAACAAAAAAGTAGTGGCGACGCCACGGTAGTATAATCCTGAAACCACTCCCTGCTGGTGACGTCATTCGTTTTGAGGAAGTCTTCTTGAGTTTCGTTAAGTTATCGTCATCAAATAAGGGCTGGGAATTTCGTTGCAGCAACAAAAGAATTGGAGTGAGAATATTTTGTGAACTATCAGTGCGCAGAAATGCTGCAAACAACAACAAAAAATTCTCTATATTTCATGCACAAAAGAATGCGTACAGACATTGATAAACGTCAGTCTCCTGCTTCTCGCCGTGGCAGAGGCGAACAGCACCTCGCTTACAAGAAATCAGCCGTTCCATGCCCGCTCACGCATTTGCTAGAGCTTTGTTATAATGTGCTAAGGAGCTAGCTGCTCGTATGTGCTATATGGGGAAACAACAATCAGCAGATTTTGTGTACTGAACAATCTATGCATAAATGCAATTCATTTTTTTTGTTTTGTTATTAGTTAGACGACTTGTACTATAGTGACGTTTACCAGAAGGAAGAAAACAATATAAACTGCACATCCCCGGAAATAGTATTGCAAAGCACGCTTGAACGAACGTGCAATTAGGTTCACAATAAGTCGGGTCAGATTGAAAGAAAGTGAGCAACATATGGCTATATAAAAGACACTCACACAAATCATTGGTGCTCACTCACGGTCGCACAAACAACGTCGTTTGCGGAGCGATGGTGTCGATGCATTCGAACCTCTCGTGAGTCTCACCAACGATGACTTATACCAGCATCATTCCAAGTTACACACTCTTGCGTCTCACAGGACGCATCGATATGACGTCACGTGTGTGAGAGATAAAGAGAGCACGACTCTATAGGAGTCCAGTGCAGACGCTGAGGTCCAGTGCAGACGCCCGAGTAGCCCGCGCCACCCGGCTACTCGGGCTAGACGTCACGTGTGAGGCTCTCATGCGGGGCTCGACCTCATCCCCTCATAACGTATGCGTGCGCTATACCGAGTACATGAAGTATAGGTGACAGCTTGCACACGCTCGGCGTAAGATTGAAGCGTGGCTAAGATACTCTCTCCTGCCTTATCTCAAACCACGAGCCGTCCAGGCTCGGGCTATCGCGAGACATGAATGGAAAAAAGGGGGCCACCCTCCTCTAAAAGGCACTAAACCAGCCCGCCCGGCTAAGGTTTCCCACGGATGATACCGCAGGGGCAGCAGCAGTAGAGGCATGCATAGAGCCGTGGAGCTTACTCGAGGGGCTGCCATTTAGTCACGTGTTCAGGCTTAGGGGTGGCATGCCACGGGCGGAGGGAACGCAGGAATGTCACTTTAGCGGATTCGTAAAAGGTCGTATATCTCCCCCACCGTATACAGGCGCTGGGTGCACCATGGGCTCTTCCCTCTCTTCTTCTTCCTCCTACACTCTTGGCCCGTTGATCGAGGGAAAGAGCCGTGACGCAGGGGAGGAGGGAAGGGACAACGGCGAGAACACGGGAGTTAGGCCTAAGCTCCCTAGGCAGCAGCGCGGTTCTCGAAGATTCGCTGCTCACGATGGCGATCGTAAATATAGCGCCGGTGCCGGCCGGTCGGTGCGCAGCGCCAAGCGATGCCGTTTCGATGCCACTTCTCTGGCGTGGCCGGCTGAGTTAGGACCCACTTCCCGCGTGTTTCCGTGCCTGTTCATGCGCGTGCGCGGGCCAGGGTGTTCGCATACATGTTCTTGGCCGGGCCATCTGGAAGCGTAGGGGAGAATGTGCATCGCTCCTCGCACGCATCATCCATGCAGGGGAATGTCTGCAGTCTACGGCGAGCTATTGGCGTACGCACGCTCGGCCCTCTCAAGTTCGGAGAAGGATCCTCCAGGACTACAATAATTCTCACCTTCAACCCTTCTAGTATAGGATTATGGAGTTGGTGGCTTGTATCAGACACGGGGTAACTGAGGCTTACGGGACCCACGGAGGAGCTTAGCCATGGTAGTGTAGTTCGAAGAAATTGCGGGCCTTATGGTCTTTTTGTCTCTCTACTTATATTGCTGCCCGTCTGAACATGAAGTAAAAAAAATACAACGCAAAAAATTCCTTTTTCCCTTCACTTCAGCCTTTCTTGTTGATGTATAAACTTCAGAGATGTAGTGATGTGTCCGCACAGATTTAAAATTTTACCTACATACACGCTGAAAGCGCATTCTCAGCATGTATAGGCTATGTCTAAGTACTTGAACATTAGCCAGACGTGGAATCGTACGAGGCCGCCAACGTAGCTTTTATAATCTTCTTATTTATTCTGCACCAAGCGCGATGTTTCCTCTCTTCATATCTTCTTCTTTCCATAGTTCTATTCACTTGGTCACCATATATAGTATATATGTGAAGTTATACTCGAGACATTCTTGTGGTTGACATCCCTACCTTTCCTTTCTTTCTCTCTCTTTCTCCCCAACACATTATGCCCGACCGCGATCCCCTTGTCACAATTACGAGGTTGAACATGTCTTGCCTTTCATACTGCTAAATCTGATTAATAGTGACAACACAATTTTTTTTAAAGTTTCGGTTAAAGTAATCATGTCTAAAAGAAATTTCACAAAAAGAACGCTTAGGCTTCAAAGAAGAAAATGTTGTTCTGCAGGGATCAAACCCAGGACCAACGCCTTTCCGGGCCCGTCGCTCTACCGTCTGCGTTGACCAGAATGCTAGCCAATTGCAGCTATATCTAGCCGAATGTTCAACGTGTTCTTTTTTAATTTTATACCCGTCAAATGCGAGTGCTTGTTGCGGGGCTCGCTGCAATCTTCAAAAACTCACAGGGTCGCTTATGCACGCACCTAAGACGACTGGAAGGCGAAAGCCATCTTCCTTTTCCTCTCAGTCGATGTATTGTTCCTGTGCCGCCACCTTCCGAAAGCTTTCTGCTCCTAATGTGGTTTTGCATGGCCTCCAGGATCGGAGGCGCCTCACCTGGTTTTGCACTGCCTCCGTGATGGGCCCACCGTTGACCAAGCTAAGGTGCCTGTGATGACGTCACATCATGTGACGTCATAATAACGTCACAAATTTTGGCGATCTGTGACGTCATATGGTTACGTCATTACGTGATGATGATTTTCTTGCATCACTCGTGTGGACGCCGACGCGGAATGCCGGTCAATTTTCGCGTTTGATGAGGCATGTAAGGCTTTCGCCTTAATAACTATCTCGGCCTGCTCACACCTCTGAAAAGCGTCCGTCATATCTGGCTTCACCGCAAAAAGGGTCTTTGTGAGGGGAAGCCTACTTCACTTCTAAATATATACGGGTGCCAGCGTGAATATAGATAGTGGAAGAACTTCTAATGTTACCGCTTCAATGACAAGCCGAATGAATTAATGAATAAAAGCACACAAAAGGATTTTGTTGACAGTAAGACTTCAAAAACAAGCAAAAATATTTAATTGGCCGATCTTTGACCCCTTAATTCGTTCACTCAAACCATAGCGGGGGGCCAGGTTCTGTGTCGTTGTACTACCTGGCTGGAGGTCGTGGGTTCGAGTTCAGGCCCACGTGATCACATTCTAATGTAAGCGGAATGCAAAAATGTCCCAGTACCACGCGTTGCATTCGCGCTACGTACTGATGCCCAAAGTTAATCGGAGCCCTCCACCGCAACATGCCTCATAATTACTGCGTTGGTTGTAGGCATTAAATTGTCAATTAATTAAATATTTGTACCTTTTCATATGGGTCATGTTCTGCCCTATGTTGAATGTGGGACAAGGTGCGGTAAGTTACATATATTGTGTGCAACCTGTGGTTATATAGCACTTATGGGACTTGGAAAAAGTTTCCAGGCACACCTACAGATGGCGTGACGAGTCCTATTTTGGGGGACAACGGTCTTCGGTGTTTGAAGCTCTCAGTTTACAGGGCCAACCACGGAAGTTTCCGTAAAAACATTCGCATCGTTTATAAAAACACGCCGCCACAGCTTACCCTCCATTGTTACAGAAGCTGATATATACGTGAATGCATAGAAACAGAACACTGACTGCAGTCACATTCAGCATAGGTTATTAATACGAATAACCTTGTAGGAAATGAACCAGGACATCAGAAGCAGTTTTTGTGAGGTGGGGGGGGGGGGGTCAGAAAAAAAGAAGCGTCCGCTTTCGGAGCTCAAATTTGTAAAGACATCTCTACCTATGTAACTAAGAACATATAAACTATCCAAACTATACTCAAGACGAAATGCGCATTACAACGTTTATTAGTTTCGAAGAAAGTGTGTATAGTTTGTGTGAAACCCACCGTATTTACTCCATACTAGTACAAGCGCTGACTAACGTTGAATATTGTTCGCTAAACGTTGGCTACTATCGGCTACTATTGCATATATCGTTGGCTCACTGTCAGTTACCCGCTGCTATTAAAATGTCATAAAATAACGCGTCTGCTACTACACATCCATCCGCAGGAGTTGCCCTCAGGGAATTGCGCCGCCAATTTCATTCTCTATTGAGCACGTTCCGGAAGTTCAGGTGAGGAGGACGTGGCACCGAGTGAGCGGGGGGCATACGTACACAGTCCTGGGTGGGCGCGTTCCCCTCAACGGTAACTGCGTGCGGATCGTTGTACTTTTGTTTGCAGGCGCTTTCGATGGGGCTCCCGGCGCCGTTCATCGTTCATCAGCAATTATGATAATTAGGCTTGGTGGTTTCGCCCCCCCCCCCCCCCCGTTCTAGTCTAGCTGCGCCTCGTGCGAGCGTAGATGGAATGCCAGGCACGCCCGCTTTCGCCCCGCTATCCGCAGTCATCTGCCGATCACGACCTGTGTAGGCATATTTAGCGCTTGCGACTGCAGTTTGACGCTTATGAAGATATCAGTAGACGGTAGGTAATTTAACTGACTCGGATGCAAGGATAAAAAAAGGTATGTTGAAGAAATGGCGATACTTGAGCGAATGTGTTTTCTCATAGTTGACAGTGCTCTCAGTTAAGTGTGTTAGAAGTCGTTTGTTGGTGATCGTATAGCCTGTGACGGTATGCGCAGTGCAGAGTGGCGGAGAGAGAAAACGAATGCACTCACAAGAGGGCAGTAGGGTTGGCTTGACGCTTATGCATTAGCCAGCCATTTTGCACTGGAGAACGAAATGATTGATCAAGGATGACGCTGAGGGAGAGGAGCGGTGTTCAAGGTAGACGTGCGTCCCAGAAGGTCCTCGGAAAGGTGTGCAACTCATAATTAGGCAAATGGCCTCATCGCATTCTTCGGTGAGCCTGTCCGTCGAAGGCTGTGACGCACAAGTGGAGGCTTCTATACGTTGGAGATATGATTGTATACTGCTAGCGAATGCATCGAAGCTGTACGTTTTCTCACTGTTGACCGAGTGTCAGAAACTTTTCTTGTTTCGCGCATTTTGCACTCGCGTGGACACGGGGTTAGCTATAGCTTATCACAAAGAAGACACTGAGCGGTGGCGAGACGAGGATTCTCGGGAACAAAGGAAAATTTTTCTCGATGTATCCGTATGCAACGCGGAGAACGAGCGAAAATTAGACCCGACGCACTCACGGCGACGTGCGCGGACGGTTATATACGCAGCTTTCAATATTTCATCGCCACCTGGACACCGCGCCGCTTTTACCTCGTAATAGGACAGACAGAGAGAAAAGAAAGAGAGATGCCGGTGGGAGGTAGAAATCAGCTGCAGCCGGGGGAACGGGAAGGAATTCCGGGCGTGTTTCTCTTACTGCGGACCCTCCGGCGGGCACCGAGCGAGTCGTTTCAATTTTTCATTCCTCGGCGCCTCATTGTTCATTCTTAAGGGCGTGCGCACAGGCATCGTTCGTCGTGCGTGCAATTGCGGGGACGCGTGGAGAGAGAGAGAGATAGAAAGAGCCATGCACGACACATACACGCGCACACACACACACACACACACACGCACGCACGCACACACACGCACACACACACACACTGGCGCGCCTCGGGGGTCAAACCGGAGGTAGGCCTCACACGTCGGCGGAGCTTTAATTACACACACACGAGAGGGGGGCGCTACCGCCTCGGCGTCGTTCTCCCGTCCTCTTTCTGCCACCCCGTCGGTGCGGAGAAGCTCTTCGATCGCCCAAAGTGGTCCGTTTGGGACGGCCGTGTTCACACCTCCTCTGAGAAGCCGCGCGTCTCTGTCGTGACGGCGATTGCCCTCTTCCCCCTCCCCTCCCTGAGAGAGAGAGAGAGAGAGAGAGAAGCCGCCGCCACCGGTGGAAGCCCACGGGCACGGATGCCAGCAAGTAGCGATCTCCTCTCGCCCGCAATCCATCTAAGTAGGCTAATTCAACGTGCCAATCTGGGCTGCGCTTCGTGGCATTGCTGCTTCTGCTGTTGCTGCTGCTGCCAAACAGCGCCTCCGGCTGCTCGGATCTCACCTCCTGTGCGTGTGGTGTGCGTGTGAGGATCCGTATGCCCTCTGGCTCCTACTCACCGAGGACCACACCACGCTCTGCCGCGGCCGTTAACAAAAAAAAAAAAAGAAATCATAGACAAGAGGGCAAAGGAGAAGCGAGGAAAAAAGCAAGTTTCGTGTGTGAAGAAAAAAAAAAAAGACAGGAGTGCAACGCGCGCGCCACCGGCGCGGCCCGTTTTACGACGGATGCGCAATTACGCTCGCTCGCTCACGCGTCTTGTTTTACACGTCCTCGGCGCCGTCACCGTCCTTTCTTTCCACGTTTCCAGGGTATACAGGAGGATGGGACGAAGAGTGCGTCTTTTTTTTCTCTCTCTCCCTTTCATTGGGACTCTGGGAGCGGCAGCGGAAGACGCTTCCTTTCGCCGTCCTTCTCCACAGCAAACGGTGTGTCTCTAGCACCACAAGACATGTTGTCTTCTCCCATACAATGCCTTGTTTGTTTTTCCTCCGGGCGCTGCGTTTGTATACCTCTCGCTTCCTGCAAATGTCGCCTCGGTGGCCCCAGGGAACGGAACATTTCCGGAGGTCCGCGTGAGCGAGCGCGTCGTTTATACCTGTTGGCAGTCAAGGCGGCGGCTGTTGTGTGTTCACGACCACCGTGCGGCACTGTACCACGCACCGCTTCGGGCACGGGAAGCGCACACAATGAGCCGCGGTGGCGGCGAGGTGGTTCTCTGCTTATGGCACGACGCCAGCCGTATCCCATAAGGTCCCGCTTTGCTCGCTGGCTATATCTTTAGAAGTGTCGAGAAATCGCGCGCGTACCGCCCGCTAGAATCTATACCACATGGCACGAGCTCGAAACAAAGCCCCCGCCGCGCCGGGACTCTTCAAAAGCGTGGATCAGGGTGTTCCCGCACAAGCGCCTCGTTCGAACATGCTCAAGGGTCGTATATACTAAAGCATCGCTGCGGTGTAGAGCGAAGCGATGAAAAGAGCGGAAACGGCGCGGATCGTATTCACCTTAACTGTCTCGGAAAACACCTCGGGTTATGCGCGGTTCTCTTTGAAGGGTGTACAACCGAAATGAGGATATATTGCTTCGTCGAACGATGTCGCCGGGTTAGCGTGTGTGGCGGCGGTGGCTGTTGACTTTCGCGCATAGAAGACAGCAACGGCCGCAGGCGGCGTGGGGCTCCCGTGCGTATACCCTAGGGCGAGGAAATGTCTTTCCCATGCAAGGCAAACACATTGGCACGTTTGCTCATCGTATACCACCCACCTTGAGCTTGACTTTCTAGTTTAAAGAAAAAAAAGGAAAGTATTCTGTATTTCCTTTATTTTGTTCTTTTTAAGAGGGTCATTCATCTGCAGCAAAGCCAGAACTTTATAGTTCTCTGAATGTGTTCTCCAAAACAGGTACAAGTCACGAAGATAGAAATTGAAGACTCATGAAAAATCTTTGAACAAAGGGTGTCGCTGAGGAACACGTTTCGACTAGCGGTCTTGTCTTCCTCAAGGCTCAAGTTGCAGCCTTGAGAAAGACAAGCCCGCTTGTCTAAACGTTGCTTCAGCGACACCCCATGTTCAAGAATTTTTCATCTCTGAATGTGTACTATTACTGTCATTTGCGACAGCGTGCTGACAATTGAACTGTAATCAAGATAATTGAAGACTGAACATTTGGGCTGGACATGAGAGTCATCAGTCGTGATGGCCCTGTTATAAGAAAAGGGAACTAATCTGGTGTCATCACCAAAGACTAAGCCGAACAAGGTGGCCTCACGATGCACGGAAGTTGCAATTTCTCAGCGTCAAGTGCAACCCACACTACCTACACCTTGGAACTTCTTGATCTCACTACTTCATCTTATCTTTTTAAGTAATTTTTGACAAGATTAATAAATATTGATTGATTGATTGATTGATTGATTGATTGATTGATTGATTGATTGATTGATTGATTGATTGATTGATTGATTGATTGATTGATTGATTGATTGATTGATTGAATCCTGTATAAGTTGAAAGATTGACAGGTATAGTGATGTTAGCCTATTGCTGGAATAAGAACAAGCGTGGAAGCATGGGCGAGCTAATTGGTTGTGCGGCCATTGTGGTGTGGACACTACAAGATCAAATTAATGGCTACGTGCTTGTTCTTTCGATATGACGGTGGCTCCTTGTTATTGCTGTGCCCCATGATAAACAGTGCGTCTATATTTTACTGTTTCTGATAATAAAGAGGTTGGAAATCGTCGCTCTTCCACCCTCATTTCTCTCCTTTTTTCCTAGTCGGTTTTACGCCATCCAAACCACCCTGTAAGGGAATTAGAAGTTTGAATTGGTGGATAAGCTTCTTGAATTAGTGGGTGAATGCGCTTATGTAGACCAAGCATGTTGAAGGATACCTCTATGGGTTAGGAGGAAAAAGATCGGAAGGATAATCGGTGTCAGAAGGATATAGAGGCATTGCTAAGTCATGAACTAGAGCTCGTCATGAATCATTGAAGCGAAAAACGCATAAATTTATTCTGCCACTGTACACATATACATGGATAAAACTTGAAAGAAAGAAAGAAAGAAAGAAAGAAAGAAAGAAAGAAAGAAAGAAAGAAAGAAAGAAAGAAAGAAAGAAAGAAAGAAAGAAAGAAAGAAAGAAAGAAAGAAAGAAAGAAAGAAAGAAAGAAAGAAAGAAAGAAAGAAAGAAAGAAAGAAAGGAAACTGCAGAGGAACAATCAGCGTAGTCTTACAGAAAAATCTTTGCAAGAGGTATGATTATCATTTTGGCGGCAAGAGCTTCAACTAAGAGCTGAAAACCACCATAAGTTCGCTATTTATTTTTTTAAAATTTAACTCGCGCGTACACACGCTGTAAGCCTATGTTCGACGCTGTGACGTAAGACGAAGGGGAGACGACGCGCGAACATACCTCGTCGTCCATATAGGTATATTTAGTCTAGTATTGTAGGAATTTATCTCTTAGATTTCATCTTTACAATTAACAGATTGCTTCTGATATACTGCTCAAACATAAGGTCTTCATATATGTTACGCGTAATTTGTCGTTTAAGTTTTCGTTTTTCTGAGCGCCACCGTAGTATTTCGTATAGTTAATGAGATTACGAATATTAGAAGTACATTTCAAACCTGAGATGCAAGGTTGTATGCCTCGTATCTTATTCCTTTATTTTTTCTGTCATCGTGCTTTAAATAGCTGTGTGCGATTGGCTCCTAAACTTCTCGAGGGCTCGTTAATACGACATAGCATTCTGTTTGAAGTCTGATCATCTGCATTGATGAGGAAATATTGTGTCCTTATAGGGCACGTGGGCAGCACAGAGCGCGCTGGTAGAATTAGCCTTGCGCGTACGTGTGCTTATACAGCCTTTAATTTATCTGACAATTTCCCTATTTCATGAACCCTCTTCCATGCACCTAGCGGAGTTTTATGGAACTGGTTTTCTCCTCTTTAAAATATTTAATTTCTTGCGACTAGTATCGCAAGAACAGACTACACGCGACATTTGAGACATGGTCGTTTCCTTTTAGTGCAGCATCTTTTTCCCGTCATTAGAAAGTTGAGAAGTTCCCGAATCTGTTGACTCCATCCACTTGCTCACATCAGTCACACCAGCATGTATCCTTTCACGATACATCGGCTCTTGAGCCACTTCAAGTCGATGAGTGGACCGAACAAGTGTTATATATATATATACCTGGGCGCCTGAAAGATTACCTGGCATCCCGGGATTAGGATAAGTGCGCGTACCACAACACCGCAGCACCAGTACTGACAGTGCATTCCTGTTCTTTCTATCTTCCTCCCTTCTTTTTGCGGAGGCCACAGCGCGTTTGCCTCCGGGAAGTAAACGACAGAAACGCTTCTTTCTTTCTTGTTTCCTTGTTGGTCGCCTCGCGTATAAATAAGCTTTGCGCTGCTAGAAGGATCCGCGGAGCGTTTACGATATCCCGACGACAAAGCTCCCTGTCGTCGCCGCAGTCCGAGCCTGTGTGTGCGTATGTGTGGTGTCCGTGTCGTCGGCCGGTTGACAAGAAGGATCGAAGAAGGCAGGGGGGGGGGGGGGGTGGCAAGAGGTTGGAGAGGGAGGCGTCCATCTTCATTCCCCTCCCCTCTCTTTCTCTCATCTTCTGCGTTCCTGATCATCAAAAAGAGAAGAAGCATCTTCACAGAGCCCTCATACCGGAGCCGTGAAGACGTTCACGAAGCGTTGAAAGCAGCCTATATAACACCCCCCCCCCCCTCCACTCTCCTGCACCCTGCATGTGCTTACGAACCGGCTACCAAGCACTCGACTTAAAGGGACGACAACGACAACGGTACCACGACCCGCTGCCGTGCGACGCGGCGCCGAATGTGTCGTTGTCCTCGGGTCAGACGCCGCCGCCGACACTGCGCGGGCCTTTCCCAAAGACCGGCCGCCGCGGTAGTCCTCACCCGGGCAGGCGAGCACGGACACGTACGCCAAACAACGGGGCGGGTCTCCCATTATGCGTCTTCTGTACGCGCCACGGACTTCTCAATAGATTCTGTCGGAGCGGCAGAAAAAACCTTTTTCCAAGCGAGGAGATCCGGCTCTCGGGGACGTCTATCATTCACGGCAGTGCGAACCGTGGTGCCGCATGCCGCCGCTGCTGTTGCTGCTGCCAACAGCCCGTGGTAGTGCTCACTACACCGCATACTTCTCCCCCTTTTCATTTTTTTCTGTTCCTCTACAGGAACGCGAGTTATAGAAGAGGGGGGGGGGGGCAGTATCGCTTTACAAGCCAGGACAGGGATTAGGCAGCCATCGACGGGCCGCGGCAGCCGGCCATTACCATGCGCTGTACGGAATGCGCTGCTGACGCGGCGGCTTCGGTGGCAGCAGCGACGCCCCAGTACTCGAGAGGGCCCGGACACTTTTACAGCTGCTCGGATGACTTGCAAAAGGCGGCACAAATTGAGAGGATGATTGGGGCCCGGATTAACCTCCCGTCGGGGCCGCCAAAGCAGCGACAGCGCCACAACAGTGCGTAAAAAGGGGCGCGCGGGGACCGCTTGACGCGCCGTACTCCTCCTTCCATAAACCTCTTTTTAGGGCAGAAAAGAAAGAACCCTTGTTACGGTCTGCGTCCCCTCGGTATTTTTCTGCTCCAAAGAGCCTCTTCAGACGCGCGTATAGACTGTGAAACTCCGTTTCACGACTGGCGCGAAGAATGGACAACCGTGGTGAAGAAACCCGTCCGCTAGGGCGCGTGTTATAGAAGCACATCGAATTTTGAGCGCAGAAGAAGGCAGG
Source organism: Rhipicephalus sanguineus (assembly GCF_013339695.2). Lineage (NCBI taxonomy): Eukaryota > Metazoa > Arthropoda > Arachnida > Ixodida > Ixodidae > Rhipicephalus > Rhipicephalus sanguineus. The sequence goes on from NC_051178.1 coordinate 132,475,524, forward strand.
GTGTAGTGACCGTTTGGCGACTCTCGCCGCGGAGGACAAGTGCGGAATGTGTGCGGGGATGCAAAGGAAAAAATGAAAGCGCGCGCGTGATGCCGTGCTTGTAGGACTTCCATGAGATGATACGCGGTCCTGAACACGACGGTCGGAGCGATTTACGATGCCCGGTTTTTTTTGCCCTTTTGTGCTTCGGCCTCAGCGTCGCATATCACTTACTTTTCGCCGCTTCTTGAAAGACGAACAGCGCAGCGCGGCTTCGCATTCAACCGGGCAAAGCACAGCCCCCTCCGTACGAGTGGAGAACGGCGTTCTTCCAAACAGCACCATAACATTCTTCAGAGTGATGAATGTCTCCAATGGCTCGAGAACACTCTCATCAGCAACGCGGAATCAATACATTTTAGTTTTTTTTTTTTTTTGCAACAGCTCTCACTTCGACCGCTACAGTCGTTTGAACTGGATGCTTCACCGCTGTACACGTGTGCACCACAGAAATGCCGCCCGTGCTTACCTTTACACATTCTCCTGCATCGAGGGTATGGCTCAGCTAATTATTTTTTCGTATCAACGTGAGAGGAGCCCACTGCGCGCTAGTTGCGTCTTTCAGGACAGTTTAATAAAGCTTGACCAACCAACCGCTTATACGAGTAGCTACCCGTGAACAGTGGCAGTTCAAAGGCCTCGGGGTTGACGAGTGGCATTCTACGTATATATTTTGTTTATAACGTATATATATTTGTTATTTTGTTGGAAACAGCAGTCATCTTAAATGTGCTTCAATCACGCGCCGAAGTGATAGAAATATGTAGGGCAAGCCATTATTGAGTTAAAATCCCACAGGGTGCAACCTATTTGAGCGTATGACGATCATTAAAAAAAAGATAAAATAGTATAGCAGTACTGATTAAGGACGGTAGAAGTAACAGCATAAAACTCTCATAAATCGTCAATGCGATTGCCTATACGGGAGAGGTGTTTTCCTGTTCTGATATAAAGCACACACGATACTATTTCGTACATGAGTGGATGCATATAACAAGTGTGCTATACCAGCCGAAGAAGATCAATGCAGCTGTACCACAAACAAGCAGTTTACATAACAGAAAAGTTTGATCCCTGAGCTATAAGAATCAACCCAGCTCAAGCACATACACTCTACAAACAAAAAATTGCGAAAGAAGTTAGGCCGGTAAGCCTTCAGTAGATGTTGTACTGGTCTGATCAGCTCGGATTCTTTGCGGTGAAAAGAAATTTAAAAAAAAAAAAGAAACACGTAGACCAGAGGAAGGCATGACCACTATTCCTAGGTAGAAAAAAAATTTATGTCAATAAATGGCGAGTTCAAAAGTTCCGAGCGGCTGAATAATCTCTTCAGGGCGGATGTGCGGAGTAACGAAGGAGGATGGAATTCGAAAATACTGCAGTTTATGGCCATCAGCAGGAAGGCTCGAAGGACATATCTTTCATCTTGAGAATTGTTTCGCTTCGTTTTGAAATCGTGGGACGCGCAGCGTATTTTTCGCCCAACGCATGCAGTTCTGCCTGCGTGGAGCGGCCTCTGAAAGAACAGCGCTGACGTTCTCAGAGCGAGCGCAAAGCGCGCCCGAAAGTTGCGCGACATGTCAGCGGTTGGTGATTCGTGTTATACCAACTGCACATTTCCACTAAAGGTATATATAGCAGTTTCGCTTCCAGTAATGGTGGTGGTGGTGGTCGAGATTTTATTAGGTGCTAAGCACCTTATAGGGGCTCGGCTTGTCGGCGTCTAATGTCGTCGCGGTGTGTCATGTTGTCACGGTCCATCATAAAACGGGTATGCGCCACAAAAATGGGTGAATCCCACTATTCGCCACCAGTCCACTAAAAACGAAGAAGGCACGGTTAGCCCAACAAATAGCCGACGTTAGTGAAGCTGAAACACCCTTCCGTACATGTCGTAGGGAATTGAAACCGGGCATGTCAGGAGAAGAAGAAGAAGAAGAAGAAGAAGACGGAGGAGGAGGAGGATATAAAAAATAAGAAGGAGGAAAAGAAGAAGAAGCACCCTAGGTTATATAAGCTGCATTCCGACGCAGTTTTCCGACGGCGTTAGTTGAGCGGAAACACCCCCCACATGCCCGGTTTCAGGCTTGGCACCACTAGTGCCTCATCAAAGAAATCTCTCTCAAAACACTGCATGCTTTGCCCCTCCCCAGGTTTCACTTTATTAGAGCTGAAACACCCTTGCCTACATGTTTCGCATCACCCCCCCCCCCCCGTTTTTTTTGTTTTTTTCATGTCAACGCCTGCCCCGCCTTACATAACGTATAAGGGCAATGAAGGACGTACTGATACGGAGGAGCCTATATAGTTTCGAGCGCTCAACTGCGGTCGAAGTAAAAAGAGAGAGTGCCACGAAAGCGGCGAACTTTTTCCACTGCCTCAGTCTCTTTCAATATCAGTTCGAAAGTCCGAGCATAACGTCTCCCGTTAGTCCCGCGTCTCTCGAAGGCGCGCGACCAACGTTCGAGACGAAAATGATCCTTGACCCCTGCTTTCTCCACTCCCTGAGCGGCTGTGTTCGCATTATGAAGCTCGTGTTGGACACTCGCCTCTCTCCCCCACCGTCGGAAAGACGCACATACGCGAAGAAACGCACAGTGGCATCGCGACGCTCTCCGCCGTGGCAGCGCAGCGAGCGCGAACGGCATGCTGGCCGCAGTGATCTCAGAGGGGAGAGAGTGCGGCGCGTTATTCGTGCTCCCTGTCGCCATTAATCAGGAAGGCGGCACTAATACCCTTTAACTTATGCCCGGGTCAAGGACATCCTTCGAAATGGCTCCGCTCCGCGACTGAGCGCCAGGAAACGCGCGTGAGAATTCCGGCAGCATCCATATAGCGGGCTGTATACCTCTAACGCTTCGTACACGCACACATATACACACGTACACACACTTAGAGCGCAGCACGTGACATTTCCGCTTTTCTTTTTCTTCCCCTCACCTCCCCTTCGCTCGACGACACATCATTGTCCGAGACCGCGCTGCAGACGCCTGGGCGCGTAACCATAACTCGCTCCGCTGTCCGCCGTTGACCTCGCTGCAGAAAACCGCGGGTTCTTCTCGCGTTTTGAAGACGCCTTCTTCGACCTCCTCTGCCTCGGCAGCCCCTTTGCACGACGTGTCGCGGGGCCGGGGCTCAGGGCGAGGGCCGCCGCTTCCTTCTTGCCCGTGTATAGCGGCGCGTCTCGTAAATCTCTCCGGCTCCATTACGCGAGCGAGGCTACTGTCCACCGAGCGAGGCTTAGCGCGGCAGCATTCTCGGCCGTCTCTTGGCAAGTCCCCGTGACGCGTAATCCCTCTTTTCAGGCGGAAACTACGACGTCTTCGCTTGCATATAAGCGCCATCTTCCAAACCGCAGCGAGTTCTTATATACACCACGCCCCATCCTCGCATACTGCACCCCCCCCCCTCCCCCATCTTCAGTTCTCTTTATTCTTCGACAGGCATTTGGCACTTTCCGTTGTGCCTGCTTGTACGAGCTATTCAGTCGCGCTCCGTCGGACCGCGTTCTCATTCTGCAGCAATCGACCCCAAACCGAAGTGTTAAGTCACGCCCGCCCATATATGCGTGGAGGGTGCACTCTTCCGAAGTGCAGCGCTCGGAGTGACTGTCGTGTGGCACTGGTGCATCTTGACACCGCGATCGTGTGCCTCTTCGACCGTGTGCGCAGCCATCCGGCGCGGGCTGCGCGCATTGTTATGGCCAAGAATGGCCGGCCATTGCCGCGGCAGCGAATAAGAGACGCCGTTTGTCTCGCCGTCTTTCGACGGTTGAAGGGACGCTCACAAAGACAACGTTATGAATGATGCCCATACGATATCGGATAAGACACCGCAGCCAACGACGTCTCTATAATGCAGCTCGTCCTCGTGCGTGCGTTGCAGCACGCGCGAGAGATGCGCGACCTTTTTTTTTTTCTTCCTCACCCTCTCTATTCTTTTCATGCAGCACGGAGAAATGGAACGTTTCCCTCACTGTGCCTCTACAAACGTCTCGCAAATCCGTGAAAGGGCCTATTCTGTGTCTTGCTTGACCAGGTCCATTATGTCAATGGAACAGCGTTCAGTATATCATATCAGCGGCGTCAGATTGATCAACCGAATTTCCCGTAAACTGTTTGCTTAAGGCTTATCATCTCGCTGTCGCCTTCACATTTTTTTTTTAATACGAGTATTCGTTATCTCATTCCATTGAATATGGCGTGCGCGCCACATCACATCACATTTAGCACATACTCGTACTACAGTCTACCAGTCGGCCACGTATACTTACCGCTGTCTTTCCAGTATTTCACGAGCAGGAGAAACGCGTCAGTTTCTCTCATTCTAGCCTATATTCGCCGCGAGATCGGGCTAAAGGTGGCAGCACCGTCGCCGCGCTAGTGTGGATAGGCGATTGCCGGCGCGTATATAAACGCACACAACAGCGCTTCGTTGTGAGCGATTTGACCCGAATTCCGGCAAACAAAATGCGTTGGCTGCAGCTTTCTGGTAATACGTGCGCTCTTCATTCTCCAATTAATGCACGAAGCGCGCCGAACGTTACTTTTACTTGTGAGAGAAGCGCATTCTGCGAACGAACGGGTTGCTCGCCTTCGGCAACAGTCGGCGTTTTCGCAATGGATGACGTTTTGTTGTTGTTTTATTTGTACATGTTTAGCTTGTGTTCTACCTACTACGCACTGCTGTAGTGCGACTGAATTAAGTATTTACTTCTTGTTCATCTAGATATCCCCCAACAAAAGGAAAGCCCGTACGTATTCCTGCACGATGAGTTCCGTATTACGTATTCCTGCACGATGAGTGAACTATGTGCAATGTGTGCTCAAATATTCATTCGCATTTCTTAATCAGTTCTCCATAAAATGTAGAACAGTTGATAGGTTTACTGATGAAGGCTGACAGCGCTTTAGCGCTACGGAGACGTTTAACACGCAGACGCTTGTTTTTATTCCAGTAACAGTACACACAGGTAACTATACAGCATGGAACTTTCTTCGATTGATTACGTGCACGACAGAATTGGAACAAAGGCCCGGCTATTTCACGGGACCAAAGTACGTTTTTTCATGCGAATAATGTCCGCTGCCTTCCGGCAATCTACTATAACAACGCAACACAAACGCTCAAGATAATGTAAAGAAAAAATAGATGTGGCTTCGCGTGAAATTACTGCGACATAAATGTAAAGTACGCCATTTGGATTAAGTTTGACTATCAGGGTTCTTTAACGCGTACCTTAATCTAAGTACACGGGTGTCTTTTTATACATTTCGCCACAAGTTATAATTGCGCAAGGCAACTCAGTTTTGCGATTTCAGTGTCATTCCATTTTCTGTTCTTTTAAGGGGACAATTTAAGTACCGAAGTGTCATACGTGACTTGAGAGAAATATTTCTCTGTAGTGGGACCACGACCGTGCACAACTAGAGCTCGTCGCGTAACCTATAAACGAGAGTCCCGAAGTTATACACCTAACCACAATGCGCAAGTGCATGAGAGCCTTTTTTTTTTTTTTTTACCACCGAGCTGCTAAAAGGCTATATTCACATGAGATTTAGTACTTCTCATCTTTACGACAACGCCAAGTGCACTTTGCAATGCGCTTGTACCAGCGGCACCTATAGACTGATATGACACTCGTGAACGGAAGGTACAACGACCACACACAGCACTCTCGACAAGAGCATTCACTGATCTTAGTACAGCACATATACAGCCGATCAAGGCCTAATGCTTCTTTACATCCTGTTAGGCATACGTACGAGCAGTTAAAGTTGCACTAACGCAACGGAACAAACCGCCTTTTGAGGACCTGCATGACGTACGCGCACATGCAAACACAACGTGGCTAGCAGACGACGCATGGAGCAATCCACACTATAGGCGCGGTTCAGCCAGAAGCCGCCAGGCGGCGACTACGCTCAATCTCGCGGCCAATAGCGGCAGTTTTCAGAGATGGGTTGTAGACTTCACCGCCTTCGCGAGGGACCGCATTATCCAGTGTACAGTTCATTTCTCGTAGCGCATACGATTAGTATGTCATTAAGTGCGCATTAAACCATATTCTGCTGTAACAATTTCCTCTAACATTCTTTGAAATTTTTCTTGCGGCGAATCTGAACTCATGAAGTCGAGCGTTACCACATCTTCCACGCATCATCTGTTCATCTTGAGTTGCTTCTGCTTAAAAGTTGTAAAACGAGGATATATATGCCGTTGTTATAAGCACGATGTTGACAAAGACAAATATTCCACAGAATCTGCGTTTGTGTCACCAGAGTGACACAGCAAATAACGAAAAGCCGGTCTCCATTGAGACTATATACGCCACGTCGTTGTTGCGCATAAAAGCAAGGGAAATCAACAGAAAGGGCTTGTTAATGTGTCTTGCTTGTGTCCCCGTTTAAGTGCGCTACAATATTATATAAAGATGCCATATAAACAAGCTCAACACTATTGCCGATGACACCATTTCGTTTCATTATTTTCATATAACGCCGTTGACCGCCTTTCTCGAACAGGGTGGGAGTTTGCTACGTTTCTTGAACGCGCGAGTGCGTGCCTCCACAATATACAGTCGTACAAGAAAGAGTATGTCTTTTTCACAGATCTTTGGTTTTCTTCGCCATCTATACGGAAGTGACACGCGCTGGGGTAGGCTCCCGTGGTAGAGTCCATGCAGGAAAAGGAAGTGCCGGCGTCGTCGGCCACAAATCAGCTGGAAGCCACCGCGGTCCAGGCACAGTCGAAAACGCCCTCTGGCCATAACTACGCCGCTTTTATACTGTCAAGATGGCCGGGTAACACGTGTTCAGTGTCACCGGTGCATCACGCGAAGGTCAGGAAACACAGTTGCGTCACGTGTTTCACAAATTAAAAGGTACAAATAAAGAAAAATACAGTGTGTGGACTAGGGCACGCCGGGTAATCATTTGTCACATTCCTTATACAAAACAAAACAACAACAAAACGGTTATAGACTACGACAGTTGGAGTTGTTTGCCTGGTCGTCCGCTATACCGCGTAACTTCCTACAAGGCGATGGCCTTACATTACATGGCGATCTTACACGATCTATACACAACCACACACCCTAAGTACTAATCGCAGTATCTAGCTGATACGCAAAGGTGTGCAGGCATTCTTGCAAGGTCTATGGGCAGGATTGACATGCACCGCCGGGCTGAATAATTATATACACTTCTGCTTGTTTGTATTGTGAGTGAGCTTTCGTTTGACGGCGGAGTGAATTCCACACTGAGAAGATAAAAGAAAAGAAGACGAAGTGGGTAGCTCGCGTGCCGCGGTAATGAAAAACAAGTCTTTCACACATGTATACTAGTCTGCAAACTGATAAAACAAAGACAATACAGTTCTATAACCAAGGTTTTGTGCCTTTAACGAGTACAAGGGTTCCTTTTCCTGTTTCAAGTAGAACGAACGTTGTAGCGCAGGTTTTCGCTGCCGTATGAGAAACGTTGCCGAGCTTCCCATGACAGCCTCACTGCACTATTCGATTTTAACTCAAAAGTGTTTTATATGCCGGGGTCCACCGAGACTTCATTGACGTCATTTCCGTCATGGAGGTGACGTCGGTAAAATGAACACGAACAGATGACAAAGAAAAGCCAGAAGAAAAAGTTTCGTTGATTTAGAAGACGTGGGAGTCGAACCCACGACCTCTCGGTACGCAACGATAGGTGCCGGGCGCTGTGCCCAATGTGATACCTACAGGAGGCTTCGCAAACGCGCCTTATATCTCTCACGCCTTCTGCTTCTTGCAGTGACCTTGGTTGGCGGGTGCGGTGTCGCCGTCTGGAAGCGGTGAAGTGAAGTACTGCATCATGCATGACACTAACGAGCCCGGACAGAGAGCGCTTCGGCAGTTTCAGCGCAACCGAGACAGGCCAGTGGGAAGGGGAACGCCTTCCCGCGTTTGCAGCTCAAGCTACGAGCTCTGCATCATGGTGTTCCTGCAGCGCTGTGTGGTGTATTCATTAGCACAGGCGTAGGTTACCCTATTTGGGAGCGCACACCTCGCCGTTTCTCTTGTGAAATGACGACATCTTGAATGAGTGCATATAGACCAGTGTTTATTCATTACGTACTTGTTGGCGCCATCTTTTGCGCGGGATTCACCATATGTTGTGTCCAGGTGTAAACTACACTGTAAAAAAAAAATTACTCCCAGGTGGGAGTAAAATGCTTGTCCTCTAGCGACCCCCCCATTCGGAGTTTTTTATACTCCGGACTTCCGGAGTAAAGCATTTACTCCGGCTGGCCGGAGTTATTGCGTGGCGCCTCCGGAGTGTTTCTGCCGCTCCTTCACTCCGGCTGGCCGGAGTTATTGCGTGGCATCTTCGGAGTATTTTTCACTGTTCTTTTACTCCGGCTGGCCGGAGTTTTTGCGCGGCACCTCCGGAATATTTTTTGCCGTTCTTTCACTCCGGCTGGCCGGAGTGACTGCGTGGCACCTTCGGAGTATTTTTCGCCGTTGTTTCACTCCGGCTATCCGGAGTTTTTTCGTGTCACCTCCGGAGTATTTTACGAATCTCCTTACTCCGTCCGGACGGAATTTCAGTGAGATGCATCGGGAGTATTCTTCTCCTTGCTTCGCTGCTACAGTTTCTTCACTATATGCTGATCGTGTCACGCGTTGGTTACATAAGGGAATTGTCATCAAAACACTCCAGAGACACTGTGTACTTTTATCCACAGACCTCTAGCAGATGAAAGTCAAGAGAACACGTGAGTTTTTATTATTTCATTTATTCACAATAAGCTGCAGTTTTCTGTTCATGAGCCAGCATTTGGGAAAGCAATACAAGAAACAAATATGCAAAAGGCCACCAAAAAAACAAAGCAGAAGTCAGATCACGTGAAACCAACAGCGCTCAAGTTTTAAGCGCAGCCTGTCGAAATGAAGCCCAGAATGCTGCAAAAGAATGCACAACAAACGAAGGAAGCGTAGTCGCCGGAAACCATCCACGACGGACCATCCATCAGATTCATTGACGACGCAAGGATTCAGCTGATTTCTTCCTGCATAATTTAGCAAAAAAGTAGTACATGAGAACTAAGTCATGCCACAAACACGAAAACTGAGGACACTGAAGCCACAGATACTCATTAAATTACATGCAGGGTGGCAGTCCATGAGAACACCCAGGTTCTTACAGCATAGTCAATACTAAAATTAACGACAAAGTTTGACAGAGCAGCACTAATTAAACGGACCACACAAAGTACACAATATCACAAAGAAGTCAATATAAAGAAGCACATCCCACGTACTCTGGTGTCAGCCAGCCGCTCTATGATAAAAACACACCTCCGCGCCGCGAACAAAGTGCAAAACGCGCGAAACTTCCATACAATTATAAATCGATACCTCTACTTCTGCTCAGTCTTTCAAAACTTTCTTTTTCACTAAAATGAGCGAATTTCAGTACTCTCGACGAAAGTATCACGAATGCCTCTCCCGATTAACTTGCTAATTTTATAAAATATCATTACTGGTTATTACAGTTGCATTTCAATCTGTTCTTATCGTCCTACTTCCCGCATATTAGGCGCTTCCAGTTTTTATGCTTACGACCGCTCCATAAGAAAAGCGTTCCTCTATTCTGCTTTCCAAAACAGGCTTCGAGGCAAGTTGGCGTTGTACCTTCCTTTCTTAATTTGCTGCGCCCATCTGTCATGAAACTTTTCGTAACGGACATTTTTCAAAATAGTTATTGCCTGGTAAGACGACGATGTGTACACAACTACTGCACTTAGAAAAACACGTCGATCCACCTCGTAACGCTTGGCCCAACAAAAAAAAAAAATGCAGCCTCGCTCACTGCTTCGCATGAAACCGATTCCCACAAGGCGTGGGATCTGCCGAATATTTAATACCTTGTTATCCTGTCTACATGTTAACATTGTCTCCCAACATTTGAAAAGGATACCCTACGTCTCTTATTCGATCTTCGGCTTTCTTTACGCAATGCTTCGCCGATCGCACATGTTGTTCCTCCGGTGTACATCGCGCAAACTCCCGTTCCCGTTTTGCTTTCATTTTCTTTTCGATGCGTCGCGGATTCTAATATTTCAACAGCTATCTTCAGTCTATGTATTTCATGTAGCTTGATGCAACGAGGGTCGTCGTTGGCGGCCGGTGCGCGAACAAGGCCGTCGGCGACGGCGATTGCAGACGGGAACCGATGGAACTAGGTCTACTCCCCAGCTTTATCCCTGTTTGCATAGCTGTTTGTGCTGCCTGCAGTTCAGCCTGTCTGCTCGGGCTTGGTTCCCGGGGCCTTTCGGCAGCGCAGGACAAGCGACGAGAGCACAATGAAGCGCAGCCGACATCCAGCACCGCGTCCCCGCAGCTAGCGCCTGCTCCTTTCTGGCACTCACATGCCATTAGTCCGCGCCTCCACTCCCAACCCGTTTCTGTGCCAAGCGACCCTTGCCTTCCTTTCGCATTCCTCGTCACCCACAAACTGGTCTCGACACCCCTCTCTCCCTTTCTTTTATGGACGGAACACATTCTCCGAAGTGTCAATTACATTCCTACATTGATATTTCGGATGCCACTTATCATATGAAATAATTTTTCGCCAAAATGAGCACGTATATGCGTTCTAAAAATCTGTACCAAACACATTTCTCTAGCTCTATTCGCTAAATATATAAAAAAATTAATACTGGTTTCAGTTTTTCATGTCCTATTAGTTCCGCTTATATGAAAGATCAAGAATATTAACACTTAATGATAGACCCCGACCTGGCGTATATTAATATCGAAAGCGGACAAAAATTACCTTTTATTTATACTAACCAGGCCAACAATATCTCTTTACCAATTAGATTTACTTATCACTTAATAACTCTTTATTGAATTAACCCACAATTATGATGTTTTCCATGAATGCATATCGCTAGGGTCACTCCGCGCTCCGAATATTACAGTGCTGTGTTTAAGTTACCGCAGTTATCCATATTAAAAAAAAAAACCTAGTCCAAACAATGCGTTTTCTAAATTTCCGCTGGATTTTTTTACTGCCATCCTGTAATGCCAACCTAGTCTTCGTAATCTCTTTGGTTATCAACATAACAGTACCCAATCTTAGCACTTTTCGAGAAAAATGACGCAGATAATTCAACAAGAGCTCACTCACCAGGTTGGCGCCGCACCCGCGACCGTCCGCTTGTTCGCCACTCGCGAGATCACAATGTGTCGTTTGCTGCACGGCACCATCACGCGATTAGGGCGCCGCAACTTGCTGCTGTCGATGAGATGACAACCTTCGCTGACGCTTGTAGTCGTTTGTAATGTCCGCAAGGTGCATGGAACGATTTCCTTTTTCCGAACGCGGCCGAAGGCTTCGGACAATCCTCGCTGCACTATGATGCGGACACACGCGCTTCAGGCCGGGTCACTAGGGAGACAGGGGATTGGAATGCAAGGCAAGCGAACTCGTCGGACGGGTTGGACGGCCGGCGGCTTGTGTCGTCAAATTCTTGCTCGCAGGCCTGAAAACCTGCCTAAGAGGTGTTGGTGGAAACCGGTCGGCCGGCGAGGCTGCCTACGTCACTCCTCCAGCAGCCAATGAACGTCGCTGAGCGATGCCGCCGACGTATTTGCGGCACGTGCACCGGAGTATATTCAGGGAATGGGCGCCTTTTTCCTCCCATCCATCGGCCGCGGGAGGAGAACGGCGGTGAAAGAACGTATATACTCCGGCAAATTCCGATGTGCTCGAGTTGGGGAGAGGTCACCGGAGTTAGGCGGGAGCATCATCCTCCAAGACCTCCCAGCTAGGTACATTTTCGTTTACAGTGTACTACCAGGGGCGTAGCCAAAAATTTTTTTTCGGGGGGGGGGGGGGGTGTTCAACCATACTTTATGTATGTTCGTGCGTGCGTTTGTATGTGTGCGTGTATATATACGCTAGCAAAATTGAAAAATTTCGGGGGGGTTTCAACCCCCCCAACCCCCCCCCCCCCCCCCTTGGCTACGCCCCTGACTACTACTGATACCACGGGGTATACATCATGTTCATGGACGTTTTTCGTCGGGTTGGAGATGTGCCACTAGGCGTCAACGTGGGTGCATCCACGTCAAACGGTGCTACTGCACCAAACAATAATAGACATTGTGCAAGCTTTCATACCACAATTTACAATAAATAAGCAATCAACTACTCCTGTGAAGACATGGCTCACTTTCGTGTTATACCGATTCCTATGACGGAAGGATCAACCATGTTTTTTTTCCCATACATCGAGGTCGCCGTGCCGCCCAATAGTGCACGCTCAGATGAAGCTTAGTTGACACCAAAGAAAGCATACTTAATTGAGTCAGCTTGCAGTACATGAAGTGAAGTGCTAAATATAAATTTCAGTAACGGTCCGAGAAATCGCTGGTAAATGGACAACGGCCCACAGCTCTGCGAGAGTGCGACTCAACATTCGTAGGAAAGGTCTTCAACCTCACACAATAAAAACGCCTCGTCGGAAACAGGCTGACCCTTCAGCACTATAGTATACGTGTACAGTAGCTCATTGAACTTCCGTTGTTCACGGAAGCTTTTTTGAGAAGACGTACGTTCTGAAACGTTTAACGTGAATGGCTCGCGGTCACAGTAGCCGTACGAACATACGGTAGTGCCCTAATAAACTGGCGTAAGAACGCGGCCACTGCCGACTGGTACGGGAGCAGCGCTTGATGCATGGTCGAGAACTGTCAACAGCGCGGCTCCTTTTTTCGCAACGCGCATATACCCCTCTCGAGCGAGCGCGGTGCCCCGTAGAGTGAAAGCCACGGCAGCAAATTTACGCAGCGCACAGAGGGACGCCCCTCTAGAGTGAAAGAGGGCGGAATACCAGAGCACACCAAACACACACGTATACATGTACACCGTGCCCCCCATTTGTACTACACCACCGCAGAGCTCACCACAAACGGTGTCCGGAGCCCACAAAACAGGAACACTGCACGCGTGTGGTCGGGTTCCCGAGCTAGCGGTGTCAGCGACCAACGTGTTCTCGTGGCTCCTGCATGCGCGCCCCTTTTCCACAACCTCCACAACCACCAACACCCCCACCGCGCGCGCGAGGGCCGATGCATCAGCGGACAATTCGCCATTGTCATCGAGAGCGTGAGCTGAAAAATGGTGGCGGCGGTCAGTTGGTGGCGTGCGTGCGCCTTGTGTGACGACGAGTCGGTGATCATGGGCGACGGCCGAAGTCTGGCCCCCACAGGCCACTCTCTCACAGTGCGCCGGTGGTCCCATCGCCACCTCGGGGCCTCCACAATGGGGGCCTCTTTCCTCGCGAGACCCGCGCCGATTCGACTCGCTTTCGGGACCCGGCTTCTCCATTTTTCCTCGTCGGCGGGGGAAAGCGACCCTCAGTGAGTGGCCGCGGCGCGACAATGGGCCCGATGCGAACACATGTTTCCGTCTCGCGCTACAATAGCCGACGCGCCGGGGGACAAAAACAACTCGTCATCGACATCGCGATCCGAGGATGCATGAAGCCGGTAGAAGCAGCGGTCAGGCGCGAGCCGCTCTTTCTCTCTTTCCGACAGCGCTGTTCAGAGAGAGAGTGAGTACGCGTAGTGCCGACAAGCTCTCATGTCCTCACTGACCATCGTGTGCGTGACTCTCGCCCTTTCTTACGTATGCACCGCCTTTATTTTTCTTTGTTTCTTCTCTTTTCGGGAGACGTGTCGACGCTGATGTCTTGTTTTCCATCGAGGGGACAACGAGGAGCGAGCTGGCTCGATGGTGGCCTCTTCGAGGATGCAGCTCGTCGACTGGCCGGTCCGCGCGTGCGTGCGTGCACATGTGAAGAGATCGGTGTCCGTCGATGGCCAGTTGGAGGAAAACGCGCGCGGCTTCATTATATAAGCGCACGAAGGCGTTGCTTTGTGCGTCGATCATCTGTCTATCGCGCTCGCACCTTTGTATACAACGCTGCCCATCAGTTTCTTTGCGCCTGCTCACTGTAGCTCCTATAGCTGCGCGAGCATTGAGGTGTCATGATGGCGCTGTACTTTTTCATTCAGTTGTTTGCAGGAGCATCAGATTTCTCGGAGGAATATCTTGCTTTGCCGGGTGTATTTTAGGTTTTATACTTGTTCTTCGCATCATCTTTGAAGAGCTAACATCTTCAGCATATCATAAAAGAAATTTTCTCTGCCTCTCCACATACGTGTAGAGATACCACTGTCGAAAACTTCAAATGCGGTATTCCTTTATTTCTTGTTTTACTGACACCCGAGTGACTTGTAAAAGTTTTTGTAATTATATATATACCGCTTAGTAAGGAGGAGTTGGAATGGGCAGTAGCTTTTAGTTTTTACTTCGTGAACATTAAATGTTGCTTGCTGATGAGCATTTCGTTTTTTTTTTTTTTTTTCTATTCAACAGAGGGTGACTTGTGGTAACCCATTAGCTGAACATTCCAGAAATTCACGTTTACTAAATCCCGCGGATTCAAACTGACTGGTCCCTGTCGACAATTTATTTCTGGCACTTTCGTTAACTTATTTCACATTCGTTGAGACGACAATATCGCATACTCATAATTACGTCTCGCGGTAAGATTAATTCTTATCGACTCCATCGAGGCCAGCTTTCACTTACAGCCGACCATGTAGAAGGCTCAACAAAAGAATGCTCGCCATCCATAACTAATTACGGCCGTGCACTTCTTTCCAGCATTCGCGCACCGTCGGTTCCTTTAGCGGTCTTCACAGCGACTTCGAGCAACAGACATGCGCAGCGATTACTCCCGAGACGCCTCACAATGCGTCCCTTCCTAATGGTGTCTGCTTGCGACGATTAATGAATCGCATTACGTAGAAACACTCTCTTTGTCATATTGTGAGCGCAGTACAACTCGTCCCCGAACGCTCGTGTGTATCTGTCACTGTCGGTGCTATCTTTCAACTCGAAAAATGGGAGAACGCTTATACCGCAAAGAGAGCGACGCGGCGATGTATACACCCGAGTTGTGCCTTTTGTCCGATGCTCATTTCGTGCCCAGAGCTCGTTTCGCTTAATTTTTGACAGTTGCTCGTGTATATTTCTTTTTCGGAACTTTCGTCGCGTCATGCAGGCACTCGCGAAGCCTGTTTCGGAGGGCTATTTAGGAGGAAGCTGCCGCGCATATATGTATGCGCATGGCTTCATTCCGACTGCCGCTGCATTCTCCATATCATCGCCGTCTCTCAGGTTAACGCCTCTTTTTCATTTTTTTTTTCTTTTGCGTCCGACGAAGGAAGAGAGAGAAGTGGCCAGTCCCGGACCACCTCGGTAGCGAACAAATCGTATACGATTGCCTACGGCGCACATCGCGTGCATAGTCTACGCGCCACCCAAAGTGAGAGGACACGAGAAAGAGAGAGCGAAAGAAAGCGTGGACAGGCGGTGAGCGAGCAACGCGAAGTGACAGCGGTTCGATCAAGGTCTTCATTCTCAGGCCTGGCTGCTGCCAGCCGCAGCCGAATTTCGGGTGTTTTCGCTTCAATTGTGTGGCATTTGGCTCCGCCGAGCACGCAGGCCTTCCGACGCGATGACTGGCATGGGATACTGCTATGGCCTGCTATTGAGTTTCGCGGCTCGCTCGTATAGATTCAGAGCGCAGGGCGTTGAGTCAGCAGCGGGCTCCGAAAATCGGACTTCCCGGCCTTGTCAAACATGCGGAGCGTCGCCGGTGGTGGCGAGGTGTCTGTGTGTGCGTGCGTGCGTGCGTGCGTGCGAGAGCCTATGCAACGACGAAGCGAGGGGCGTTGTTCGTCCGCCTACGCCGCCATGTTTTCTCACACCTCGGCGGCGCAAATTAGGCGGCCAGCAGCCCTTCTTTCTCGCTCGTCGGAAATAGCCCGCCGCTGAGAGATGCGCCTCTCGCTGACAATTGGCGCCGCGTTGGTGCAGTCACGCTGTGGCGCCGGGCATGTATGTATACAGCCGAACGCCACACACGTGTGTTGTACTGTACATACACCCTCGACGGTCGTCGTCTCGGCTGGAAATTGCGCTCCGCTCGCCCTCGCTCGAAGCCGGCTGAATCTATTGCGCGTTCGCGCGAACGTGCGCACCCGAGACCCACGTAGGCAGCCGAACCTTCGCGTGCCGTACGAGTGTGAAGCGCGCCCTAATCGTTTCTGCGGAGGCGGCGGTCTCTAACGAGCGAGGCGTTGTTTGTTTCTGGGAGGAATCGGCTTTATACGCTCTTGCGGTCACAATGCTTGCTTTAGGCAATATTCAAGGCCCGTACAGGCGCGGCACGGCAAGCTCTTTCTGCGGTTATGAGCATAACGCGGTCGCTCATATGTAGAGCAGGAAGTACGAGTTGCGCTTAAGCATGCAGCATGCGTAGCGCAAACGCATAGAGGGAGTCTATAAGTGTGGTTTTTGGGCCACGCTGCCATGGCCCGTGTTGTAGAAGCTGTAGAGTGGCTGTCGCAGGCACAACAATCGCGACTGCACACGTTGTGGTCGACATGGAGACCAATTCAATAGATAACCAGCGTAGAAGGAGCACCACCTCCGTGTACCATTTTCGCGGTATTTATGGGCAATTTGTTATCCCTCGTGTGAACTGGCGGGATTTAGATACCAGCGAAACGTTTCCCGGCTACATGGTAACGACGCCGAATAGAAAATCGCATACGCTTTTCGAGGCACGTGCACGTAGATAAGACAAACTCAACTCGCCATTCGCGGGACTGTGCGCAACCAAGCTACGATAGGAGCACAACCCCAAGGGCTTTAGATTAGATATAGAGAAACATCCTAAACGGAGTTGCCATTCCCGATATCTCGTGGCTGTCTTCTGACGATATCATATCCAGCGTATATGCCTCACTATCGCCTCATAAGTGTTGTCGAGGATGCTTTCATTTGTAATGTTCTCTTTGTACAGAGACGAACGGTAACCTATATACACCTAGTTATATTGTCACACACGATGAATCCACGAATGCGACGCAAAAAAAAAAAAAAAGTTTCTCCCTTGCCAGATCTCTACATTGAGCACCAGTCATATACTCTGCAATAAGCACAACCATGTGTATGCCATCGCGTGTGTCAAATATTGTTTATTAACACGTTATCTATTGTGCGTTTTGGTCCAACCTTCTGCCTCTATATATCGGCAAAGAAGAACTGTTCTGAGTCGAAGAAACTTTGCAGGTCTCAGACATCCGAGCAGGACACCGCTTATCTCTAGACAGCTTTATTAGAAAATCAATCAACGCACGTCAAGAGAAAGTCTACCTGCCCCGTCGCCCCTATATAGTCGTCGGCCGGAATCCCTCCCTTGAGGCACGGCAGCAGCAAGGGCTCTTAGAAAACCACAGTATTATTGTTCCACCCTAATTAAACTGGTGCCGAATGCCCGGCCAAAGTGAATCATACTCACGAAAAACAAAACTTAGTTGCTAGTTTTTTCACTCTCATTGAGTTAAACAAAGAGCTGGCAGTATCGTGGTCTTGCTTCATACTGTACGATGTGCCCCGGAACCTTTTTAGTTGGCTTCACTGCAGTAAAACAACGTGTGCAGTGAAGTTGAGATGTCGGTGTTGAACAGTATTTTGAGACGAAAAAAAAAGGGGGGGGGGGCGAAGTTGAAAAAGAACAGTTACATGAAAAGCAGAACGAAATGGCTCCAAAAACGACCGAGTGAACGAATGTATTAAACCTCTTAGCAGTCTAAAATTAAAAAAAAAATAATTAAATAACACCTCTAGTGATATCATAACTAGAAGTTATGCTGCTGAAGGCTATGGTGAAGAAAACAACGTGACTCGAATCACGTGTCACTGCAGATACGAAGTGCCGAGGAATTTCGGGGTTCGAGTGCGTACAGAATAAAGGTGACGCGACGCGCACGATTAACAGATTCGATGTAGCGCGTTATAATAATAGGTTGCCTCGAAAATGAACACTGGAGCTTCTCTTAGTGGCGAATGTAGACGTGACTACATAACTGGCTGACCTTTGCGCCACTGTTGCAACATGGGCTCCAAAGTAATTAACTAAACAAACCGGCTGATTAACGAAATAGCCTCAGTGGATAATTTGGGGTGCGAATAGTGGGAGCCAATTGAAAAAATCGCTTGAAACGGCGAAATACAATTACGTGAAAACAACAACCATACCTTTCCTTGCCC
Source organism: Rhipicephalus sanguineus (assembly GCF_013339695.2). Lineage (NCBI taxonomy): Eukaryota > Metazoa > Arthropoda > Arachnida > Ixodida > Ixodidae > Rhipicephalus > Rhipicephalus sanguineus. The sequence goes on from NC_051178.1 coordinate 132,493,742, forward strand.
TTTCTCCGCATTGAAAAAAAAAATAAAAGACCAGCAAGCATCACCGTTTGCTGCGTCTAAAAGATTATGTACTGTGGCCGTTAATACAGTCTTTTAATACAGTAAAGCAGAGACAAACGTCACATGAAAACGATCAACTTCATTTCTGCGCTGCGAAAAACATTCTTTTAGTCGGGGTCTCAGAGTCTGATTCTGAGTCTGAGTGCGGCGCAATAAAAATTGCGAATATTATCAAGTGGAAATGCGGTGCAAATAGAATTGCTGGGGTTTTTATGTGTCGTTGTGCACTAGATCGGCGGGCTACGCGTCCAACTTCTCAACACACATGTTCACACAAGAGCAGCATCCTTGAAACCCTTGTGGTGGCGGGCACAATTCTATGTTAAAGTAAAGCTCGTTTTTTATTCTCCACTGCAAGGCTAGCGCTTATTAGATGTGTTTTTGGTTTAAAACACGAAGCACTGACAGATACATGCACGTTACTACGAAGCGAAACGAGGAAATACTTCTATAATGGGAGTAGACGAACTAGACGCTCGTGTTTGAAAATGTTTGCACACGTATACGTGTCTCTCTGAAGATAATTTCTTTGACACATTTCAACGAAGCAAGAATGGCTGACTGGGCGTGTTGGGTCAGCATGTTTCGAAGTGTAAGGCGGACAAGGGGAGAGCCGTACACACACACACACACACACACACACACACACACACACACACACACACACACACACGCACACGCACACGCACACACACACACACACACACACACACACACACACACACACACACACACACACACACACACACACACACACACACACACACACGGAGTGCCACTTAGAACAATGTTTATTCAAAAAGGACCGCAGTATATATATACTCTACGGGCTGTCACCTATCATCAATGCGCAGTCGCATTAGTATAACAACCCCTTTAGTGATAACGAAGTTGAAGCCGCGCTAACACACTTATCGCCTGCTTCGTGTGTACAGTATTGATGCAGATCTATCGGTAAATTGACTATCTATAGTATCGATAGTTTTTGTTTTTTTAACTATCGATAGTGCTACTATCGACAAACTATCGATAGTGCAATCGGTAGTACTATCGTTAATATTACTATAGCGATATTACTGCCACGCGTGTTTATTGCATTGTTTTGGCGTATTCGGGTTTCACCCACACAAACTTTTAGCAACGTTTGACGCAGACAGCGCCGTAATGTTTGAGAAGCTTCACAATTGTTTGAGATCATTCTGTTAAGATTACGCGCTGGACGCGAATAGCCAAATTTATTCGAGAGTTTACGCGAGCACCAGCGATAACGCTGGAAGGTTTGATGACATGATGTATAAAGGACGACGCGTTCCACCGATGATCGGATTACTCGACGGCTGACGACTGCTCCCGCCGCTATCAGTGCGCAACATGCATCGCTTGTATTTTGAGTTTTGATTTTCTGGACACAAGTTCGCCCAAATAAAGAGCTCCGTATTTCCCAGTCTTGCTGCAGAATTTTTCACCGTCACAACCACGTGACAATACTATCGATAGTGGTGTGAATAATGATGCGGTTACTGGCCGGCCATATTGCCCAAAAATTGCGATCGCCTACTACCAGCTTCGCTTAATTTATGAGCAATTATTGGCGGAGAAAAAAATAATTATTTCCGCAGTGAAAGTGATGGAATATATCCATCAATAAATTCGTATCCAAAAGCAACCAGTTACAACTTAATATTTTTTTTATTTTGAAATCATAAAATGCAATATCAATTTGAAGCCGCGCAGTCCCACCACATGTAAAGGTTTCCTTTCCGCTACAGCTGAACAGTTTGACTTTATGATCATGTGTCAGCAAAGCACTCTGGTGAAGTACACAATCATGTCAACTTTCTTGCCCTTCAGCCTGCTCCTATACGGCTACACTATAGGCTACACTATGTACCACGCGCGCGAGGAACCAAGTCTATTCTGCAGTGAGTCCGCGCTGTTGATTTTATACTATGGATAGTACCATCGAATTTCTTACTATTGATAGCGCTATCGATAGTATTTTTCACCATCGATAGTTCGATAGTGACTCATCTATCGATAGTATCGATAGTACCATCTATAGTTCTGCATCACTAGTGTACAGCACGCTTAACACGAACGCTCCGCAGCGTGACCTCGACTGGTTTGACTGATGCCAACCGCGAAGTGCTGGGTGCTGTTGCCTCGGTATGCTTGTATAGTATGTCAGCATGTATTGGCAACATCTCGGCAACAGAACCCAAAGCTACGCGGCACTGGCGTCCATCAAACCGTTTCAGGCCACGCTGCGGAGCGTTCGCGTTAAGCGTGCTGACGGCTGTACATATATATATTATTGAGAAATAGGGCTCTGTCGCCTCCAGAAGCCACGATAAATGGGTGAGATTAATCGTCGAAGCCAAGAGAATCATCGAAGCAGGCGATAAGTGTGTTAGCGTGGCTTCAAATTCATGATCACCATAGGAGTTGTTAGTGTTTAATGCGACTGCCATTGATGATCTGCGACAGTGCGTGGTCTACATGTACCGTGGGTCTTTTCCGAATAAATATCGTTGTAAGTGGCGCCTCGTGTGTGTGTATGACTCTCCCTTTTGTCCGTTGTCGCTGTCGCGCCTTGCACTTCAAAATTTCAACGAAGCGTCGCTTAACGTTGATACACGTGGTAGTTGAATCAAGTACGTCCTGTCCCGTTCTTTCGTAATACAGTGGAACCTCGATGATACGATCACAGCTCATACGAATTTCGGGGTGATACGAATTTTTTGTTGGTCCCGGCCAAGGCCCATTGGCCTGCAATATAATAAAGTACGGAGCGAACCGATTTTCACCCAGCGACGTTTGATACGAACGTACGCTACCGCCCAGGTACGAAGAGGTGCTGTCCGCGCTGTCGCGAAGACGCGCCAAGCACGGGCGAGCGCGGGAACGCAAGCGTGGGCATGCGCGCCGCACCGCCAAATCGCCAGAATCGCCGTGTAGGAAAAACACTCTTCTGAAGGTGGACAATGACCGAAAGAAGGCGAGGGCGGTCTTGGCAAAGGCGTCAGGCCTCACAACGTCAACATGCGCGACCGTTGAGGTCGCACTTGTGCGGGCACGGCCGTAAATCTCCCAAAAACATCCCCAACACCTACGCGATAACAAAATCATAACACAGGACCGCGGTTCCAGACTCCGGTGTCGTGCAAAACGACATACTAAAAATTTGGAAGGGGCTACTGCTGTCGCGGGTCAACGCCCCTGGTTCATTAATTAAATACGCGCGTACGTGCCGTATATTTACGAGTGCTGGTATGATTACCGATATCTAAAAACTTAACTAAAAATCATTCAGGATTCTTCCTGACGTTTGCTGCTGCCCTGAAAAACAGTAAATGAAAATTTACGCCAGCTTTCTTTTGTCGCATGCTAATTTTCCATGCTTTCTGGTGATACGAATTTCGGATGATACGAATATTTTTTGTGGTCCCGTGAGATTCGTATCATCGATGTTTCACTGTATTCCTATTCCCGCGTGACGTTAGACCAGCCGTTTTGTCTTTTTTCCATGGTGAATGCGAATTCTTGATACGAGAAGAGTTGCTTGACGACGACGTAACAGAAAGAAGAGGCGGACAGATACAGCACAGCCAATCTGTTCGGCGTGCTTAGTTACTATATCGCCGAGCCATTAAAGTTTACCCTACACAACGAATCGCTTTGTTCGTCCAACAACGACGTCGGAAAGGTGAATGAAGTTCTCGTGCTTTCCTATAGTAGTAGTACAGCGTGTAACAATGTGTGCATGCATGCCTTATTTTCCGGTAATTCTGTTCCGTCCTTGAGCTTCGGGGCTTTGTACTCGCCGATTGATTGAATGAAGGATAGGAGCGGCTCCTCCCTAACACAACGTCCAGCAAGGCGTGCGACGTCGTTGTAAGAGAATCAACAGATAAGCGAAAAAAAAACTTCATGGTTGTATCTCGAACAAGCTCGGCTACGTGTATACATATACACCACGACAATTCAAAACGTACGCGTCCAGGCTGTATGGCGTGAGACTCTTCTCTGTTCATCACCGACTTCAGAACATTGGAGTTTGTTTTAAAGGTGTGAGCAGACGGGGGTCGAAGAGGCACCTCTCACGTCTCAGCATCTCGCGTATTAGACTCTGAAGATAAAAAGAAAGAATCAAGACCTTACAGAGCACCGGAGCCAGTCCAAAGTCACTTGTCTTTGACATCCTGTCGGCGGAGACCCTTCGTGTTTATACTTCGAGTGACGCGAAAGACATGTACAAGTTCGAAAGCTGACGCCTCAACCTCCTTATTTTCCTCCCTTTCTGCAAACACGTCGCACAGCGGAGGCACGTCTTTGTTAACGCCTATAAAGCAACGACGCGTCGACCGATGACATGCACGTCAGTGACGGAATGCGTGCTCGGCGGCTCGTTCGTGTATGCTTCGCTCCACGAGCAAGCCCGTCTTCGAAGCGTCGCAATAGATTTTTCACGCGCCAAGCGCCCCTTAATTAGACTTAGTCGTGGGCGTTTGCATGCGAATGGCGCCCCTTTTGTGTGTGCGCGCAGTGGCGCTCTCAGATGCAGCAAAGCGTCGTTTGGCATTGACGCGAACGCCCCACAGAGGTCGTACGCGCGAGACAGAAAAGACGATGACTTTGAGTGTACGAATTCAGCACGGACTTATATCACAGTCGTCGTCAGTCAACTCCGGTCTCACCTTCTTAATTTATCTCTCTTTGTTTTGGTTTTTTTCACAGCGGCTGAGGCAGACTTGCCTCAACCGGGGAACAACTGTAACAGGATTCTTATACGTGGACTTTATTAAGTGTGTCAAGCCAATTCTTCTGTACCCGCTAACCAACCATATAAAGATATGCACAATGCACTCCAGGTAAACAAAACACTTAAATGAAAATGCCGGATAAACGAAACAGCGGTATCAGCGTTGGTTGGCAGTCCATGGGCACAATGTTAACAAACTTAGGTTAAACGACACTACTCTTTTTTTCTGTTTTCTGGTTAAACGGCACTTTAACCGGAATTGTCATTTGTCTAATCGACGTATCGAATAAGAAAAGTCCAACAAGCACGTGAAATGGTGATGTATACAGTGAAGAGAATGCAATTTATTAGGCAGTTGAGGAGAAGTTAGTGCAAAGTATGTGGAAGTCCGAAGTTGCAACGGCGTTTCTGTCATGATGAATTCGCTGACCATTCAGAAGGGAGAGAACGGACTTGGTAAGGTTACTTGTCTGGTGACCACTTCGTTTACAGCGCCAAATACATGACTCTGATGTTTTAGCTTCTGGTGCGCCAGCTTGCGTACATTCTCGAAAGGAGTCCCAGTGACCCCGCACAGTTCTCGCATTCAAAATAAATCCTCAGTCTTTCAAGAGCACCTCTTTCCACCTGCTCCTGTGACAGAAACGCACGCGGGGAAAGTATAACCTGCCTTCGTTACCAGCGTCTTTCTCGAATCTTTCTCGATTAACTCTGATGATAACATTTTTAACTGCCTCCTCAGTGTAGGTAACCAGCACACTATCTACAGTGTGCTCGTTTTCGCCCTGTCTTGTGAGAACACATCAGCTTGCACCGACCACGGAGTCTTAATTCCACAGAAACACGAAATGGTTCATGATCACTTGAACGTCGCTTATCTATGAAGTTTGAATAGCTATGAGCTATTTCGTTCTAATGCAAAGGGCTTCTCTGTTTGAAAGTTCGTGCTGTTTCCTTTTTTTTTGCATTAACTCTGAAAGCTCTTGCTGCTAAGATCACGTAGCATACTTCGCGATGTAATTAACAACAACAAAAACAATGACAACTACTGCAACAACAGCAACAATGACACCAAAAATCTGTTCAGTGTTTGGTGTTACGAGATGCTCGCATGCCAGTATGTTTTAATTCGTGTTCACCGTTGAGGCAAAATTTAAGATTCTCACCGTAGAGCTTGATTTTATTCGCTGTATGCTGCAACGCGAGCATCGAAGACGTTTCGAGGGTGTCTGCACGCATAGTCGGCACGTTGAAAGGCGGCTTCTCCGCAACGTAAGGCTCTGTGAGAGGAAGCCAGTTTTTGTGTTCTTGCTTTTATGGATGTCATAAACATGTCGTGTAAGCTTTCATTGTAATTATATTACGACAGCGACAGGGTGACACTGTGGGACGTCGTATGCCAAGTTCATATAAGAGAATGTCTGCTAGTGTTGTGATTTGACCACACGGTAGCAAAGGCGATGACGACGCAAGCATTTCTTATTGGTGATTGGTTCGAATTACTCACGCATATAGTTTCTCTCGGTATTTTTATTTTCGCATTTTTACCTACCAAGTTCTGTGGCCCATTGCATCTCGGCTGCACCGTCCGAAATGACGCCGATGAATTGAAGTGCGCGGCAAAAAAAAAAAAAGTTAGATTTAAAGGAAACGCAAGCGCAACATGCAAGCAAACTTCCATATAAGATGAGTAACTGCTTTTGGCAACTTTCCACGCCTTCCTATGTGGAAAGTCAGAAAGTAGGCGAGATCGAAGAGGAGAATTTAAACCAGTACGCTATGTCACTATGCATTGCTTCAATGCTACTGGCCTTAGCATCGACGTTCGCTGAAAGACGGGCTACAGTGGTGGCAAATCATTTAGTTAACTAACAGTTTATCTTTCCTTGAACAAACATTCACAAATGTTTCATTTCTTGTAAAGGGTCGTTTTATATGTGTGTCATACGTTTAATGCTTTGTGGGTATTTATATGCTTACGCCACACAACAAAAAGAAAAAAAAGAGGAACTACACGACTGCAATAAAAATACCGCCGAAAGCTCGCTATCTCGTTTTGAGCGGTTCGTGTTTACCTTTGAAAAGCTTTATCTATAGGCTACTATGCAGCTCAATTTTCTAAATAAAGAACAACTCTACCAATCTCCCGATCATCCAGATTCACGCTGAGACGTCGAAACCGGTGGCAGAGGTAATTTTCTTATCGCCGCCCGCTAACTCGTACGCGCCTTTCATTTGAACGGGTAAACTCTTAAAAGATAACAAGTTCGCAGTCCAGTGGCGTTTTGCTTATAAAGCACCAGCAGTCAGCGACGCAGACATTCAAGTTTCACTGATCAAGGACAAGGACCGCTTGTTTGAAATTTTTTTTTCTACTTCCTAAGCCACACAGCGGGCGATTAGAAAGTCAGTGGCTTAGAGTAACAACATCAAGCACAAAGACAAACAACCGAGACGCACCTTTAGAAGTACAAACCCTTATCCTCTACGTGCGTCGCGCACACATCTGTGTACGCTATTTGGGTTTGCCATGACGATAGAAAATAAAGAAGCAACACACATGTTGAGATTTGCATAAACTCAGCCCTTGTCCCTACTTGTACATATTTAACTTGCAGTGTGCAGCCTACTGGTAAGAATGATTTTTCGTAAGGCTCGCAGCCAATAATTCACTTGTGCATGCACTTCAAGTTGGTAATTCGATCATTTTTATGCAAAGATGCGATACGATTGACTGCACAATAAGTTGATATTTAATTACCCTGAAATTATCATGGCTCACTCTAATATTGCATTTCAGTGGCAATCTCAAGGAAAAGGTCCCGCCGACTATCCCGTGTTCAATTAGTTGTTCGTTGTCATACTGCTGTGGATCTTTATAAATACCTAGGAGTAATAATCACTCCCGACCACCGGTGGAATCAACCCACTGCTTTTACAGAAAATAAAGCCATGAAAAAGCTTCGATACCTCAGGAGATAGCTACACCAGTCAGCACTAGAAATAATATTACTGCCTTACAAAATATACATTCGTCTAATTTTAGAATGTGCTTCCGTCGTTTCGGATTCATTCACCCTTCGAAAGCTTTCTGGACCTAACGTGGTTTTGCACTGTCTACAAGATCGGAGGCACCACACATGGTTTTGCATTGCCTCCGTGATCGGACCACCTTTGACTAAGCTACGACGTTATATGGTGACGTCATAATGACGTCACAAATTTTGTGATGATTTCTGCAACACACGTCCCCGACGCCGCGGGACGCCGACGCCGACGGTCAAATTTCGCGTTTGATGAGACACTTAAAGGTTTCGCCTTAAAATATTGATACGCTAGAAAACTTAGAGAAGGTCCGCTAGATTTACCTTCTGCTCGCAAAATCGCCTTGCGTCAGTTTATAGTGCTCTACTTGAGACAGCGAACTTGGAGCTCCTGCAACTGCGACGAAAGATTAGAGAACATGTACTACATGCTCTTTCACAATAATCTTGGCATTCGATCAGTGCGTACAGTTACAACCCACGTGGCCGTATCACTAAAAAAATTTTTTTTTAGGTTGAAGGAATTTTTTTATAGGGCTAACACCTATACATGGGTTCTTTTTGCCCGCTAATTGTACGCGAGTGGAATCGCCTCCTAGTCGAAGCTGTACGTGCGACGACCATGCCTTCATGTTTAGTGGCGCTGGATAAACCATAGTGTTTCGTGTCAAAATATCTCTTTTGTTTTTTTTTTTTTCTGACGTCGGAGCTTCTGTCTTCTATTTAAAAGCGGAGCTGCTCAAGCCGGGCGTAAAGTGTCTGCTGACTACGAAAACTATCATCATCATGAACCGGTGCGTGCATCTTTACAGCTATTCGTGCACGTGTCCGCTGCGTAGAAATTGTGGACCTGCACGGACCACTGGTAAGGACATCGCAATAAGAGCTTGCAGCGTGGTAGGCGTCCTACAGGTATTGGAGCTGCCACATAAGCGGCAGGTCGGCGAGTACGTCCCGGGGTGGAAGAGGGCAAGACGTGCGGGAGTAAGGAAGGTGTGGGCCTGCAGTTGGCGCCACAAGTGCTGGTGATGCTGGGAAAGGGATTTGTGCGGTGGGGGGAAAGCCCTCTTGGCACTTAAGAAGTCCGCAGCAGTGGGAGGCTGCTCTGTCCAGCACCAGGCCGGATCTCCTACTTCGGCTGGTGACTTGGGCGGAGGACGTCGCGGTTAGGCACGGCTTGGACGCCACAACCGGCAGCCCGAAGGCCGCCAACAACGCTGCTTTTAAATTTTTTAAATATTTTTTTTTACCTTTTGGCCTTCTCAAAAATGAAGTTTTTCACCACCACCACCCACAGGTAAGCTAACCAGAGGCCGAGCGCTAGCACTTAGGGTGACGATAGCACTTGCATTCCTTTGTGAAAAATAGGCTTGGCCTTTGCCTGACTTGTAAAATCTGGGCTTGGCCTTTGCCTGATTTTGTGAAAACTGTGCATAACCCTTGCAAAGCTGGCGAATGGGCTTCGAAGTTGCGCTGCAGAGTTGAAGCTTAGTTTAGCTTGTGGGTGTAGAGCACTGCACGGGCTCGGGCTTACCCGAAAACCCGGGCCCGGCCGGGCCGGGTAAAGTAGTTTTCACGGCGTGCCCGGGCCGGGCTCGGGTCTGAAGCTCCGGGCTTAGGGCCGGGCCCGGGTTTGAGGTGGCGGGCTCGGGTCGGGCCGGGCTGGCACATTGCTCAGTTCTTAAAGGGACACTAAAGTGATACAATGAATTGGTTAAGACTGATAAAGTGTACTCTGAGAACTCGAATGTAGTTAGTTTCACCATCATAAGGAAAAAAATCAAGGGCAAAGTCCCATTTTTAAATTTGGCGCCGAAATCTCCGCGCGTGACGTCACGGATTTCAAACTGTATTTGTCGTTTTTGGGGACATTGGGTCAACGAAACTTCTTGATACTTGGTACGTTAAGTGTATGGCCCACTCAGAGGTCAATATACTTAATTTTTACCGATTAGGAACTACGTAGATCCCAGTAGACGCCGTGAGAATCTATGACGTCACGGTGTTGCACGAATTTCAAAGTGGCGTCGGCACCCGCATTTTCTTTTTGCGCGTTTTCTCGCTTACAAAGACCCTTGTCGCCAGGTGTGCCACCCACTGGCTACGCCACTGGTCGAGAAGCTTATTCGCATCTTTAGTACCAAACCGGAATTAACCCCTAAAATAGATCGCAATCACTTCGTCCACCAACTGCCACTCCTGCCATTGTAGTCTTACCAGCGTAGGCCACCTTCTACAGGTACAACATTGTTAGGAAGGCATACACCATTGTAATATAAAAAAGAAGCACTCTGTGCAAGCCGTCCATAACAAACACTGCTGAAAACTGCAAGGAGAAGCCCTCAGAGGTATATATAGATCATATTGAAGAGTGGCACAACATTCGGGAACGAGATAAATGAAGAGATCAGCTTGACGGATATTATTTTTATTCTGCAGAGGTCCAGAAAAGACATTCTAAATTTACTACAGTGGTGGAAATTAAAAACTACGACTGCCGACGCCTTCACATTTCGCAAGGCAGGTGTGCGCCCCTGCGGCCTGCGCAATCAGGAAACTTCAGCGCGGCAGGACATGTGATGCAACGGCGCATGGTGTGCTTATAGCGGAATCTCTTTATAATATTATTTTTGAACAATAACGTGCGAACAAATAAACTATAAACTATGCCACAAAAACTTAGGCTGTATAAATAGCAGTGGTGTGATATATGAAAAGAATGCTATGACAAAAAGTTTTTTTTTGTTTTTCATTCGGATTGTATACGTATTTCCAAAGTGCACGTGGTGCGCGCGGTTCGTTATAATTTTATCCAGGTTAGTGTATTTACAACAAATGTAATAAATGTGGCTTTTTTCCTCTATTTCTCTTGATGTGGCAAGGTGCCACTATGATGAAGATATATGTGTTACATATCCAGAAGTGTGCACGGTTGGCTTTGTCGTTACAGCGAAAGCGCTAAGCGTGTGCCGATACGAGTGACGCCGCGTCTTTTCTCGAGAAAGGCTTGACCATTTCTCTCGAGGATTCGTGTCAAGCTTTGGCAGCATAATCAGCCTGGACGTTGCCTTGTATTCCGCAGTGGGCAGGTATTTAGTGGAGAACAATGTGGCGATGCAGTTCATGCAGTTCGCAGGCTTTGTTGCATATAGGCGTTTGATGTCCATTACGAGTTGTTCCTGCTTGCGTGGGAACTTCAGCGACTGCATGCAGGGCCGTTCTTGAGTCGGTAAAGATGACCCAAGACTCAGCTCTCTGGTCTACGATGTAATTACAAGTAGTCAGCAGTGCAGCCAGTTCAGTGACTGTATACAGATGAATTGCGGTGACTGAGAGTGGCAGAGATGGTGACATTCGCAGGCGGAATCCGCACACCAATGGCAGATGATGTATAGGCGTAACAGAGCCGTCAGTGTAAATATGACGATGAGCCTTATAGCTGTTTTCTACGGGCTGTAGAGTGAAATATGTTAGCACTGGCCCGGGTGTACGTCTCTTGTTGTTGAGCCCAGGCACGAAAGTGACAACTGACGACGAAGGAATATTCCACGATGGCTTCGTCGGCGTTGATGCGCTTCGATAATGCAGCGGGAGCAAGCTCCGCACTACAGGACCGCTGTCTGGAGGAAGCGGTTGACCCGGCACTCTGATATAGCATAGGGCAAGTGGACTCGAACTCCTGAAGCACTGGAGCTGATAGGCGTCTGCTTTCTGCAAGGGTTCCCATACCTGATGTATTTTTCGGTATAGGCCAAGGCACACCGTCAGGGCTTTTGCTTGAGCTCCAGTGAGTGCTTGTATGTTGGTTTGGGAAATGCCATGTAGCGCAGGAAGGCTGTATCGTAGAAGACCTTCGCAGAGAACCGTGTACAATCTCAGCAGAGCATTTACGGAATAGGGATGGTAAAATCGATGAACAATTAATCGATTAATCGATTAAAGGTCCACATACAATCGATTAATCGTCATCGATTTCCGCCTTTCGATTAATCGAATTAATCGATTAAAGCTGTTCGATTAATCGATTACGGCACCCCAACTCCCGCTGCCAACTTCTCCCCATGGCCGGAGCGCATGACTGCGAGGCGCGCTATCCTGAGACGCAGATGCCGTGCACATCGCCTCTCTTTCACTGCTTTCACTGCAGCGCATATTTAGGCGCTAGCAGAACGAGCCAGGAGCTGGCGGCGGCCATACCCCATAGAGAAAGATATGAACTTGCTCTGAACTCCAAGCACTGCCCAATGCTTCAAGCCCGGACAGGAGGCGGCTCCACCCCGTCGAGGCAGAAATGAACTTGCCCGCTTCGTTCCGGCTCATAGTCTACTGCTGCTACTGCCTTCACCTCCTCTCCCTTAAGCTGGTTGAGCGTCGCCTGAGTATACGTGGGGCTTGCGTTGCTTGCGTGTTATATTGCGTAATTATTACACATTGGTGGTTATACTGCTACCTTTGGGATGCCATAATGCCGGGCAATCGGAAGAGGAGCGCAGTGTGGTCGTTGTTCGTTGAAGATGAAAAAACGAAGACTGCAAAGTGTAATAAATGTGGCAAGAACTTCTCGAAGCCAGCGACGGAGAGTCTAAGGTATCACCAGCTGCACCCCCACTATATTCACGTGCCAAAGAGCCATCTCCCAAAGAAAGGTGGTAACGACGAAGCTGACGAAGAACCCTATCCTGACGACACCAATCCGCCTCTTCAGGTAAGTTATCAGTATCTCGCTAGTTAGCCAACAGCCATCTCCCGACGACGGGCCCCTTGTGTCCAGTGTGCGAAAGTGGGAATTTTCGCACACTGGACAGAAGAGGCCCATCGTCGACACTTTCGAAAGCGCGAACTTTCGATCGTCAGCGCGTCTGATAAAAAGATTTGGGTCCATATCAAGCACGCACGATGCCTCTCAAACAAAGACATATCGGTTTTAAAGCACCCATAAAAAATGTCGATTAATCGATTAAAACTTTCCACCGAAAGCAATTAATCGATTAAAGGCTAAATCGGTTAATGATTAACGATTAACCGAATAAAAATTTTAATCGACCATCCCTATTACGGAGCAGCCCCTATAGCGACTAAGAAATGCTTCGCATTTAAAACGTAGTAGCGTAACTATAGGCACCCACTGCGCATCAATGTCTCTGCAGCAATGCAGACCTGATGGGACACTTCATGCGCATATAGTACCACCACTGTTTGGCCGCATGCACAAGTCTATTCGGGGAACGTGGATTCGAATCCCACCGCTGCCACCGTAATGTTACAATAAACCACGCGACGTTAACACAGCAGAAGAGAACGCTAAACGCAAACGTCACGCCATATGTAGAATCAACTTCACTCCATCTATTTCAAACTATAGCTCTTCGTCTTCCTCATCCTTCTGAGAATATGTCCCACTGGCATTCTTTTCCGTATAGCAATATACACGCAGTGCCTCAGCAGTCACGTGCCTCCGACTAGGACTCTTAACCCTTGTCCACGTGTCATCGGTCTCCAACTCCATGCCCACCTTGGCCGAGCATTGAGGAGTATGCAACTGCAGAGTATATCACACAGCTCGGTAAGCTTGCTTTGAAATGATGTTAGTTACCTTTATTTTAATACCTGCCTATATGAGTTCTGATTGCGGTTGTGTTGATGGTGTTAATGATGACGGCTATGGCAATGATGATTATAGCGACCGTGCTCTGTGGTCAAGGCTCAGTGAATAATGCACAAGAAATTCTTTATCACTACTATTTTAATTTCGCACAAATTAAACATACACAAAATAACAAAAGGCAGACCAAGGCAAACGCTTAGTATCAAGATAGTGATAATGCAAGACCAACTAGCCCACGGGTTCGTCATTTATACTGAAATTTTTTTAGTGCGACCCACAATAAGTAAACTTAAGAGCAATTTCGACTTTGCACATTTCTCCTGTCGGTGATATGCGCTGGACACCTAAGAATAGAACGCTTTGAGGGATATGCTTTGCTATCACAATTTGGGATTAATTGCCCCAATTGCTGTTAAAAACACCTTTGCTTCAGTAAGGCAGATGAACAAAGCAAGTGCGAAGTACACAAGATAGTGTGCGAAATATTCGAGAGACGAACATTGTTTTCCATGTTTACGCAAGGAGGAATCAACTTTATTTACATATATGGCTCGGTCCTGCAGGGTGGCTCCACGTGGGCAGCGACCCTTTCGGCCCAGGCAGCAATAGCGAGCTGCGTTTTAATGGAAGTTTTAACAAGCTCCTCCCACGTTGACCGCGAGCGAGTTGGCAGGAGCGTTCTGGGGGGAGTAAAGCCTTCACAGCCCCACAATATGTGATTTTGCGTGGCCAATTCTTGGGCGCTGCAATTTTGGCAGAGTGGGTTAACCGACCCGCATGTAATTAGCGCCAGCTGATGAGGACTAGGAAATGTGTAAGTTTGAATGCGGCGAAGGATCGTGGCCTGCGCTTTCGTGAAGTTTTCATCGGGCGGAGGGTAGACTCGCCGTTCACTTTTATAGATATTCGTTATATCATTAAAGGAAGTCAGTGCCTTACCAGGGAAGAGCGGGTCCGAGAGACGAGCCTCCCGGTTTGTTAGACCTCGGGCTACGCGGTACGCCTCCTCGTTCCCAGGGTTCCCCGACTGGGCAGAGACCCATACTAATTCAATAATTTTATCACGTTGGCAGTTTCTTCGAATCCTCGCCGCTCGGATGTTTATGCTCCCTTTCGAGATATTGATGATGGCTCTCTTCGAGTCACTTAATATCGTTCGAGCGGAGGCACTCGTCATGGCCAAAGCAATAGCGGTGTCTTGAGCTTTACTACGGCGGAAGGCACCTGTACCGTATTGATAATACCGTACGAATCTGTCTTCCTCCGGTCACCACACTTACGGTATACCATTGGTGATATTGTTTGGCCGCGTCCACGTACACGACGAATTGGTTGTTTTTGTATTTTGCATAAAGGCATTTTGCTCTGGCAGACCGCCTTCCGTCATGTCTGCCCGATAGCATGTTCTATGGGAAGAGGCCTCACCACGAGCTGACGTCTGATCGCCTGTGGTAGCGAGGTACGTCCCGCTATAGTCCACAACAGGACTTATATGCTATAATCTGTCCAGGACTCCTCCATCGGTCCTTGACAGACGGGCTAGCTGCGCATTTTTATGTGCCTCAATGAGTTCATTGAGGGTGTTATATATGCCTAATTCTAGTGTTTACGCAACACAGCGAGCAAGAGCAGGAGTCTATTCAGTGTAGCGTCCTGGTATATAGCAGAATGCCGTGTAAATATTGAGAGACGACTTTTTTTTTTTCCAAACACAGAATAACGCTGTTTACATGCATGACGCTGTACAGCTAACTTACATGCAAGACAAAAGTAGTTATCTCTGGGAGGATGATATCTAGACATGCTCACTGAACCTTTCAGAAAATAAAAATCTTGGAGGACGCTTGAGCTTCGCCTTCAAGAGTAGAACGCGATAGCGTAATCGGACCCCGTGCGCATCGCCTTCTCAACTGCTACCCTGTCCTCAGCTCTCGTGCATGCCTCAACCGTGCCGCAAAAAACAAAAAACAAAAAAACGAACATCTGTGCCCGTAACACTGGCCTTTTCAAACTATCTTAGAATGCCTACCGCAAGTATACAGTTGCGCAGTGCCCAATATACGCCATAATTCTTCCTTTTGCCAGTCTGTATGGTAACACGCGAACATACGTAGCTGCTCACTTTGTTGATGCTTCTGTCTGAGCGCTTTGTAATGTCTGTCTGAACGCTTTGTAATATGTCTGAGCGCTTTCTAATGGGTGGGCCTTTAAAACTCCCACTCGTTGCTGAATTCACATTTTTTTTTTTTTTGACGCCTGGCGCGATTCTACGCTTCTTCCACATAGTTTTTTTTTAAGCTTTCAAGCAATGGCGTGGCTCTGTGGTAGAACACCTGCTTGCACGCAGAAGACCTGGGTTCGATTCTCACTCGAACAAAAGATTTTTATTATTTATTTTATTTGCTTCTTTCTCGATTTTTCGGTCACGCACAACGCTGATTTTTCGCTCACAGCAAACGACGTGCACACCGGAATTTCTGCGGAACGAGCGTTAAAATCTGGTTATATACGCTTGTCTCGAACTACATAGTTTTCTTCATTTTGTGTATCTAATTTCAGCATTCCAGCTTCATTCGAATCATTTATGGTTAACGTGTTTAGCTCGTCCGACTAGGCAGTGTGACAACTCGCGCGGGCTGCTGAAATGTTTGGTGCCTTTCAGTGTACCAAACATTCTGCACTGCTGTGTAACGCCCAGACATGCACACACACCGGCACCGCTGCCGTCCAACACATATACAGGTCCATGGTGTTGTGCCGCCTCGCACTGTATATTTATATATACCGCAAACCAACTGCATCGCTTCTCGCAATACCTTGCGCTCTGGTTCATACAACGCACTGCGCCTTGACCAGAGGAGCGTGTTGTTTGCCAAGAGAATAAGTACATGCCGTACATATACTGTGGTGTGTATTGCTACAGCATCGACATTATATTTCACTTGCGTATAGCCAAGGTACAACAATCAATTTTATCTTGCGAAATTTTCACTCTTAGTCATTAGCATGTGACAAAGTCGGCCACCGTTATCATCCGGATTGGGCACTCGGTGCGACGATTGCATAAGGAATAGAATAATTAAATTTTTATGAGTTATGTACATGCATGTGACGAGTGTCGACGAGCGGCCATGGTTTTTATATAGCACTCCGCAGGCACATGAGCGAAAAAATTTCGCCTGTTGTACGCAGTTATATAGTTGAAAGCGTACATCTAAGTTACACTGGCATTCAGCGCAGCGTTAGAAAAGACCTTCATCTGGCTAGCAAATGACGCGGCAGAAAACTATCCTCTGCGACCACTGAGCATTGAGCCTTTTCGTCACCTTATCCACAGCAATTACTAACAGCGAGTCTGCGCCTCTATATCGAAAAAGCTAATGTCGCTCGTGAGGGTGGAAACTCATTTTAACGAAACAAGCAACACAACAAACTGCGGCCTCCCATTTCCTTTCAACTCGTTATATATATATATAATTCTGGGTTTTTTTGGCGAACCGTATACCTGGACAATACGTGTCATTGATGTACTTAATGATGTTCATCCACATTAATATAGCGTTCGAAGCGTCAATAAATGCAGGAAAGATCCTGCAGTTATAAGTGAAAAGATAACAGGGAGCATGAAGTTTGCTATAGCTCACATTAATTTTCAGCTTGGCGCAAACTTGAGGAAGTTATTTTACATACGTATAGCGTTCTGCCATTCGTTTTTAAAGTAACAGCCAGCAATTCAAGTCGGCCTTCGATGTATCACATATTTGGCACATTGTCATCAGAAAGATGAACGCAGCGCATCGGCTACAATACTGAGTGCGAAATCTAACGTAATTTTAATGAGAACTAGACACGGTATACGCTATGGAAATATACCTGACCTGCTAATAGATGTGATTGGTCGTGTGAGGAGTGAAATACAGAACACCATGTAGCAATAGGTCGAAGTCGAACAGCACAAATTACGTTTTCCTTATTGCAATAAAAATAACTGTCGTTGTCGCCATTTCTTTCTGACAGCTACCTCTTTTCACTTGGTTATTAGGAATAAAAGATTTTAAGAAAAAAAATCTTGCGTTCTGTGAGTCAAAGTTCTCGTTTCAACCCGCAGTATGGTGGGAGTTGTATAGTTTACAAATCAAAGAGGGACGCATTTGGTGGGTATATTCTTATGTTTGTAATTGGCGTAAGGTGCACACTCACTGGCTGCTTCGTTGATCATGATGGGGAATGGCAGCGGACTTCAAGATGTGTACAAAGCGCTCGACGCCATGTTCCACTGACATGTGTTTCTGTCGCTATGTTTTGTCATTATATGTCGAATAAACTGGCAGCTATTTATGAAAATATGGCTGACGAGCAACGTTGCTTGTTGGGCGAGTTGGAACGAGTCAGTCATAGCGTAGTTTAGGCTGAGGCTGAGGAATCATCGAGGCTGAGGAAATTAAACGGTCTGGGGACGCATGCGTAAGCACGCCTTCCTTGCATCTTTCTGACAAAGAGCTTTTGTTTTTGGCGAGACATGGGAAGGGGGGCGGTGTTGGCACACGTGTGTGACTTATCGGCACTTTTATTCTTTTCACCTTTCGGTTTTTACTTCTTGGTTTTTTTTTCTTTTCTTGCTTTCCCTGCGTGTATATATACATGCGTCCCAATCCAATAAACTTTAGTTGGAAGGAAAAATGCGCTGTGTCCTTGTCCTCTCACTCGCCTGTTTTTTGCGCTAAACTACGCTATGGCTGACGAAATCATAATAAAACAAGAGGGAGATTTGCGTGGCTAGCTTTTATACATGCATGGCTGGAAATGTACAGTCGTGCTCAATATGACTTGCAACACGGGAGCGCGTGGCCTCATGCGTTCAAAGATTGCGCATGGCTTCAACTTGTTTTCATTTCAGCAACTAAGTGATATTTTCATATGCGGAATCATCTTCGAGTGCGAGAACAGCGTGTAGTTATGGAAATAAGGGCTAGTGGAAGCCATGAGCAGTTTTTGAACTCGTGAGGCCACGCGCTCCCGTGTTGCAAGTCATATTGAGCGTGACTGTATACTGTTTTTCTGCTGCAAGTTATAGTTCTCCAAGAGTCATCTATTGGCATAAGACAGATAAATAACGGGTGTAATTAGCACCTGTTTTTATTTATGTATTTATTCACTGAACCTGCAGTGCACCGAGAAGAAGCTGTAAAATTCCCCAAATTACATTTCTCTGCCACCTGTATCCGTCGATTCAGGCAAGTTTCAAGCATGCAGGAGACTGTGAGCATCGGCTATGCTGGCTGAGGCGAAGAAAGCTCAGTTCGAGCAAACCGCGGTCATGAACTGTCGCTCCTTACTGACTCCAGTGAAAGTTTCTTAACAAGTATGGTCAGGAACCAAAGCGGGGGGAAAACCCATAATTAAAACGACGGTTGTTGAACCTCGGCTGTCAGAACAAGAAAAAGAAAGGCGCCACTGGGTGGTTCCACTGGATATGCGTGTGTGTGTGTGTGTGCACGCGCGGGACGCCTTGTGTGTTCATGCTCCGTCGAGGTTTCCGCGAACCTTTTACAATCAACATTTCTGTCTCGTGACTCCGCTGTCTGCGCGAACGGCGCCATGCGTTGACCAACGCCGGTGACGCAAGCGGCGCATCAGCGGCCGCGAGGATACTGCGCTCGTTCCCGTCCTCTTATTCTTCCTCACACCAGATTTATCCGCCGAGCAAGCAGCCGTACACATACACAGCGAGGCGGCAGCCGCGGAGGACCGGAAACGCGGTCCGCGATGAATAAGTGAATCAAGTGAGTGGGCTCGCTTCCCTCCGCTGGTGCTGTCGGTCGGAAGTCCCGAAGCCTTCTCCACCGCCGGTCGACGCCGACGCTCTCAACGACGTCGTTCCTCGACGTCTGCGAATGGCTTTCGCGATTTTCTCCCTCGCCCACTAAATCGCCGGCTTGAGAGCGCGTTCCTTCCCTCTCTTTTTTTGTCGCGCATTCTGCGTTGGATTGGGAGGGTGGGGGGGGGGGGGGGGGGAGGGGTTGCCGAGGGAAGTGATTGTCTTGCAGAAACGAGTGGTGCTACGACCCCCCCCCCTCCTTCGAGCAGCTTCCATAATTGAAGGCCCCGCCACTGCTTATAGTATCATGCGCGCCACATCACGTGCAGGACAACCCTGGGCAGCGCCTGGCAGCCGGGGACACACGCACACACACGCTGGCGAGCAAAGGGGAAGGTAACGGTATGAGGAAAGGTTAAGCGTATACGGCGCTGGCTTTTTGTTGTCGGCTGTTCCACCTCAGCTCTCATTGGAGGGAACAGTGAAGGGGCAGGTATCCTGGGGGGTCCTCGTCGGGCCACCCATAAGCAGGCTACGGCGGCGCACCTCGCTTCCTATTGGCCGAAGCACTCCGGAGGTGGGGGGGGTTGCAAGGCAGGGAGGGAGGGGGAATCGATGAATCTTTTTCGAGTTCGCCGTCTCGTCGTCGTCGCCGTCGGCAGCGGCGCGCGATCGGAGGCGCGAGAGAAAAAAAAAAAAAAAAAAAAGAGAGCCAGAGACCAGGTGGGGGGTGTTTCGGGGGCTGAGAGGGGGGGGGGGGGTCGAATCCAAGAGAGGCAGAGGAAGAACAAGAGAAAGACGACACGGTGCGGAGAGAGGGTGCGAGGGAGAGAAAAAAAAAAAAGGACATCCGCGCGAACGTGGAGACGGCCCGGATCCAGAAGGGTCCAGGACAGGTACCGCCGACATGCGCTCGCCCCGGACGACAGCCGCGCGTCGAGGTGTGGTTCGGACCAGGGTACGACGCTGAGCGGCTTCGCCATGGCGCAGCCGCGACGGTCTTCTACCGCGCCGCCGCACCGACAACGTCGGGCATCAACGTCGTCGTCTTGGTGGTCTACCGTCGTGCTCGTGATGGTCTTCGTCCTCTTGTGCTTCTGCTGCCTGCCTCCGGGATCGGAGGCAGTGGGCTCCGACAACGTGGCCAAACGCAAACCGGGCCGAGGCCGAGGATCTAGATGGTGGTGAGTGACCGTTCCACTCGGGATCACTGCTTGGCGCGAGCGCCTTCTTTTGCCATTGAGGAACTCGTTATCGCGCGCGCTCAAAACACCGCCGGACAAGGGCGTCGTCGTCAACGTCTCTTTCCCTCGCTAACGGGTTGTTGCGCAGTTTCTTCTTCTTCTTCCGAAGTCCTCCCTCCTCGGGTCACGACTCCGCATAATCCGGGCCGCCTAATTATGCTCCGCTGATCGGTATCGTGCGCGCCGATGCCGCCGAGCTGGCGTCCGTTCATCCTTCTTCGGTGCGTTTCTCTCCCGCAAAATAATATTCCCCCACCAGAAGCTCACCGGACGGAGGAAAGATACTCCTTCAGCTTTGCATTGTAAATCAGCTGCGTGGCGTCGGCCTCCGACGCCTTATCGGCTGGGACGATCGATGGCAGCGGGCCAATAATACGGAGAGCTAAACACCAGATTCAATGAACTCGCGGGTCACCCGCCTTTTCACTTGAACGCGTTCCAAGTTTCTCTTTCTTCTTATACGTTCTCTTCGTCCTTCGAAACAGTTCATAATCCAAGTGGGGTAATATTTCGTCAGTCAAGCAAGCAAACTTCTTCGAGAGAGCGCCGGCGTACGAAGCCGCGTTTACTTTCGGAAGCTCTCTATATCACGCGGGTGCCGTATGCTCACACGGCTTCATTTACTGTGAATGGTTACAATGTAGGCGTGTTTTCAGAAACTTCGTGACCTCAGAGCAGCTCGCCGCCGAAAACAACGCCGCGGCCTTGAGGAAACATCGCACGACGTACATTGTGAAAAACACGTTTCTTCATCGATTTCCCAATCTCATCTGACAGGACGCTATACAGTGCGTTTTTCGCAGCGCCTTCCTAACGAGTGACAACTTATAGTTAAAGAAGTCTAATACGTCTTGCTTGCGCGCATACGTGCGCTATCAAGGTGACCTTATGCAAATGTTCAGTGGAACGTTGTCATTTCTTTGTCAGTGTCATGGTGCATCGACAGCGAACGGCGAGCGCCCTTATCTTTTTGTGTGTATTTAGAACGAATGATCCTACAAATATAGCCTACAGAACAACGGTGAAGCCGCAAATCTCACGCTTGCAGATGCATGCGCACAGCGAAGCCCGCACTGGGCACGTCCATCCAGGCGAAAGCCACCTGGCAATGACGCGTCGGCGAAGGGACAAACCTTTAGAAACGAAAAAAGAATGGGGTTTCCTCTCCTTCAGTTTGAACGGCCGGACCGCACACACACACACACACACACATTGCGATACACGTGTAACGCCACTCACGGACGCACACAAGTATCCATGGAGGCGCGAATGTACACGAACTAATGTTTCGCACCGTCGCCTCGGATAATGGGTGCCCGGGCGGATTCTCCGAAAGACATCGCGAAGTGACCTGGCCACCACCGCCGCCTCCCTTGCTTTCGAACGGAACCTGCCATTTGGGCTTCGAGCTGCGTGCCCTGACGTACGCCATATGTACTATTCTCATATACACAAACAAACACGCACCAGTGAACACGTTTGTCACGTGTGTGTATACTGTGCAATCTCTCCCGTGAGCATGCACGGCCGAAGCGCTGATAGGTCTTTCTTTCTCGCACTGGCATTATAATGGTTTCAAGCTGCGTTTTGCTGGTGACCACATAATCGCACACAGCTTCGGTTTCCGGCCCGCCGAAGATGGAGTGCTGCACAACAACGACAAAACAACTTTTCAGCTGGAACTTGGCCGGTTTCCCCACGCCCGCTCTTCAAGGTTAAACTTACAAGCCTTTCTTCAGATTTGGCGTCCGCCGATGTTTCACGCAGCTACAGGCATGACCTCCAACACGTGCGGTGTTCTTTGACAGCAGATAGTAATGAATTCAATGAGTTCACAAACTGTGCGTCCAGCTTGTGCGTACGTATTGAAGGAAGTTTGCGCGTAAAGTGTGGCGTGTCCGTTGTTTGTTTCTGGGTTTCATTATGGTTAAGCAGCGCAAACAACACGAACGAAGAAGGAGACACAACGGCCGTTGTGTCTCCTTCGTCCGTGTTGTTTGCGCTGCTTTAACTGTAATGGAACCTTACCAACCAGTCCAGTTGTCAACCTTGTGTCTGGGTGTTGAAACATTTCCGGGAAATTCATTCATCACTGCCAGGAGAGTGGAATACTGCTTACAAGCCCCTTGCGATATCCCTAGGGGTGTGCGAATAGCGAATTTTAGAACCAAATCGAATACGAATAGTGATGACACCGAATCGAATACGAATACAAATCGAATACTCTATCTTCGAATATAGTTTTCGAATAGTAAGGCAACCATTTTCAATGCAGCCGCAGACTGGTAAGGTAACAATTTTCAAAAGATCCTTTGAATTCCATATTTTATTGGAAACAAATATTCACAAGCTTTAACAAAGGAACATCACAATTACTTTAATTTGACAAAAAATACCACAATTATTTAAACTGAGGCAAGCTCGTTGACAGCCGCAACTATAGAGCCTTCGAAATATTTTGTAACTACAGGCTGAAATATAGTAGTGACTACAGCATTGAAGGTGGTACGTTGTGAACAGCCTTTAAATAAAACTGAAAACAAAACTGATACATAAATATTAAGCAGTTTTCATCAGTTAACATCATCATGATATTATGGTGAAGATAGTGAACTGATGACAAAGTAAAAATGCCTTAATCTTGTGATCAATATGCGTCGATATTTCCTAAAGTACATGGGCTGCATGCAGCTGGGTAATTCGATGACGAAAATAAGAGGGGTTGCCCCTCGCTGCTCCAACGTCTCGTTCCTTCGAGCATTTTTCGTCGTTGCTGACTATTCGAAAAATATTCGGTATTTCGAATATGCGCTATTCGATTCGAGTATACCGAATCGAATAGAACGCCATTCGATTCGTTATTCGAATTTTTCGAATATTCGCACATCCCTAGATATCTCTAAGATGAATCGAACGTTGCGTCTTTACAGAAACACCCTTCACGATGAATTGCTGGCTATAGCCATGGATGTGTTCTATAATCAGTATTTTCTTGAAAGGTATACATGAGAAACCCAATGCGAAAACAAAACTGCGCGATTGCTTGAAGAGATGCATCGCCTTTCAAGATAATAGCTGTCTCGATTTGTTATACCGTGCAGGTAGAATTCCGCAATATACTATAATCGCACGCGGTACTTACTTTCCATGTAACCCTATCACCTGTATAGCATATTCATATGCAAGCAAATAGTCCATTATGGCGTGTTGCTTAAGCGCTGTTGAAAGTTTCTAAACTGATGCATGATGAGTGTAAGAGATAACGAGATAATAATATATTCCAATTTACGGGCTAGTGTTCAAATTCTGTGCGCTATACCTAGCTAAAACAAATGACCGGAACTTCGAATAACGATGTAGACAAACGATTTTTCTTTAAGCATCTTCATTAAAATGTGTGTAATAGTGGTGGATGAACGTGTGGTCGCCCGGGAAATAAACGTTCGACCATATGGTTAACCATTAAGCTCTCTTGGTATTTCTATGAAATTCATTCATCGAAATTTGAAGAATGCCTGTGTGAAAGTATAGACAAGAATTTCAGAAGACTCATCAAGAGTATGGTGCGAATACTGTTCTCCTATCCTGTCTTGAACAATCAATACTTTCTATATAGATGAGCAGAAGCATGATTGAAAAAAAATCGCCGATTATTACGATACTGCCTAATGCGAATTCTGAGCGCAGCTTCGTGTTGGGGCAAGGCCGTGGGCAAGGCCAACTGTTTTTGAAATTTTGGCTTTCCGCAAGGTATCGATTACGCCAAAAATCATAATTTTTGTGAAATATAGGACAGCACCCATTACGCCATTATTCGTCCTTCTGCGGATAATCGAGGTACCCGCTATACATCTGTAAGGTATTATGTGCACTTTGTTGATGCTGCATGTTGCTGATGACGACGAAGAATTATGGCTGAGCACTTTGCAGTGCGTGGGAAGCATTAAACCCCAAAATCGTTGCGCAATTATCATTGTGTGATCACTGGTTGTTATTTTAATCTTCTGCCGCGCTATATTACATAGGTTAACGCGATTTCTTGCCCGACATGACGCCTGTATAGGGTCTCTTTGCAAATGAGCTTCAAGCACCAGCGTGGCTCTGTGGTAGAATACTCGACTGCCACGCATAGGGCCCGGGTTCAAGTCCCATGCAATACTGGGTGTTTCTTTCCCATTTCATTTTTTTTTTTTCAAGTCTATCGGTTACTTCTTTATGTCTATCGGTCACGCCACCGACGGCGACGGCGACGCCGCTCAACGCAGGAACGGGCGCCTGAGCTGCGCTCTAAAACGTGAAGCTATATTAGCCAAGAACGAAAACAGCCAGTCGTTCAATGAATCACGTATGCAGAGCTCATAAATCCCAGCACTGAAGCATTCCGAAACTACTTCAATGCATTGTTTCATTTACAGTTTTATCTGCTTTTGTAAGAATGGTTTAATTGAGATCCAATACGTATACACACCAGCCCGTGGACTCCACTTTATTCTATCACGCGCCACAATTCCTGTATTTCAGTGTAAAATACGCCTGATGCTCTTGGCGTTTAAAGTTATGAGCAATGTACATTTCTGAAACTGTGCATGATAGCCGCCCACAATAAGTATTTTATTTATTTATTTATTTATTTATTTATTTATTTATTTATTTATTTATTTATTTATTTATTTATTTATTTGACGAGAGAGCTGATATATAGAACGGAAGCCAAGAAAATTACACAGCTCTTTACAATGCAAAATTACACTGCAATGATATGAAGCGGGTTGTATAGAAACCAAACCTCTTTTTATTAGCAATGTTGTAAAAATATGTATATCATTTGCTGGGACCGCCCATGCAATATAGGGCCAATCCGCCCACAAAGGTTTATAATTGAGTATACTGCCACACAGTTGATGTTCACTGTTATATCATTAAGCCTTGGAATCAGCTGATAGTCTCAACTTAAAGCTGCGACGTTTAAAGCAGCGAACTATATACCTTACTCTCTGTCTGTGCTTCTCTCAGTTTTCGTTCTAGCGAATACTTCTTGGCCTAGTATCATATCCGAATACAAAGTATGACGAGAAAAGGGGTTAACCACGATATGCATATTATGGCGTTAGGTACTGAAAGCATTGTAACGTTTCTCTTCAATTGTAAGTGAATTTTATACGTCGAATTTATATAGGCAAGATATGTAAACGTACGCCCTAATATAAGGTCTTTCTTCGAGATAAACGTTGATTTGTGCCAAAAATGTTAGTACATTAGAACCTACTGACCTTCTTAACATGCGATATTCATGGCGGTCAAGAATTTGCTGATTGAAATACTACATCGCCAAAGTATATACAGGAACATTCCCATCAAAGTTTTGACAATGTAGTTATATTTACTTTAAATGCAGAATAATGAGAAGTGATAGGCTACGTGGGGTCTGGCTATATCACACTATTGCAAATGCCATACTCGAAAAAAATTTAAAATAAGCAAAAAAATAAAAAAACACTATAAACACATCACAAGCACGGAGCACCAACACCAAATACACATTATGGCTTTGTTGGCGCCATGTATGCGCTCCTTTGCAGGCTTTTTTTAATAGTAGTTGGCGATGCATGGATGTAATTGAATACGATTGTTTACAGTTTATTACCGCGTGACCTACAGCGCTTGCAGACGAAGTTACGAATTCAATTTCTTATTCCTTGACCTTCACAACTAAACGTTAGTGTGTTGTGGCTGATTAGAGATTAAAAACGATGTCGTGTTTCCGTCAGACAAATGTGGGTGTGCCATATGCCCTCTCAATACAGGTTTAATCAGAACTGTTTCGATGATCTTCAAACACAGCTAACCGCTATGAAGGTATGAAGGAAGGGAATTCTGAGGGCTCGTTTCTTTGTCTGACACCACAACCTTAATGAAAACCAGCAGATATTAAAGCCGAGGAAGGGATAGGGGACGGTAGTTGGACTGTTTTAAGTGTATTGCAGTAATTGCGATATAGATGTGAAGAAAGTTGTCACAAGTGAAGTTTCTTTCCTTCTTTCTTTCTTTCTTTCTTTCTTTCTTTCTTTCTTTCTTTCTTTCTTTCTTTCTTTCTTTCTTTCTTTCTTTCTTTCTTTCTTTCTTTCTTTTTCTTTCTTTGTCGGGACGCAAGGTTGCAAAGTGTTCTAACTACAGGGGGAGATAATTTCCCCCTTTGGGGCAGACAGCCATTCCGCGCGTCGTACTGCACGTTATTCAACCCCGAGGAAAGAAAACTGACGTGCGCAGTGACAAAGTTCTTGTCGTTCAGAGCACATCGGGGTGTCTCGTGAAGTGTGAAGCGATGTACTGAGGCTGCTATCATCAGCCTTGCAGACAGTGGTGTATAGGGAAACAAAAGAAAAGATAGAAAAAAAAAGAAATGTGTCCGGGGATGCCGTTGTAGGGGCCACTTGTCAGCTCTGATGATGACGGAGTACCCCCGGACTGTGGATAAGTGCACGGCACACGCACTAGCGCGTACATACATATATATATACCCTCTATAGAGGGAGAGACGTGTTGTTTCTGACATAACGGCAAAGCTACAGAGCGCGCATTCTTTAAAGGTGACGATTTGTAAGCGCTCCGTGATAAATGACAACGTCGTGAATGGAGGTGCGAATTGCAGGAGAATAACCGCGGCACGTTTCGTGTCACTGTTGATGCACGCTATATAGGGGTAAAAGAGAGGCAATTGCTGAAACCGAAGTTGTTGGGCAAGCGGTGATCAAACCCTGTTGTGCGAACGTGCTTGAATGAATGGGATTGCTCGTTGAAGGAAAGTTTCACGTCGGGAAGGTCTTTATACCATGCTATTAAAGGATTTGCGCGGCTGCGGGCAATCTCTTTCTTTTATTTCATCTAGTTAGAGTGATAGTTTTCTTCGGTGTTCTTTGAGATTTGTCACGTCAGCTCTTTAACACTAAACAAGAACTTCCACTCCATTGTGGGACTTATTGGTTTTTTTCTCGGTTTATCGGAAACATTTTTTTTGGGGGGGGGGGGGGGGGGGGGGGGGGGGGGGGGGGAGGCGTTGACGTGACTTTGTGTAATTGTACAAGCAGCTGTGCCCAGCATCATTCTTGTAATACACTGTCAGCATAGCAGTATACATCACGCAAGAGAGTTTTAAAAGTGACTTGATTAAATTATACGAATGCTGAGTGGAAGTGACCTATATGAGCGAATGAATCCACACACGCACTGAGTAACGCTGTGCGCTAAACGACGACTCGTGTATTTATACTGTGTACGTTTAGGTAGCCGGAAAAAAATCATTCCTTTATTCGTATACATTCATTCATAGGCTGTCGTGCTTGCGGTTGTGCAGAATGACGCCTTAAGAGTGAATTGCATAACCTTCGACGCTTCTGGAGTGATTTGAAAAATGAAATTTTGAAGAAATCATGCACTAGAAATAATGCGTTCGTCAGGATGCGCGCTTGTATACTAAAAAAAAATGGAAATGGCGGTCACGGATATTTATAAACGGTTCACTCTTATTCAGGTCCCGCTTAAAGTACTAGATATAGCCAGGAGACCGGGCATTTTTCCTCTAGTTTTCTGGATATAGCCAGCATTTAGCCAGGACCTAATTGAGAGTGTTTGAAGTTTGGAATGAAAAGGAGAAGAAAAGCTGGCGTATACGTGTTTTATATTGCTGTAAATTGAGATCAGTTGGCTACCCTGAACAGGGAAAGCAATTAAGACGAGAGAAAGTCAACGCATAATGTGCTTTGCAGCCCATGTGCAGTGTGCAAGCTTTTCTATGCATTTATTGCACACATACGTAATATGGTATAACTTACCACTGCGTCATCACATAGCGTGCAGGCCAATCAAAAGTCCAATCATGCGAATCTTTATCACATGTGGGCAACACTAATAGAAAGGGCGCTTGTGGGTCTGTGCTTGTTGGTTGGTCCGTATTACAATCACCAGCTGGTCCGCGGTCAGGTCACGACACTAATGCAATCTAAATCAACGAATGAGATTGCAATATCCCTCAGTCCTAGATGCAGTTTAGTTGTCAAAGCATGTGAGTGTCACCGCAATAAAATATATTCAAGATTAATGCTCCTTGGGTTGTTCGTATCAGGGCGAACAAAGAAAATAATGAATTTTTACTTAAAACCGGCACGACGTCAACAATTTTTTTTTAACATAATGTACACAGTAGGAAAGATTTCCATTGTTAAGCAGTGTTTACGGTGGCGTGTTTCTTCCTAAACGCTAGTAAGATTCATGTTTCTCAATCGACTGTTACGCGCAGAACGCGCACGTATATTCGTATTTAACAAACGTTAGCTGATAAGACCTCTTGCGCACAAGCAAGAATATTACGTGTACTTTCAAAATATCCAAACGGCTGATGCAATGCCTTATCGTTAATGCA
This sequence comes from Rhipicephalus sanguineus, assembly GCF_013339695.2. NCBI lineage: Eukaryota > Metazoa > Arthropoda > Arachnida > Ixodida > Ixodidae > Rhipicephalus > Rhipicephalus sanguineus. The sequence goes on from NC_051178.1 coordinate 132,522,691, forward strand.
CTAATATGCCGCTTTATGGAGAATTTCAGAACGCAGAGCATAAAATAAACATAAAAAGGCAACACTGTCAAGTGCTAAGCATTGTATAACCAAGACTCCAAGAGAGTTATTCATTAGCAGCGCTCCACAAACAACCATATAGGGCAAAAAGTACCCACATAAACGCTAAATATGCGTTAAACGCAAGACATGAACGCCTGAAAGAGTAGAGAACTGCAAAAATTAGGACTTGCATGAAGTCAACCGCAGTGCAAGCGCTTTTAGCGCTTAATTGTGTCGCATTTTCTCCACCGTCCTGTCGTAAGTTGAGCGCATCTCAACTCCGCAAGCATGAACCAAATAGCCGAGCAACATTTCCATATAATTCCTATATACATAAACTCCGCTTTGAATAAAAGTGAGGAAAAATTTTAAATTTTCGACTTCCGGAAGGAAATCCCGTTCTTCGCGCACTGTTTCTTTCACTAAGAACGCTGTATTGTACAAGGAGCATAGCGTTTCGGATAAATCAATGTTTTGTTTCCTAGACAACGCGGAGACGTCGCAGCTGAGCTCCTCCAAAGACTTTGCAACGCAGAAGGTCTGCAGGATACAACGTGTTTACAACGGCTCAAATTTCTTTCTCTCTCTCACATATTTCGCTACCGCTTGTCGCTCGCTTTTCCCTTCCCTGCATTCCTTCTCCCCTCTAAAAGTGAATTGCTTGTTGCACCGAGCTGGCGAGTCGCTCTCCTCTTATTTGCCAGACCTCCCGTATAACCAAACACTCGACTGCTACTTACCGCCGCTCGCTTTCTTCGATCCAACAATACCTCTCAGCGAGGCAGGTAACTCACTCCGCTTCCCGTGTGTCAGAGAACCTATACCTCGAGTGGTTTACACGCTGAATTGAGCGATCTAAGCCACTGCTGATGGAGACGGCCCGCGCGTACTTATACCGTCAAACACAAGCAGTCGACAGCATAAACAAAGCGAGCTGCAGCGGTGTCCACAGAGCTCATGATCAGAAGCGCATGCACGGAGGGGCTCAACTGACTCCCCGCGCAGGAAACCACTGTCCTGCAGCGTCGACGCTCGAAGTTCGCGAGAGAAAAGGTGACTCGTACCAGGGAGGATAATAACGGTTTGCTTTTCTTTTGCAGAAAGGATCGAGAAGTGTTATATACAGCTGCCTCGCGGTGAGAGGGTGGTGAGGGGGTCGAGGATGCTGCCGCAGCCATCGCTGAAAAGCCCCAAAAGGGCTTATAGCGACCGCGTCGAACACACGGCTGCATGCGGCGGCTTCAGGGGTCGAGCACGGAAGTGCTAGACGCAGGTGCGCGTGCTCACGCGGCTCTGCATGCTGCCCTTCCCGTCGCGCCTCCAAGGAGTCTGTGTTGCCGCTAGCTGCTTCTTGCAGAGGACGACGCGCACGCGCTTTGCGTGGCGTGGCGGCTGCGGAGTCGTTTCCCTCATGACCGGCGATTTCATCCTATACACAGGACCATACATGTATATGCGATATGTAAAGTCTCGCGCCTCCCTCGTTGTGCACTCCGCGATCATGACTTCGAAACCTCTCTTCCTCCCCGAGGCTTATTACGTGCACGCTCTCTTGCCGCCGCCGCCGCCACCGCATTTCAAGTTCAGGCGTTGTTGAATAACCGCGCCCTTTCTTTCGCGCGAGATCACGCTGCCGTGTGCGGGCGTGATCTAGGAAGCGGCGCGCGTGTATACATACACCTCAAGCGGCTGCAGTCAATCTTAGCCAATTTCCGCTCTCTGAGAAGGGACCCGTTAGGAGAAGGCGGCTGCTGCCCCGCTTTCGAGGTGCGCCTTGCGCGTTTCTATTTGTATGTGTGTATGTGTGAGCAAGAGCGGCCCGATAAATCTCTTAAAGCTACACGAGGAAGTGAGCGCTATATGGGTGGCGCACGCATGGTGTATACCCCCGCGGCGCCATGATTAGGCCGTGGCTATCGCTTGTGCTTTCATAAATGAGAAGTTTGTATCAGGCAGGCGTATACGAATTGTTTCGGATGTGCATTTCTTTGTTTACTCTCGTGTGCACTGTGGCGACATTACGAAGCCACTGAATATTTGTGAGAACACTGATGAGCACGCGGTTCACGAACGTTACAGCATTTTGCACCCCAGGGATCGCGCGGCTGCTCAGCGATGCGAATCCGCGATAATGTGCTCGTATATGCAGGTAGCTACACCGCTTAATACCTCGGCGGGGCAATGGATGAAATTAAATATTGTAGCTCCCTTTGGCAACAAAAACCGGGCACAAAGGTGTGCACCGTGATCATCACTTGTGGGCCTCAGTGAGACGAAACTCGATTGGATGACCCAGAAGCAATCATTATATTTGTGTCTTCTTTACAGCGAATATTAACGCGATAGCGTTAAAGAGCTCGTATCGCAGAAATTCCGCCGTCGGCGTCGGTGTCGGCGCCGTTGGTTTTGAGCGAAAAATCACCATCTTGTCCGTGACCGAAAAATCGAAAAAGCTGCAAATAAAGTAAATAATAAACATGTTGGGGCCGGGTGAGGATCGAACCCAGGCCGTCTGCGCGGCAAGCAGGTGTCCTACCACACAGCCACGCCTCTGCTTGGAGCTGCACTGAAAGTAACTTTCATGCTTCCCAAAAATACGCGTCCTGTATACAGGTGTCACAGTACGAGATGCAATATCGCAGTAATATTGCGTGGTACAAGCGTACATTGCCATCGGGCGTCACACCATGTCAATATCATGACGACTTGGTGGTTTAAAGACAGCCACCCGTTACAAAAGGCACACACATTACTGCCCGTATTCCCTTAAGACCACGTAGTGGGTGCATCGCAACTTCGAAAAATTTCTCGCGCATAATTGCTTCTGGTTTAAAGCATGCTACCCATTACATAAGGCACACACCTTAGTGCGCGCATTCTGTTAAACACTCGTAGTGTTCGAAGTGCGCACTAGGGGCAGGATATCGCTATCGCGTTGAACTCTTAAAGGCGAATCTTAAGCGTCCCCCAATTTTTTTTTAATAAAATAAAAGAAATCTGTCCAACGCGCCCAACATTTGTACGTGCATGTGTGTGTGTGTGTGTGTGTGTGTGTGTGTGTGTGTGTGTGTGTGTGTGTGTGTGTGTGTGTGTGTGTGTGTGTGTGTGTGTGTGTGTGTGTGTGTGTGTGTGTGTGTGTGTGTGTGTGTGTGTGTGTGTGTGTGCGTGCGTGTGTGCGTGCGTGCGTGCGTGCGTGCGTGCGTGCGTGCGAGCGAGCGTGCGCGCACGCTCTACATATGCAATGTGGTCGCTAAAGAAGGACATCATTCTCCGAGGACACACACGCATGCATGCCATTCGAACAGATATCGGTTTCTCACAGTGTGTAGAGTAATTTACGATTATCGGCAACTTACAACGCGTGGACTACGTAGGACGTATAGTAGTGCGCATTTGTTTGCCGTGCCCAATAATTAGTAGTTCCGTTTTTTCCGCTTAATTCCCTAATTTAGCGATACCGAGAGTGTTGTCATTGCCAAATTTATTGCTAATCTCCATCGCGCTTCATACGCGTTCACTTACAACATATTAACGTTACATGCTGCGAAATGTCTATTGAATTGATGTTCTCAATGTTCGATGGAGGTTAACACAAAGGAGCAGAAGAGAATAGCGAATCAATTCGCATTCGGTCGATGTTGCGTATATTGATCTTGACATCTTCATAGCGTACCCGTCTTTCCTTAATTGTATAATTAAGCAAACGCGCGCGAGTGTTATGAGTAACATGAAGACGATGATCCGCAGCGCATGTGCGAGAGAGCCCTGCTGCCGGCAAAGGCTGCAGCAGTGCCTGGCTGGACATCGTCACATACACCTGCTTCATACACAGTTACCCCTTTGCATCATTTCTCTTTGGTTTTTAACCTCAGCTGGATACTGTGTAATACAATTTAGTTCGTCATTTCGTTTACTACTCGCTATCAGCGTATATTTTAAATCGAATGTATCTCGATCGAAAACGTGCATAAATTTGTTGTGGGGCTTTGTTACTTTATTTTCTTTAAAAAAAATGAAAAAAAAAAAGAGCACGTGTTACTCTTTCTGTTGGATTCTGGCTTGTCACATGTGTAGCTCTCTTTCAGATGCGCTTTAACTCTCTCTTGGAGAGTCGAGCCCCCCACGACGCTCCGAATAGTGTGCAATAATCTCTATTTATTGATGTGTATCTTTAAAGACAGTCGTAACAGCGGAGGACTCACCAAACAGAGTAAAAAAACTTAATTGTACTAACAAGAAAAGAAAGAAAAGAAAGAAAGAAAGAAAGAAAGAAAGAAAGAAAGAAAGAAAGAAAGAAAGAAAGAAAGAAAGAAGGAAGGAAATGAGACAGTGTAGGCTACATTTACACTATTCCAGAAGTGGGCGTTTTAGCTCGAGGAGCTCGGTTCAGTGAGCAGGCGGTGAACGTATGCACTTACATGGAGGTGAAATACCCGAGTACATATATAGATCCGCATGTACGTTAAAGAAACCCGAAGAGTCAAGCTTAATTCATAGTCTCCCTCTATATAGCGTACCTTACAATCAGATAGTAGTTTCGGCACGCAAACCCCGAATTTTATTAATAAGAAATAGCGAACAAGGACCCTTATCTCAACAACCTACACGCTGAGCGGCTTAGTTTAAGCCTCGCACGGGTTTACTGCCATTATATTGCGGTAGAAGGGAACCATAACGATGAAGACGAGATAATAATACAGAAAAAAGTATAAGAAGAGTGAACTGGCGAGAGGGAGCAGAGCACTCAAGTAGGATATTTGGAGGACCAGCTTGGTCTTAAAACCAGTGCCACAGGATAGCTTAACCGTAGTTTACTTAATAACGTACAAGAGCTTCTTCGTTCACTTACTTCTCTGTACAGCTTTCGCGAATGGACACGCACCTTTACACCGGTACACCGGCCACTCGCTTTCTCACTTTCTATTGGTTAAAATGTCTTGTCGCTACAAAGCCTACCAATAATAGGGAAAAAAGAAAGGATATAATAGAATCACCAAGGATCCACGAATTAGAAAGCATGTGCACGGCACATTATGCAATTTGAAAGATTTATTTCGAAAAACCAAAACGGGAAATACAAAGCAGGGCATAGCAGACATGCGCATAAGTAAGACAGTAAAGCTAATTATTGAACAACTTTCAAACATGAGAAAAACACAAGGTAGTCGTCAACATATCGAAAGACGGAACACGCCAATTCCTTTAGGTTACCCTGTATTTTTCTCATGTGATAACAATAGTAGAAAGGCGACTGATGTCTTGAAGGTCTTTCGTGAATGTGGACTCGGGCTTAAGTTTACAATTGAGTTGATTAAGGACAACAAGTTACAGTTCTTAGATTTGTGCCTTTCTTTTGAAGTTAACCATGTTTGTTGGTGTTACCTTCCCAGGTCAAAAATATCGCTCCTACCTTTTTCTTCAAGTCACTCAAAAGTTGTCAAAAAGCAGCAAAATAACCCGTGAAGTTATCGAGGCTTTTCGCATTAAAAGAATGGGAGACGCATGCGTGAGCCATCCGTCGATTTTCTTGACACACAAGGAGTTTGCGTATCTGCTTGGCTCATGCATTATCAGGTGACATGTTTGAATTTGTTCTTAAGAATGTGCACGTGTTGTTGTTCAATAATTAGCTTTACTGTCTTACTTATGCGCATGTCTGCTATGCTATGCAATTTGATTTTCTGAAAGGGTGTTGCATACAGGATCCCGGTACTCTGGCAATGAGACATTGACCTGCAACTTAACTGAGCGTGCGAGCAAGCACGAGTTGCAGAAATGATGGCTAAACGTTTCGTTGTTGAACATCGCACCGAAACATATCAGCCAGGCTGTGCATGGTATCATGGATTCTGAAGTATGTTTTTCTTCTTTTTCTGTGTCACTGATAGCTTTCTCAAGCTATGCAGTCGGTAGTTCCCTTAAGTGCCTACAGTTAAACGTAGTTTTTCATAACCGATAACCAGCTGAGTGTAGACCCAAGCAGACGCTTTCAAGACATGTCGTCACAGTGATCTATATGTACGGCAGTCTCACAGAGGCGTCGCCATCTCTCCTTCTCGCGTCTTCCTTGCTCTACAACATCTTCCTCTTAGCACGTTCCCTCTTTCGGTTTAGCAAATGCAGAAGTCTGTAGTCCACTATAGTACATATAGACCAAATTATTGTTACGCTACACGCTTCGTGTACAAGAAGCAACTCCATCACTAGGGGAGTTTATACCTGCTGCAATGACGTGCACATATAGCTGCAAAGATAGTCTATTTTAATGCAGAAAAAAATTCAAGAGCCCTTGCCCTGTCGGGAAAATGGGGGCTAGCGAAGCCTTGCGTCTGCGTGCATGCCTGAAGTACTACTTTTCTCTCCTTCTTCCTTCCTTTCTTTCTTTCTTTCTTTTTTTCTTTCTTCCTTTCCTTCTTTCTTCCTTTCTTTCCTTCTTTCTTCCTTTCTTTCCTTCTTTCTTCCTTTCTTTCCCTCTTTCTTTCTTCCTTTCTTTCTTTCCCTCTTTCTTTCTCTCCTTCTTCCTTTCTTTCCCTCTTTCTTTCTTTCTTCCTTCCTTTCTTTCGCATCGCGCAATACTCCTTCCTAATTCATTCCTTCCTCGATGCCGCGAATTCGACCTTCATCCCCGTGCTTAGCAGCACAGCACTTCAGTTGTTACAGGCAACAACGACGGTGATGCGTTCATATCCAGGCAAAAATGAAATGTGCCAACATCAAATGACAAGTCACCTCGATAAAAGACCTGGAGTGCTATTCTGGACATTGTCAAATTCCGCCTTGTTGTCGACTTCCGCCATTTGTCTAGTCTGATTGGCCCGGAGGGCTGCTATGACCTCTCCGATTGGCTTACAATGCCGCCATTACGAAATTTGACAAAATGGCGGAAGTTGACAGTGTCCAGGATAGCACTCCAGATTATCATATCAGTAACGACTGAAAGCCGACAAGCCCGCGATGGAGAGATCCCGAATTATTGGAGAACGCCGCATGCTAATACGCACGTCCGGCACACCTTCGAGGGCTGCATTTCTGCTACGCTCGCCGGCGCCGGGGTTTTTCTCGCAGGACGCCGAAATCTGTGCGTTATAAAAGCTTCGCTTAAAAAGGAGTGAGTTCAAGTAATTGGACGATCGTATACGTGCGTCAAAGGAGGGCTTTAGCGCTGCCTACTTCCCATGCTCTAATCTCCCGCGTCACTGACGATGATGTAAGGCGCATTCCTGTTCATATCTCGTGGTTCGTCGTCGCTTCCACGGTCAGTCGTCCGCATGCACGCCGGACACATGCTAGACGAGACGGATTATCCGGCCGGTATCGCCGGTCCTTGTTTATGCGGTGTCGTACAAGCCACGGCGACTTTTTTTCTCAGGCATGGACTTCCCCGCAAAGCGCGAGACGATGCGTTCCCGACTGTATAGTGTGCACCGCGCTTAGCTATAGGCGCTGTCGCGGCGAGCGATAGAGACAGATTATACTCGGGGCCGTCCCTCCGTGGCGTGTATGTATCAATTTATGCGCCCGTTATCTGCGCCCCGCCACTCGTGAATGATTTACGGCGCCATTGGCCGTGACAAACTGAGCCGCGGGCGGGCTTGCGGGAGCCTCGAAGGAAAAAAACTGGTTTTTTGTTTGCCCCTGAAAGCATTTATTTAAAAAGAAGAACAAAAAAAAAAAGAAGAGAAAGAGATTGCGGCTGGTGTAGAGAAATGTAGAACGCATTTTTAACAACCCTCGAGAGTGAGGGATGAAGAAGCGCGGTAGCTGATAAGCAAGTGTAAATGACTTCCAATTTTCAAGAAGCCGAGCCGCGCTTATCGCGGCGTGTCGGATAGCCCTTTTATTTCTTTTCTCGCGTCTCTGTCACGCGAGAGCGGATAAACGTCGATTTAGTCAAGTGGATATTGAAAAATGCCGGTGGGAAAACGTGCTACGTGAACGGTAATGTCGCGGTGTATATATATATATATATATACTCTCAAGTGCTAAGACAACGTCATCGCACGTTAACTTTTCCTTGTGTGCGTGTGTGTGGTGTTAGCGATTCGAGAGGCTTGCCCTCTAAAATGCGACATACCGTAAACAAAAACCCTCCTCGCGCATAAATTTCAGTGAGGGTCTCTAGCGAATTCGTCCACCATGCCAACGCGTGTGTACTTCATCTTTTCGTTTAACTTAGGAGCTCTTATTAGATTCTCTCTCGACTAATCATCGTCCCTGCAGAAATGAGCCACAATTGCAATGGTGGTAAATGTTATAATGTATAACCGATCATCACAGCGCTACAACCACTCTATACATATCTGCATACTGATATCATTGCCACCAGCTGGGTTTGTCACGTAGCTCTAGCAAATGGCACGGTCAGGTTATGGTGAAAGAGCGGCAGCCTTACGATCAAGTTGGTTTCTGTGCAATGAACGCGGTTGTTAATGAGTGTATAAAACGTATAAGACGGCATACAAATCACCATTTGAGATATTATATAGCACAGAGGCCAGGCACGTAGCCAGGATTTTTTTTCGGGGGGGGGGGCCCAAAGCCTAAATGTTCGAAAGAAAGTCTTTCCACGGCAAAAAGAAAAAAAAAAGTTGCCCAGGCATATAGAAGGCTGGACGAATTTCGGGGGGGGGGGGGGGGGCCGGGCCCCCCGGGCCCCCCCCTTGCCTACGTGCCTGACAGAGGCTATCAAATCTGTTTTGCGGGCTTTCGCGCAAAACAGATTTGCCGTAAATTGTTTCGCCGCCGCGTTGCGATAAGCGGTAGCCTCCCGATTTAGCGCAGTTGGTGGAGTGAGCCCCTCGGAAAGGCATTGGTCCCGGATTCGAAACTCGTGCAACGACGAATTTTTCGCCAACTGGAGAAGCTTTATTTCGGAGAAATCCGCTACAATCGGATTTCTCAGACTATGTATTATAATCTGGTTACATAATTAGAAACTTGTTATATCTTATACATATTCATGTATATAGTGTATAACCAGCTTGAAAAACTGTATTTCCACACTGCTGCTCCTTTATTTATTTGCGGGTTTTGGGGGCTGGTCAAGCGGTCATGGAGCCGCTTTTTTCCCCACTCGCCCTCTGCAACTCTATTGGTTTTGTGGAAAAAATAAGGCATGCATTCACACACATACATACATACATACATACATACATACATACATACATACATACATACATACATACATACATACATACATACATACATACATACATACATACATACATACATACAAAAACGGGTGAAGAGATTTTCTTTTCACTGAGCAAAGTACTTCACGTAAAAATTTCTCACAGCTAAACCTGTAATATTTTTAAATGGCGGGAAATTAACCTAAATAGTGATGAAGCTACAAAAGAAAAGCTCTACAGGACAGACGCTACATATAATGCTTGGGACAGTTCACTATAAATGATACTGCTTGCAGGCCCGTAGCCAAAGGGGTGGGCCCTAGGCCCCCCCCCCCCTCGAAATTTTGCTGAAGTACGTGTTTTTACTAAAAATAAATAATAAAAATAGGTGTTTTTCTCAAAAGGTCAAGGTTTTCATCAAGTGCACCCCCCGAAAAAAATTCCTGGCTACGGGCCTGACTGTTTGGTGTAGCCGGGATGAGTTTGAACAACTCGTTTCTGTGCAAAAAGTTACTGGAGAGGCGCTTACACTTTATAAGAAGCTTTTTTTGTTTCGTCAAAGCTTTTTACTGCGTGCTTTGCACATGGCAAGACGCTTTAGCGAGAGGGATAGGCATTTATATAAACTGAAAATGATATACCATTTATTTTTATTTTAAGGCTGAAAATGAAAGAAAAAGAAATAGAATGTTTTTTTCAGTCCTTAAACAGAGGCAAACACTACAAGGAAATTGTCTGTGTAAACTCGCTCTGTGGGTATTTTGATTTTTACCACGGTGTGCATTACATTCCGGAACTGTGACTGCGTAGAACTTTTCGAAGAACTTCATGGATTGACCCATTTTCAGTTGCCGCGGCTAACAAAGAGGGCTCTCCTCTGCAAGAACTACAAAACTTCCCCATTGGGCACTCAAGCTAGCTTTGTCTTTCATTTTATTTTTAAATATTTTATGAATGCTGCTTAGTCGACGTCAAGACCATTGTGACGACGCCAGCTACTCCTTTTTTTACGCAGAATTAATGCCCAGTGAATACTTGGGAACACCGGAACTGTGTGAACGAAATTCCACAGAATAAAAAAAAATTACAGCATATCCACGGGTGAATGATGAAGAGCTTGGGCGAAGCTCCTGAAGCAATCATGGTCTCGGGATCCGCTTCTCGTTGAGCCTGTCTCGCAGCGGCGTCCTTGGCGCGCACCGACTCGGGATCCGCCTGGCTGCCGCCAAGCGAGCGCCCGCCGCTGCGCATCGTCCATGCTCCACCAACGATCCGACACCTACGGCGACGATCCAGGAGAATGAGAGAGGCGCTCGCTCCCCGCGCATCCCCGCGCAGCCCGCGCAGCAGCCAATCGGAGAGCAGCGGCACTTCCAGCGCCATCTAGTGGCGATTCACACAAGCGCCATATTGCACACAATTCTATTGGACGAACGCCATCTAGGAAATGACACGAGAAACGGTGATGACACAGATTGTGTACAGCGCCATCTAGAATATCGTCCCTGACCTGCAGTTTGTATATGTACCTCTATGAGACAGTGCCATCTATTATACTGTTCGGGAGATACTGCCACTGCCGGTTACGCCTGACATGGGACAAGGTTAGACTAAGAGGAGCTACGCCCCTAAAAATCTGCTAACAAGACAATCGCTCTAACGTAAATCACAAGGTATTCCTATAAGAACACTCGGAATAGATCGTATACACAACGTACGAGAAACACACGCGCACGCGATATTTGTTAGGCCACACAGCGAGGCACGTAAAAGTGTTTTCGATTCCGATCTGAAGAATAATATACGAAAAATTCCATCAGACATCCGTGCCGAATTTATAGCTGACGCTTAGTTGAACGTATAGTGCTTGGAGAACGTAGTGCTATCAGTTTCTGGCATCCTAAGAGAGAAATTCAAAAGCATGCTAGAAAAACTGAATTTATATTTTCTGAGGCGAAGTGCAGCACCGTATGCATACGGAAGCAAATAATAAAAAAAAGACTCACAGGGTCCCTTATGGGTTCACCTAAGACAAGTGGAAGGCGTAGGCCATCTTCTTTAAAATGCGAAGCATTTCTTAGCGAACCCTAGGCACTTTGAGCGTTTCTATCTATCTATCTATCTATCTATCTATCTATCTATCTATCTATCTATATCTATCTATCTATCTATCTATCTATCTATCTATCTATCTATCTATCTATCTATCTATCTATCTATCTATCTATCTATCTATCTATCTATCTATCTATCTATCTATCTATCTATCTATCTATCTAGCCGCCTGCGTCTCGGTGCTATCGTGACCGCCTCCCTAACTTGGTGTAGACCACAATTGGCATGAGAGAGTAAGAGGATTTGACGAATGTCACTGTCTGGTCATGACATGAATAACGTGAAAATCCTTTCGCGTACGTTTTCAAACCCTTTCCTCCAGACATGCGTGGCACATACCCGTTTACCACGGGCCGCGATGTACGGGTATGCAGCACAGATGATTGACAGTTTATATCTACCCAGGAACGGCGAGAACAGACATTGGTAATTCAAGTTCGTGAGCGTTAAGAAAAACGCCAGGCCTGCGCTGAAACCGCAGCACAGTCACAGCGAAAGCTGGAAGAGCGGCGTTTCTAGAGCCCGTTGTAAGCTAGCTCACTTGGGGCCAGGGGCGTAGCCAGGGGGGGGGCTTATGGGGCTTCAGCCCCCCCCCCCGAAATTTTTCGTGCTCTCATACACCACCAACCAGCGGCGTCACCCGGGTGGTGGGATTTACTGGGCTTCAGCCTGATTATCATTTATTTAATTATTTATCTTTTTATGACCCTCAAAATGTTAGCAGAAGCAAGTTTGATATCGGGCTCTACACAGATGGCTCAAAAGTGGATGATGACACAAAACATCAACTGCTAGCTTCTCCTTGGATTCCTCCGCCATGCTATATGTTTAAGTCTATGAACGATTTTAAGCAGAAACGAATGTTTACGTGGCTTGGCTGGACAGGTACCGATGGCTTAGCTTCTCAGCGCTTCAAGAGGGTGCGTTTTGCCGAGTGTGTGTCCTTTTTAGCAGAAGTGAGATTGGCAAGGGCCAACATGCGCGCACTAAGGCCCTCGTATCCAATCCATTTCAAAAGTGGAAGCACGCCCTCGAAGTCTTCGGTGCACATGAAGTCACTAAATATCACACTGACGCTCATCTGGTAGCCGATAGTTTTCTTCAAACCTTCTCAGGATGTGTGCCCAGTGTTGTTGATCAGCTGGACCATGGCAGGCAAATTCAAATAAGACAGATCCGAAGGAAGTTACAGCCTATTGTTGAGACAGTTCTCTTTTGCGGGTGGCAAAGTGTGGCTCTCCGTGGACATAGAGACAGTGGTCCCATGGATTCAAGCACAGCCTCCTCTACAAATACAGGCAACTTCAAAGAGCTGCTTCGCATGCGCGCGGATTGTGGCGACACAGATAAAAAAAAAGCATTTGGAAAGTTGCCCAAATAAGGCCTCATATTTTAGTTTATATGTATAAAACCACATTATAGAAATCTCTGCTGCAATCATCAAGGAAAGCCTATATAGTCGCAAAAGTAAACGCTGCAGGCTGCTTCTCCGTACTTGCTGATGAAACGACGGATGTTGCGGGTATCGAGCAGCTTACTGTTTGTGCAAGGTACCTTAATAAGGATGCGAACGGAATCGAAGAAGTGTTCTTAGGCTTTGTGCCAATTCACGACCAAATGGCCGGGCCCTGGCCGCCACCATCATAAGGCTCCTTATAGAAATGGGAATTAACATGCAGCATCTCCGTGGTCAAGGCTACGGTGGTGCAAGTTCGATGGCCGACAAAACGAATGGTGTTCAAGCTGCTGTCCGTGAGAAATATCCAGCCGCACTCTATGTATTCATTGCGCGTGTCACTCCCTTTATCTAGTTGTGTGTGCAGCATGCTCCATCACAGACATTCGAAACTGTTTTGGGACTCTGAAGGCGACGTCAGCCTTTTTCCGTAAATCTTCTAGCCGCTCACACGTTTTGCGAAGAGTGATAAGTTTGAGCTGTCCTGAGCCTACAAGGCAGCGCCTTTTGGGACTATGCGAAACGCGCTGGGCCGAGAAGCACGATGCAGTGCTTTCATTTGTGAGTCTCTTTCAGCCGTTGATCGCAGCACTAGAGGAGACTAAGTTTAACGGAAATGGCGAAAGTCCAGTGCAGGCAAACAGTCTAATGTTGGCACTCTTTTCACCAGCGTTCCTTGTAAGCCTGCATGTGACGGAACACGTGTTAGCACTGACTTTGCCACTGTCAAAGAAGCTGCAGACGAGGAGTATCGACATGAGCGCTGCCATTGACGACATAGAAGTGATACAGCAGACAATTGAAAGTGACCGCAAGAACACGAATGTTTCTTTCTCAAAAATATTTGCACAAATGCAGGCATTGGCAGAAAAACTGAATGTGGAGATCACCAGCCGTCGAGCCGGTGTCCGGAAGCAAAACCTTGGGAGCAATGCATTCGAAAGTGCGGAAGAATATTTTCGCAGAACCCTGTTCATTCCGTTCATGAACCACGTACTAGCCCAGTTAAACCAACGGTTCGAACAGCACAAGACACTTCTAAAGGACTTTTCATTAATTGTATCATCCGCAATACCACCAATGCAAGATGATCGGGAAAAAGGAGCAGAAAATCTCCTGACCGTTTTTGCGCATGACGTCGAAACAAGGGCCGGTTTTGGAGAACTGCGACTATGGTGGACAAAGTGGGCGAACAAAGCAGCAAACCAGAGCCCCGGTACAGGAACCGATGCCCTCTCTCATTGCGACAGCAGGTTCTGTGCGAATGTGTACAAGGTACTCCGGATTCTAGTCACCCTTCCAGTGACCACTGCCAGCGCAGAGGGAACGTTTTCAAGCATGAGGTTACTTAAGAACTACTTACGCTCCACGATGTCTGAGGAACGCATGGTTGGCCAGGCACTTCTGTACGCCCACAGAAATGTCGACATCAGCATGTCGGAAGTCATTGACCGCTTCGCTAAGCTTCCTCGCCGGGTCAACGTTGTCCTTTGATACCGAGCAGGACAAAAATCAGCGCAAACGAAAGGAAAAGACACTACTGTTCCAGAGTTCAGGTCAATGAGCCCGTAATTCTGACGCAATATTATTGTTCACCACCTTTTAAAGCCGTGAGGATTTTGTACCTTTTAGCAGTTAACACTGTGACCTAATATAAACATAAGAATACGGGCATCAGGTGGACATTACCAGCCAATCGACAGCTTCACCTTGTTCACTGAGAGGTCGGCATACGCGGCGTTACCAAACAAATTCAACTATTGGGAAGCCGTACTAACAGCATTGTTTGTTACTTTCATTTGTCGTTTTTGTTCTTCATTGCTTTTTGAACTAGAAGCGGCAACCTTCCTTTAAATTGAGTGCACAATAGTGGTTCGCACTTTTAAAACAGTTTTGAAGTAGTTTCTTTCGTTATTTCTGCGCTCTTCCTTTATAGTTCTGTTTACATGGTGCGTCCGAGACAGCAGCTTGGCCCAAGGACATATCAGTTGGCCATTATGTATAGTGATCATTGCTTAGTTCCGTTTATTGATTGCATATTTAAATGTACATTTGTGAAGTTTGCGTAAGCATACCGCGCACTGTTTCCGGTGACTTATATTTTGCCCGTATTCGAGGTGTACTTTCCCATTCTTGCTTTTCCCTGGCCGCATCATTTGTGCAAAAAGATTAACATTTTGCGTAAACAATCTGCATTAAAATCCTGGTTATTTCGTGGACTTCATTTTTTGTTATCAGGCACCTCTTCAGTTCAAAGCTGATGCAGTTCCGAAGTTTACGTGATATTTGCCATACCTGTTACACACACACACAAACACAAATATTGAAAAGATTGAAGACAGTTATTCCTGGAAAGATTTTGCGGGCATGCCAACATAATATTTTTACGAAAAAACACATTTCTTACTCGTTCTTAACAGAGGGCAGCATTCAAGAAGTGATTTGCAGCATCTAATACAAATTGTCACTGGTAATACATATTAATGGTAATACCAGTGACAATGTATGTACATGGTAATACATGTACATACCCACGCCGCTTTGGAAAATTATGAAACCGGACGACAAAACCACAGTCTCTCTTTGTGACACTTCTGGATCCCCCGTTGCCGACTGCGACGTTCCATCCGTCAACTCTGCATTTTGTTCAGTCTTTACTAACGAACCTAACAACGAACTTCCTGATTTTCCGCATTTTGCTTTTCCGCAATGCCAAAGATTACATTCAATTCAGAGGGAATTGTAAAAGTTATTAACCAATTAAAGAACTCTTCGTCATGCGGTATAGATGGCATAAACGCCAAAATTCTGAAAAATACTAAACATGTATGTAGTTCCATATTGTCAATCATTTTTCAGCAGTCACCCGACACAGGTGAAGTCCCATTAGACTGGAGAGTTGGGAAGGTCTTTCCGTTCTTCAAGAAAGGTGACCGCTCATTTGCAGGTTACTACCGACCAATCTCGCTCACTAGTGTTTGTTCAAAGATCATGGAACACGTCATCTTTTCTCATGTTGCTACATTTTTATCATCCGTAAACTTCTTTCACCCAAACCAACATGGCTTTCGTAAAGATCACTCATTCGAGACCCAACTAACATTATTCCTGCACGACATTCACCTTCATATGGACCGTAACATCCCAATTGACACACTGTTCTTAGATTTTGAAAAAGCCTTCGATAAGGTACCCCACTCCCGTCTCCTTCAAAAAACCTCGCGTCTAAACCTTCATCGGCATGTTTTTAACTGGATTAAAGCATTCCTAACAAACCGTAAACAATTCGTGCATGTTAATGATCACTCCTCCGACCTCTCGCATGTCTTGTCCAGCGTGCCCCAGGGTATCGTCCTAGGGCCTCTTTTATTCCTAATATACATTAACGATATTCCGCTTTCCGTTGAATCTAACATCCATCTTTTTGCTGATGATTGTGTCCTCTACCGCCCTATAAATAACCCCACCGATGTCTCCTCTCTACAGCATGACCTCTCACGCATTCAGCAGTGGTGTACCACCTGGTTGATGTCCCTTAATGCGAAAAAAACATTACTAATTTCTTTCCATCGTCGCCGAAACCACACGCCGGCTACTTACACAATCAACAACTGTCATATAGCTGCTACTGACTCGAATAAATACCTGCGTGTCCATCTTTCGAGTAACCTATCTTGGGGCGACCATATAAATCACATAATTCACTCCGATAACTGCGCTCTCGGGTACACACGCCGTAACATTTCCATGACACCACATTCCGTTAAACTACTCGCTTATAACACCATTGTCAGACCAAAACTTGAGTATGCAGCTGCTGTCTTTGACCCCCACCAAACTAATATCGAAATACTTGAGTCAGTACAGAACCGAGCAACCAGATTCATTGTTTCAGATTATTCCCGCTACTCGAGCGTCTCCGCCCTCAAATACCAGTTAAATCTTTCTACCCTCGCTCTTCGTCGTCGTATTGCACGTCTCTGCCTTTTTCACAGATTCTTTTATTCAACCCCGCGTGACAACCACCTCATCCAGCCGGTCCATCGAGGTCATCGCACAAGTCATCCAAATGCTGTGATTCCGCCATGTGCCCACACCACCTCATTTCAGCAGCCCTTCTTTTTGCGCACCACCCGAGACTGGAATGACCTTCCGAACGAAGCAGCAGTCATCCGCGATTTTGCGCGCTTCAAAAATACCATCCAGGAAGCAGACTCAACCACATCCTAACATACACCGTCATCGGTACCGCCATTTTATGACGCCCACCCCTCATGTAAAGTCCCATATGGGACCTTTGAGGATATAATAAATAAATAAATAAATAAATAAATAAATAAATAAATAAATAAATAAATAAATAAATAAATAAATAAATAAATAAATAAATAAACAAACAAATAAATAAATAAATAAATAAATAAATAAATAAATAAATAAACAAACAAATAAATAAATAAATAAATAAATAAATACATAGATAAATAAATAAATGTTACGCTGCAACGTGAGCCCCCCCCGAACAAAATTCCTGGCTACGCCACTGCTTGGGGCTACAATACAAGTACACTAGAAAGGTACCCACTACGCAATAAATCACAATTTTTGTGAAGTTGCGAAGCACCTACTAAGCCATTATTCGTCATTCTGCGGAGCAGCGAGGCACCAGCCGCACGTCTGGAAGTCATTATGTGCACTTTGTTGACGCGGCGACTGATGACGATGAAGAATTATGGCTCAGCTTTATCTTTAAATCTTTAATCTTTAACTTAATCTTTAAACGGCCCAGCAGTTATGTAATTTGCAGTGGGTGACGCCCGGTTGCTATTTCCCTCTCCCGTCATGCTGTATAACATACGTTGCCGTGGGAGAGAGACAGGGTGGGGTGAAGAACTTTACTGACACCCCAAGTAAATGGATCATGCGCTTATGAGATTCTTTGGCAACCAATACAAATGCACTTGCGAGGAACCCACTACGCTCTAAATCATTGTAATTTTACTGAGACCCCGAGGAAATGGATCATGCCCTGATGGGCTTCATTGGCAACCAATACAAGTGCACTTGCGAGGAACCCACTACGCTCTAAATCATTGTAATTTTACTGAGACCCCGAGGAAATGGAACATCCGCTTATGGGCTTCCTTGGCAACCAATACAAGTGCACTTGCGAGAAACGCACTACGCTCTAAATCACTGTAATTTATCTGAGACCCCGAGGAAATGGATCATGCGCTTATGTGCTTCCTTGGCAACCACTACAAGTGCACTTGCGAGAAACCCACTACGCTATAAATCATTGTAATGTTTGAGAAGTAGGGCAGCTGGCACTGGGCCATTTTTCGTCATTCTACGAAGAGCCGTGGTACCTGCTAAACGCATGTAAGGCATTATGCGCACTTTGTTGATGCTGTGCCTGACGACGATGAAGAATTATGGCAGAGTCCTTTGTAATGGGTTGGAAGCATTCAACAACCTACTCATTGCGCAATTAGCATTGTGTGACGCCTGGTTACAGAATTCGCGTTGTGCGACGCGATGCGCGACACTTGGTGCTTATTTTACTCTCTACCACGCTATATTGCATATGCTAAGGTGGTTCCTTCCCGACATGAAGTCTGTATAGGACCTTTTTGCATAGCAGTTCCAAGCACCGGAATGGCTCAGAGGTTGAATACTGGGCTCCCACGCAGAGGGCCCGGGTTCGAACCTCGTTCCATCCTGGAGTTTTTTTCTTATTTCGTTTTTTTTTTTCTTATTTCGAGCGATACTGGTTACGGACACCGGCGGCGGCGGCGGCGGACAACTACGGCGCCAAAAACGGCCGGTGAAATGATCTCATAACAGCTTTCGCTGTAAAATCGACATCAGTGACGTTGACCCGACCAATGCAAATAATAAAAATTAGGATCCCAGCAGGAATCGAACCCAAGCATTCTGGGTGGCAGTGAGCTAGGTATTCTACCACGGAGCCACGTCAGGTCTAGAAACTACTTTGGAAAAACACCCTATACAGGTGTACAGTTAGTGCAATGTCAACTGTGGTCGTGGTGCTGGCTATATAATTTTATAACAATGCAATAAACACTTCATATGTTCTCCTACAATACAGGCGTCATGTCAGGTTGACGTCTGTGGTTCCAGCGTTGGCTTCGCTTTCATAGCAGTCTAATTAACATTACATTTGTATTCCTATGATTCAGCAAGCTATATGCAAGCGTTGCTCGAACCCGGAGGAATACTCTAACGAAAGTTACGTGTGATATTCACATCATCGCACCGTAAAGTGCACTTCGTTTCGGTAATACTGACGTATGTGCTCTAACGTGAGTGCTGACGTTACGTCAAACCATAAGTTACCCTTTAACCGCTAGTGTTGTCGGCGTGCCTGGTAAGCCCACGATGTGCACACAACTATTACACTTACAAACGTCGATCCACCTCGTAACGCTTGGCTCGAAGCCAAAAAATGCAGCATAAACAGCTACTCACTGACTGCTTCGCATGAAACCCGATTCCCACAAGGCGCGGGATCTGGTGAATTTTTTCTTAGTCGATGTATTGATGCTGCCCCGCCACCCTCCGAAAGCTTTCTCCCCCTAACGTGGTTTTCCACTGCCTCCAGGATCGGAGGCACCTCATCTGATTTTGCATTGTCTCCGTGATCGGCCCACCCTTGACCAAGCTACGATGTCATGTGACTTTACGCCACGTGATGTCATTTTGACGACAATTCGACGTCACAAATTTTGGTTATCTGTGACGTAGTATGGTGACGTCATCACGTGATGATTTTTTGCATCACTCGTGTTGACGCCGCCGACGCGGGACGCCTGTGAATTTTCGCGTTTGTTGAGGCATCTAAGGCTTTCGCCTTAATAAAGATGTTCCCAGAACAAACTCACGTTATGTATACGCGAAAGCAGTAACTCAGTTGGATTGTGCTTGAATGAAGATAATGTTACTGTTACTGGATAACATTAGCCGATCGACACCAGCCGAAATCAGCCAATCCTTATTATCATCTAGCCAACACAACATATCATTGAAGCTGCAAATGGAAACGTTAGCCGCCATTTGCCTATTGTAGCGCTACTGTTGCCAACATTAGCACCCATTTATCTATGTTTAGCCAACATTAACTATCATTAAAGCAACAATTACCAGTGCTAACTAAAGTCCCTGTGCTGCAGTGTTACAATGTGATAGTAAATATACGGCACTCCAGGAAACAACCGTTCCCCGTTCACAAACTGCGGGAAAGTTCACCGAGATATGCTGATATCAAGGGGAAAAAAATAATAATAAACTCGTTTGTCCAACTCTACAAAAAACACACTATCTTCCAAGGATGTCTGCTGACCCGAAGGTCGCGGTATCGAATCCCAGCCGCGGCGGCCGCATTTCCGATGGAGGCACAAATGCTTGAGGCCCGTGTACTTCGATTTAGGTGCACGTTTAAAGAACACCAGATGGTCGAAATTTCCGGAGCCCCCCGCTACGGCTTCTCTCATAATCATATCGTGGTTTGGGACGTTCAACCCCAACAATTATTATTATATCTTCCAAGAATGCGTAAAAAATGCTGGTGTGGAAATTATGTTTTGAAAGTGAAGCCAGACCTCTGCCATGTTACCATGGGCACGATAAAACGTTAGCTCGTGTTTAGAACAAATGTTCTACAATTTAGTATACGATGCGATTGCCCTCTACTACAACGAAGAAAAAGTAAAATTTTCTCACACGCCACATGAGCCTCATACGTCAAACATGTTCCGGCCAGATGCTGTTCAACGTACCTCATTGCGTTACCATGGTTTCCTTGAGAAGCTTAAACGTCTTGGTAAATTGGTAAATTGTATTGAGGTCACGTCACCAATACTCGTTCGCATATATTGCTTCCGACGGGAACAACGATCTCTTATTTTATAACTGACCTAGCATCTGCGTTAGCAGAACAAAAGCACTTTATCTCTAGTCGGTCATCACGCGAGACGGCTATATCTTTTTTTTATTTTTTTTAGGTAAAATGTGGGTATATAGTAAAGCATGGTAAAGTATGGTAAAATATGGTATGGTTTAAGGTAAATTACGGGTGAATTAAGGTAAAGTTCACATTTTCTGCTAAGAAGTTGCGAGAGGCACCATGCACTCCTCTTTTCTTTTCTTTTTTTTAAACCACCTTGTTATCTTCGACGATCGCACTGACCTCTCGTGAAATGGAGAAACGCGACTCAAGATAGTGTCGCGCAACAATGCAGGGGGCGCCACGGTCCGCGTACCGTGGGAAAGGACGGCATTCTGATGCCTCCCCATGCGCCTCGCTTCCGAGAAACAAAGGGCCGCATCTGTGCACACACGGAGACGCAGGCTCAACCAGACTGTGTGTATACTCGAGCCGCTAAGCATCTATGCAAACATCTCGTGACACGGAACGCCCATTGCGGCGTCTACCTTTCCTCTACATACACGTGGAGATCTCTACAGCCTTCGCTCGTTCGGTCTTTTAGCCCGTCCAGTAGATCAGGCGCTCGGTAGAGCGTGCGTGCGCGCGCTCCAACCCCGTTCGTTCCCGAAATGCGGCTATAGAAATTCAGACGCCGCGTCCGCGCATACCTTTTCACGGTGTCTCGCTCGGCGTTCATAAAGTTTTCGTGTGTAGAGTACGCGTTATGCAGCCGCGTGCGCGGAGAGAGAGTGTGAGGCACGGGAACGAAAAGCGCTGGCCCAGTGACGCACGTCTGAGCTGGAATACAAGTCCGAGTAAGAATGCGTCACGCGCCGCGTCACGCGGCCATGCAGTGTCTCCTGCCGGTGCGGCTTCCCCACGCGTCTCCGCGTGTTGTGGAACGGAGACCCGCTCGTCCGGACATACCGCACAAAACATGAGTATACACCTGAACGTAATTCGCTTTCAGTCGACAGCGCGTATGCCTCGAAAGCAAACTGAGTCGTGAGTATTTCGTCGTATGAATACGTATACGCTACATTATTTACGGCGCGTATCCGGGACCGTTATTCCCTCCTGAACGCGCATTTGTGCGTTATTTGTTACATCGCTCACGTTTGTGCGTAGGTGTATTGCTATAGTAAATGGCTGTGGGATTGGAGGGGGGGGGGGGGGCTATATCACTTAATAAACAAGAAGTTGTCGATGAGCACCGTGCTTCTTGCTTAAAGCAGCTCTGACTGCCCAAAACTCGCAGGTGCAAATGCTGCTGTCACTCAAGCACCGGGAAATCCCGTCGTGGTATAGCTTAGCACGTAAGGTGCGGAGAGCTCGAGGTAGCGGGTTCGATTCCTCGGCCACGGCGGCCGCATTTCGATGGGGGCGAAATGCAAAGAACACCCGTGTACTCAGATTTAGGTGCACGTTGACGAATGCCGGATTGTCTAAATCTGGAATTCCCCACGGCGGCGTGCCTCATAATCATATCGTGATTTTGGCACTTTGAAACCCCAACAATTATCACTATGAAGCACCAAAAGATACCGCAGAGGAGTTAACCCAATGGCTTCCTTCTATAGTGCTCATGTCACGCAGAAACACTAACTAAAGGCTGCATAGTTAAGTGTGAAACAAAGCAATTGAAAACCTGTATGTTGATACTGTACGCATTCCTTTTTTTATTCTACACACTCACAGTCTGAAATTCTCACATAATCGCTTTCGGAATCAGCCTTCCGAGTTTTCTCGAGAAGTATTCACATTTCTTTACGCTTCGGCTGCTCGACATGGAAGCGGCATTTGCTGCTCTCCAACGTTCAACGTTGATCGAAGTTGCTGCATACCTGACATAACAACATATATGCGCGTTGTGCGCCGTGCGCGATTATCAATCAGCCGGGGCGACGGAGGGAGCATTTCAGAGCTCAACTCATGGAAGAGCTTCAGATCCGATCGTTCGATTGCATGTCCCCCCGGAAAGTCTTTCTTTCTCCTACCTAATTTAAAATGAAGCAGAATGGTAACCGACACGGCCGACCCTTATCTCGTTCAACAAGACGGATGACTAGCGTACTCGAGTGCATTGCGCTTACCTTAAGCAGTCGCTGGAGATTTAAAAATAATAGCAATAAAAGAGCACGCAGATCACTCGAAAAGCGCAGTAGACAGGGAGGATCTATATACACGGAAAGCCGGATCGCTATCGCGGTCCGTAGCATCCGCATGCTCGTTATGGGAGCATCAGTTCGCATCGAGGCGGAATTAAAAGGCTGCTAATTTGTTATACGGGCGCGATAGAAATCGCGCCTCTCCAAACGTCACTTCATCCGTAAGTAACGCAAACATTCGATAGAATTTTGTTCCTTTCTCCGCTCACATTGTCGTTCGTTCTTCGGATTGTGATCGTCGGAATGCGCTCGCGCAGTGGCGTATACAACTTGGAAAGCTCTTCGGACTGAGCGCGATAAAAATCAGACAGCGTCGGCCGGGGCTGCCGCGCGCATCCCAAGATGCGCAAGGGCGCTCCAGCAATATGGGAAGTGCACGGCTGCGCGCGCACTTCGGCCGCACGATGCGGCCACGCAAGCCATGCGGCGGAGCCTTGCCCCAATCCTCTGAAAGACAACGAAACCAAAGCGCGACATCGCGCACCCCTGTGTTTGTGCAGACATGCAGGGGCCATGCAGCAGCAGCAGAGGCGAGCGATGCGCTTTCACGATAAGCGCATGCACGCTGGCCGCAGAAACCGAGGGAGGGGGAAAAACCGTCCATCAGGAAGAGAAGGCCCCCTCCGTGGCGCTTTACAAAGTTCAGCCCCAGCGCCGGGAGACACCTTATATAACCTGTCTCCCGTTTTCGAAGTCCGCTCTATTGCCGCTTCTTTCTCTTCGACTGCAGCCTTGCTCTTTTGTTTCTCGTTCACATGGCGAACCTGGACGTTTTCCGTAACGTTAGTGCCGTGATCGCTCTTCGGGTCGCCTCGACCGGGAACGTTGCAGGCGAAACACTCTCGAACGTGTTCTTAGGCAAAGCGAAGGGCGGGCTGAGGTATAAGAGGCGGAGGGGGGTCGAGGCGGTTGCACGTCGTTGATGGAAGAGGTGGAGCTACTGGCTGCCGATAGAAGTGTGCTCTTCTTTTCACGTAATGGCCACTCAAACATACGCAGGCATCTCGCATACAGGAAGCACGAAGATATGCGACGGATGGCAGGCGAGTAAAAAGCAACGCGGTCTGCTGATTCGGAAGTCACTTCAACGCGCGAACAGCAGGCTCGCAACGATGTGTCTGACGGTTTGACGTGAGTTTGGACGCAAACGCGCGATGTGCGTATACGGAGATGCTTTCGTTTGCTCCGAGTGTTTCCCGCGGCGATGGGAGGCGTTCGATGACGCTTGTCCGGTAGTTGACAAGCCGAGGTGACGATAACATCTTGCACGTTGTCTTGCGTGCATGCCTTGCCTAGCTGCCGTTCGTTTAGCAGAGCCGAGTTCGCGCTCTTCATCGCTCGGGGCGCGCCTTTCCCGTGACCTGCACTGAGCGCTTGGCTTCTCTCTTTTCTGTACAAGACTCGCGAGCTGAGTGCGTGGAACCCTTGAGAAAACATGTGTCGATGAGCAGCGCGGTACAAGCTCTCTCCGAGCTGAGCGTCCTGCCGAGGGGGTGAGACATGGAACGCAACGTCGTTCGTTATTGTTTCTTGCTGCTCTCTTGTTTCCAGTTCTCCTAAAGACGTTCCAGGCATTCGTCGCAGCGATCGAAGCTCTTATTCCCGGTTTCTTTTTTCAGAGCAGCGCGATAGACGTAAGCATACACACGAGAACACAAGTGCAGCTTCTTGCCCGCACTTCGGTTCTTCTTTGTTGTTGTTGTCGTTGTTGGTTGTTCAACTAACCCTATATTTTTCTCATGTTTTCCTGCCTTTGGCAACGGAGGTATAATCTTAATTTTCGTATTCGTCAAATGAAAACTACATATCTGTCAGAAATCGGGAGCAATGATTGCGTCGTGGTGATGAGTGTGTTGTGGCGATTGTATGGTCATTCTTCCGGGATTGAAACGTGATACCTTACAGCCGCGTTCACACGAATGCGTGTAGCACTTCTTAGCGTATCGCGGCAATGCAACGCCACAGCGTTTACATATTTGTAAACGCTGTGGCGTTGCAGTACCTCGTATACGCCAACCTAACTTACCCGCATTTGGCAAGCTCCGTACACAGAGCTTGCCAAATGCGGGTACGCGCCCTGAAGCCTGATACAGATCATTCGGTAGGATACTGCAGCATCTGATAAAACATAGGATTAGACTTGATATAGGAATGCCACGAAATATCCCGTATATTCTCCGTACATTACATTAGCGTTGCTTCATGTAATATAAGGGAGCCCACAAGGGTACCCATACGTTCATGTAAGCATGCGGGACTTGCCCACACACCGCATGATAAGAAAATATGAGGATCATTAAGTGGACCCTCCATATGTGTATACATGGAGATGTTCTATGTGTATATGTTTATATGTTTATGTGTATATGTTTATGTTTGTAATGAGTATATTTATATGTGTATATGTCCATATGTGTATATGTTTGTGTTATTTTTTTTTTAATGGACCCGCCATGGTGGTCTAGTGGTTATGGTGCTCTACTGCTGATTCGAAGGTCTCGAGATCGAATCCCGGCCGCGGCGGCCGCATTTTCGATGGAGGCTCGAGGAAATGCTCGAGGCCCGTGTGCTTAGATTTAGGTGCACCTTAAAGGACCCCAGGTGTTCGAAATTTCCAGGGCCCTTCACTGCAGCGTCCTTCATAATCATATCGTGGTTTTGGGACGTTAAATCCCAACAATTATTATTATTATTATTCCTACACATTACATTAGCGTTGTTCCATGTAATATAAGGGAGCACACAGGGGTACCCGTATACGTTCCTGCAAGCATGCGGGACTCTCCTCCCACACCGCATGATAACGAAACATACGGATCGTTTACCCTCCATATGTGTATATGGAGATGTACGGTTTGTTGTATCTTCCCAATGTGATTACCAAATAAGGAAAAGTGCCCCTCTCCACGAGATGAGTACACGAGGCGTGCCAAGCCGACGTAACGACTTGTCCCGTTGTCACGCGCTCCGTGTGCAGGGGCCTGGCGTCGGGAGGCCCCGAGGAGCCCAACAACGCGGTGGTGGCCACGGCGTTGGGCAGCGCCGTCATGAGCGGCACGCAACTGCAGCTGAGCGTGCCCCTGAGGAGAAAGCAGCGAGGCCTGGTGCGCGCCAATCCGGGTTCCCTGCAGGCCATCGCGAGAGGCATGCGACTCGCGATCGCCGAGTGCAAGCACCAGTTCCGGAATCGGCGCTGGAACTGTCCCACGCCCGAGTACATGCGCGGCAAGTCGCTCTTCGGAAAGATTGTCCAGAGGGGTGAGTCTTATCTTGTGATAGTATCAACGAATGGTGCTTACACAGCACGTATGGTATCTGTATATCAAAAAACAGATGACCTGTACGCGCAAAGTACTGATGTATACCTTACAATTTATAACTTGTATTAGTCGAGACCTGTTGAAATATCTTTAATTTATTATTCATTCACTAATGAAACAACTATATGAAGCACATATTGCCTCAAAGGTATCTCCACACCAATACCTTGTAAATGTTACCTTACAGAAATAATACCTTCTCAGTTGTCATTCATTCATTCATTCATTCATTCATTCATTCATTCATTCATTCATTCATTCATTCATTCATTCATTCATTCCCGAAATTCATTCATTCATTCATTCCCCCCCGAAATTCGTACAGCCTTCTATATTCCCGGCCAACTTTTTTTTTCTTTTTGCCATGGAAAGACTTTCTTTCGAACAATTAGGCCTTGCCCCCCCCCCCCCCCCCAAAAAAAAAAGAAATCCTGGCTACGTGTCTGCATGGCGTAAGGGAAATGGTTTTATTTTACAACTGGATATTTTTTAATGTGCTTGTAAATAACGAGGACCCGTGGTCATAGACGTCTTTACTGTGCAAGGGCTAGCTCCGAACTCCACGTCGTTCTTGTCTTTCCTTACTGTCTCTCGCGCCTCTCCCCGAGCCCATGCCCCACTTTTTTATTTTCAACATCCTCCGAGGGGACGGGACCAACGTGACATAGGTCGTTTCGTTTCTGACAACATGCACAACCTAAGTACAGGGCTTCAGAACGTGGTCCGGTTCAAGACGAACGAAACGAGCTCTGTCCATTGCATCTCGCCCGGAATGTAGCGATGTCACTCGAAGATATGTCTTCGTCTTGCCCCATTCCCGCGTCTCCAACATAAATATGCGTTGAAGCTTGGTCTGGGCGGTAGCGCGCCGATGCGGCATGAAAACGATGTGCGCGCTTCAATCTCCGCCGTTTCCATCCTGGCACGGCACTGGTGGTGTGCTCCACATTCAGGTTCTCCTGCCCACGCTTTACCGCAGCGTAATGGCGTTGTGTCCTCCACGAAGTGCCTGGACATCTGCGGCGATCTTTGTTTCTGTGGCACGAACTGTGCGACATCCCGAATTCGGAGACGGATGCCGGCATGGACGCATTTTCTTCCGATAGGCTCATCACATCAGTGGCGAGTTTCTGTGCCTGGCTCTCCTTCTGCTGCCTGGGAACAAACCGGTTGATGCGCTTGCGCACTCGGCTCTCGTGATGACGGGTTCGCTTCGGCGACGTCTGCAGGGCACTGTACTTCACTTCCGGAGGCAGAAGCAGCGCTTTCACTTCCTTTTCTAGACGAACATCCCCTTGTTTGGTCAGAATATCGTCCAGTTCCTCGAAGTTGAGCGGAACAAATTCCTGACGTCCAGGCTGTGCATCCAACGACGAAGACACCACAGGGAACGCAGTAGGACTGCTAGCTTCCCCGCCAAAGAGATCGAAGGAGCCATCGTTGCTGGTGGGAAGGCGGTCGGCAGGTTCCTCACTTGCACGCTTCCTCAGTTGGTCGCTGACAGCCCCCTGTTCATCTTCGTCCTTGACCTTCACAGCACTGCTTCCACCATTTGTTTGATTTACCGCTGGGCTGCCTTCGACATCAGTCATCGGTTGATCTTCTTCTCGTGGTTCTACAATGTACTTCAAAATGCTGCCAAAATGTTCAACTTCTTCGGACATGTCTGTCCAGTAGTCTAACAGCTGTGCTGGATCAACAGAGTCAAGCGATTGCTCAGGAAGTTCATCTATCACGCACGTCGTTGCCGCTTCACCACCGCCAAATGAGACCTCGATCGTTGGATCCTCTCCCGGCGGCTCCATGTTTCTGCAGGTCATCACGGCAGATTCGGTGTTATTCCCTTCCACTTCGATCGAAACGCTCTCATCATTTTCTGGACTCGCAGACAATCCGTTTCGTGGTTGGAATCGGTGCCTTCGAAACTTGGCATGTCTCTTTGCATGCCTTCGGAAATGCTGTCACAGTCGTCGGCGATTTTACACAAACCAGCTCGGTTGTAGTTTCCGCTGTCACGTCTGGCATAAGCAAAAGGCGGGTAGCACGTGTCACGTAGATGAACAGACTGTTCGCGGTCAGACAGGAAATACTTCCCATCAGCGATAGCTTGCAATACCTTCTCATGGTAGTCTGCAGCATCTTCGAGTTCCTTTTCAACTGCTTCGTCAACAATAACGTCGATGATCTTCTTATCCAACTGGCGGAGTTCAGCTTCCTTGCTCTTCAAAACGGCGACTTGCCTGTTGACCTCGCGCGCATCGGTGTCGGGGTTCTGCAGTAGTCCTGTCAGGAGCGTAATATTTCGTGAGACGCTGGCCCTGACAGTTCCACGCACCTTCTGAAGACGCTCGGCTGAAGTCATGGTAGTCCCGGACTGACCACTCCCGGGTTTCACGGCACCAAATGTAAATAACGAGGACCCGTGGTCATAGACGTCTTTACTGTGCAAGGGCTAGCTCCGAACTCCACTTCGTTCTTCTCTTTCCTTACTGTCTCTCGCGCCTCTCCCCGAGCCCATGCCCCACTTTTTTATTTTCAACAGTGCTCCTAAATTTGAGTGCGCGAGCTTCCTCACATTTCGCCCCCAAGTCACAAATTGAGCACTGAACCGCCACTGTCCTATAGGCATGTTAACGACATCCTATTTTAAAGTTAAAATAAACACGAAGCGTCAGTAAGAAGCATGTAGATAGGAGAAGCTATAGGAGAACTATACATCATGTACAGCTCCTCGCTAACTATACTGGGTGATTCCACGAGAGATCGAACATGCCTGTCCGGTCGCAATTTTTGTTTTGCCTGGGTTTTTTATATCTTCTGTGGGCACATTCAAAGTGCACGGAACTGAAAATTTTATTTCCAAGAAACGCTCCCAGCGCGCCAAAAAAATATTTGAAGGTGGCGGCGCGTGCCTCCTGTTTTTGCTCACTGCAATGTTTTCGGATTTCACGGCCGAATTTAGCGCGAACTATAAACGATGTGTCAAAAATTTCTTTTGCTGGTTTTAATACGCATTACTGTGAATTACATCCATGCTTTTTTTATGCCGTCCTCAAAAAGAAGAAAATGTGAAAAAATGGCAAACACGGCCAAAATCAAAAAAGGGTCCTAAGTTTGAGGCGCCTTGGCGCCTTTACTATTTCAAACAGAAACTTGAAAACAGTGTCAACTATAGAAAAGAGCCTTTGCAACATTTATACGGAAGATCATTTTCCTACGGGCAGCGCAAGAAAAGAAAAAAATAGTTAAAGAAGCGAGTTTTTTCAAAAAAGTACATTTTCAAAAAATAAAATAAAAAAAACTCCGGTCTCAATTTTGACGGCAATTTTTTATCGAAGAGCGCTTATGTCAATGAATACACGGTTTTAATATCATATGTCCTCATTTGCTTTGTTTACGAGATATAACTGGCCAAAGTGACCCTTGCTGTGAGTGCTCACTTCAGTGCGACTGATGGTTGTTAATAGCTTGCATTGTGCGTAAATCGCAGTTTTAATTATTCTGCTGCAGCAAAACCTTGCTCTGGTGGCTTTTCGTCAAGAAAAATGTGTTCTCAGATTTTATTTGTGTCTAGCGTGTGCAAAAGTGGGCTGCTGCCGCCCTCTAAATGGCTCACGTGTAAACAGTTTGCAGCCTACAACCTCGCCTACAATCATCAGAGGAAAGATGGGCGCGCCTGTTCAAGATATCAACCGCTTCTTCTTCCCGCAAGAATGCCTGGTCTACCTCATCGAGGTTAGATGTAGACAGGTTCTCCTTGAGGAGCCTAAAGCAATGCAAGCAGACCTCGCAGGTGTCGCGAAGATCCTCAGCCTATGACAATAGCTTCTGGATGTAGGCAACAACAAAACGAGCAAAGAAAAAACATTTGCGCAACGAAAACGTTTTCCTCAGCAATCTTCTTTTTGTGAACGCGTAAATAATGAGTGAGTGAAATAACTTTATTTAAGATCCGGCAAATGGAAGGCCCGGGTCGGCACAGAACAATCGGACGTAGCCATGGGCCGCGCGCATCGCGTGTAGTGAACAGCTAGACCTAGAGCAAGCCGAAACGTTTATACTGAACGGCGCCGCACAAATTATCTCACATCTGCGCAGCTGTCATGAATGCCTTTCCAGAACTGATAACGGTTTAACATTTTATGACTAAGGGTGTCTAAGCGCTTTGGGCTGTAATATTTAATTTGTAGGCAGCACTCATTGTCAAAACTAAGGGTAATGTCCGTCTGGTGCCACCAATGACCTCTGCTGTCCTCGACGTGGGAAAGCACTTTAGTAAAGTGGCAACAAAACATCATAAATTGACATCATAAATTGGGCAGCTTCGGCCACTCATGGCTTAATCATGCCGCACCGCACGTTTTCTGGCTGCTGAAACGCTGAGGTAAAGGTCGAGATGATACAGGAAGACGTTATCTGCGACGCCGAAAACATGTGATAGCGGGAAGTGAAATAAACGGCTCGGAAATCATTGGGCTTACTTTTTTACAAATGTTGTTTAGGCACAGTGTGCGTCGAATGGGGAAGATGGTTAGAGCGTACAATGCATGTAATGGAAGGGAAGCAAGCAGGCAGTGAGAAAACAACTGCATAACAGCGCGCCTGCTCATTGTGGCATTTAGTTACAGATTAAGTTGGCCTTCGCTGCATACAGATGCTTTATTCTGTGTGCAAGGAGAGTTTTGACAAAGTGACCTAAACCATGTGTTCGCGGTGTCTCGCGTGCTTCTGATTAGCGAATACTGGCGGGGTAAGTTGAGGTTGTAAGCTGCAAACTGCGTACGCGTTCGGCCTTTAGAGAGCGGCAGCAGCCCACCCCCACACACGCTAGACACAATTAAAGTTTGAGAATACATTTTTCTTGACGACAAGACACCAGAGCAAGGTTTTACTGCAGGAAAATAATTAAAACTAGATTTAAGTGCAATGTAAGCTGATGACAACTATCAATCGCACTGAAGTGAGCACACACAGCAAAGGTAATTTTGGCCCGTTAAATCTCGTGAACAAAGCAAATGAGGACATACATATTAACACGGTATTTTCACTGACATAGGCGCTTTTCGACAAAAAAATGTCGTCAAAATTGAGGCCTGAGTTTTTTTTATTTTTTGAAAATGTACTTTTTTGAAAAGAACTCGCTTCTTTAACTATTTTCTTCTTATTTTGCGCTGCCTGTTGGAAAACGATCTTCCGCATAAATGTTGCAAAGGCTCCTTGAAATACTTGGAAAAAAGCATGGATGTAATTCACAGTAATGCGTATTAAAACCAACAAAAAACTTTTCGACACATCGTTTATAGTTTGCGTTAAATTCGGCCGTGAAATCCCAAAACATTGCAGTGAACAAAAACAGGAGGTCTGCGCCGCCACCTTCAAATACTTTTTTGGCACGCTGGGAGCATTTCTTGGAAATAAAATTTTCGGTTCCGTGCACTTTGAATGTGCCCACATAACATATAAAAAACCCAGGGAAAACAAAAATATCGACCGGACAGGCACGTTCGATCTCTCGTGGAATCACCCTTTAGAGGGCGGCAGCAGCCCACTTTCGCACACGGTAGAACCAAATAAAATCTGAGAACACATTTTTCTTGAGGAAAAGCCACCAGAACAAGATTTTGCTGCAGCAGAATAATTAAAACTGCGATTTACGCACAATGCAAGCTATTAACAACCATCAGTCGCACTGAAGTGAGCACTCACAGCAAGGGCCACTTTGGCCAGTTATATCTCGTAAACAAAGCAAATGAGGACATATGATATTAAAACCGTGTGTTTATTGACATAAGCGCTCTTCGATAAAAAATTGCTGTCAAAATTGAGACCGGAGTTTTTTTTATTTTATTTTTTGAAAATGTAGTTTTTTGAAAAAACTCGCTTCTTTAACTATTTTTTTCTTTTCTTGCGCTGCCCGTAGGAAAATGATCTTCCGTATAAATGTTGCAAAGTCTCTTTTCTATAGTTGACACTGTTTTCAAGTTTCTGTTTGAAATAGTAAAGGCGCCAAGGCGCCTCAAACTTAGGACCCTTTTTTGATTTTGGCCGTGTTTGCCATTTTTGCACATTTTCTTCTTTATGAGGACGGCATAAAAAAAGCATGGATGTAATTCACAGTAATGCGTATTAAAACCAGCAAAAGAAATTTTCGACACATCATTTATAGTTCGCGCTAAATTCGGCCGTGAAATCCGAAAACATTGCAGTGAGCAAAAACAGGAGGCACGCGCCGCCACCTTCAAATATTTTTTTGGCGCGCTGGGAGCGTTTCTTGGAAATAAAATTTTCAGTTCCGTGCACTTTGAATGTGCCCACATAACATATAAAAAACCCAGGCAAAACAAAAATTGCGACCGGACAGGCATGTTCGATCTCTCGTGGAATCACCCTACTGTATAAGTTATTAGAGTTATGAGAGTTATTCTTACAAATGAGTGTGTGTGTGCACCTGTGTATTAGTTGTATGTCGCGTTTGCTTCTCGCTAATTATTATGAACGACGTCTTGTTTTATTTATGTACCGTAACAATGTGACCATATTCACGCTACTTGTTTTACCTTTTAACGCTTCTACTTATGACAACGTATACCCTGCCTCGCCGAATTCTCTTGGAGCCTGTGGGACTTTATGAATAAAAAATAAAAACGATGCCAGCCCGTACGCGCGCGCACGCGAGACCTGCGCTCACACACGCGTGCACTGAACGCGCGCTCGTATATTCGTAAAAAAAAATATTAAAAAACGGTGCACGGTCGTCGAAATGGGAGCAGCGCGCCTGCGCCGTATGTAAGACACAACGCAGACAGGCAGCGATAGCGAGACGTGCTCGTGCGCACGTGCCGTGCGCGTATGGTGGCGCGAGTATATAGAGCTCTTAGGGACACGGTGTAAATCAGGTAGGCGCAACATGCAAGCCGCCAGTTACATGCAAGAGCAAAAGCCCTTCAGGGAGGAAGGAAGCAGCTACGGCCCTCTCCACTGCGACGGTTCCCGATACGGCCGCCGTCTATCTTAATGACCGATCGCAGGGCGCATGCACGCGCCGAGCCAACCCCCCTCTGTATCGTTTACAGCGCGCAGTGCTTCCCCGCAGCGCTTTTCCCGTTTCGCGGACCGTGGAGAAAGCCCAGCCCGGTGAACGCTGTCCTAACGGGACTATAGGTGCAGAGAATGCGGCCTCCGCCTAAATAATGTTGACGCGTCTTCCTTGAAAGGCGACTGGACAGGCAGCCGGCGTATTTGCTTTTGAGCTGTCAAGACCCGTTCTGTGAATACAATAATATCTGCTGTTCAATTGCTCAAGTCAGCCTTGAACGTGCCTTTGTGCAAGGCTTTATCTTCATTATGGCATTTCGAAAAACCATCGTGCGACTAGGACCTTACTGTAGACCAAACTGACTCTGTCAATGATCGCATTCGTCGAAAACGCTCAATTCGAATCGTGATGTAACGTGTGTAACTGCTTTCTGGAATATAGCTAGAAGCCAGCGCCCACCCTGCGTTCTTGTGCCTTCATTGTCCTCGTTCTTTGCTCTACCCGTGAATGTTTACAGCGATGAACCGACTGGCCCAAAACAAAAGCTTTAACGCCTGTGTGTCTATTCTTGAGCGTCGTTCGGGTTTCGATGTGCGCAGCCATGCTGCATCACTTCAGACTTCGTCGCTCGATATTAGCAATATTAGTTGCCAGCGTTTTCTCATAAGGCGCCTGTTGCGTCAAACCGGGGGTTATGACGAGAAATTCAATTACGCAGCATTATCTTTCAATCAGAATCTGGCTATATAAGAGAGAGAGAGAGAGACGATGGAGGGAGAGAGAGAAATAAGTTGCAGAGACTAAAGGAAGATCGAGGCAGATTGTATAATGCAGTGTGCCACAGCGCTCGCGTCATACCTCATCAAGGCTGGAGAAAGCCTTGACTTCATATTTGTATATTTTCTAAAAATAATACACTACACCTCTTGTGCGGAAAGTCTCCTAGCTTGCGGTCCGCGTCCCGATGTTGCCAAGCTGCAGCGTTTGGTTCTGAAAGTATATATCAAAACAAAATAAACATATAAACATGCGGTATGTTTGAGGAGGTATAAGGCTTTCAAAGTAATATGCGCTGTATTCGTTTATACAGGCATAGGTTTCACTGGTGCGAGCGCATACTTAAAGATATATTAAAGTTCTGCTATTTCTCGTCTCGAAAGCCTTCGATAACCTGGCGTATCGCAGACTATAGTGGATCGACACTCCTCGCCTAAAGCCGGCTTTCTCGTGCTTTCCGGGGAGTCTGAAAAAACACCAGGGAAAGGAATGGAAAGCACGCGTCATTTAAACGCAAGCATTCGCAAAGTTGGAGTCGTGATGCACCCTCCTCCCCTTCTTTTTTCCCAGCTTTCTTATTATTATTATTTTTCCCTTCTGTGTACATATTTTCTTTACAAGTTCTAAAGGTGTCTAAAAAAAAACAGGACGCTCACGATTCCGAGAAGTGTGCGTGAGCTCCTCTCGGGGGACAATAAAAACAGGCATTAGAGAGCTTTCGTTTTTCTTTTTTTCTTTTTTGGTGGCATAGCGAAAGCCAACGTCGCAGCATGAGAAAATAACAGACTCCGCTACGGAACTCCAGGGGTCGCGGTCAGAGGTTGCGGACGAATACCGAGTCTCATATTGTCCATATGACTTCATGTATGCACTAAAGCGCGCGCGAATGGCGAAGGTGACGTGACGTAGGTTCTCACACAAATACCACGCTTTCGAGACAGGGACAGAACCGAAAGCAATCTTATTCAAAACAGTGCACAAGCAAATACTCCGAAACTTGAGAAAAGTCAGCAGAGATCCACGGAAAGTGTTTTCGCATTATTAAGGCCTTATATACAGTGTCCTAGCTCACTGTACTTATACGTTTCATGCGACCATGACCTTGAGCAAAAATCCACTTTGTCGCACAAAAAGTCACAGCGTTATCTCGTGCTATGTCGGTCGTTTATTTCTTCAAAGGAAAGGACCGCACACTTGTAGCAACGAAAGAAAAATCACAAGCTCCCTTATGCATTCGCCTAAGGCAACTCGAAGGTGAAAGTCATCTTCTTTTGCTTCTCAGCCGATGTATCGATCCTGCCCCGCCACCCACCGAAAGCTTTCCGCAGCTAACGTGGTATTGCGCTGCTTTCAGGATCAGGGGCATGTCACCTGGTTTTGCACTGCCTCCGTGATCGGCGCACTTTTGGCAAAGGAATGATGTGACGTCGTGACGTCACGTGACGTCACAAATTTTGGCGATCTGTGACGTCATCACATGATGACTTTTTACATCACTCGAGTTGGCGCCGACGCTACGGACGCCGACGCCACGCACTCCAGTCAATTTTCGCGTTTGATGAGTCATCTAAGGAGAAATTAGAGAAGGGAACAGGAAAGTCGTCGGCATTCTCCAAGCGCGGGATTCTTCTAGCACAACAGTAACTAGGTCAATGTGTGATATATAAGATGTCAGAATGGCAGACTGGGCGTGTTGGTTCAGCATGTTTGGAGTGTAAGGCGCGACGACGACCACGGACGAAAAGGAGAGTACACATCATGTGTGGTGTACTGGCTTAACACACACGATGTGTGGTGTGTGTACTCTCCCTTTTGTCCGTGGTCGTCGTCGCACCTTACACTTCAAATATGATATATAGGCCTCTACGCAACGACGTTTGTTGAAAACACCATGTTCGTCAGCTTAATTACATAAGTGATTGTATGGAATCCCAAAGAAACAAATTTAGGCACGTGTACACTGCACTATAGCGAGAAAAAAAGATAAAACAAATTAATATAGGATCTCTGGAACAAATTTAGGCATTTATACACTCGAGACACATAGCGAGAAAAAATAAAACAAATTAATGTAGGCTCTCTGGAGCAGTACTCTCACTGTCAACGTCACTTCCCAACAGCCGATGGGTGTTTGTTATACGAAAACCACCCCAATACTGGAAGGAGCAGGTTATTACAGTCTGACTCAAATGTTTGTAATACAAAGCCTGAAACTTTTTATTTTCTGCACGCATGAGGAGAAATCATATGGAGCCATTACGAAGAAAAGTGAAAGGGCGCGGGGTCGACTACAGCTGGATTGTCGCGAAGCTTTCCCGGGATCATGACACTCCGTTCCGTGACCAAGTTGTAAAATTTTCGCCTCAACAATAAGTTTCCTTCTTCTTATTCCTTTTCTGCAGCGTTGGTATAAAGAAGCCTGTCGATCGGGGCAAAAGAAAAAGTGAAAGATTCGACATATATGAAAGTCGAAGGCAGACGCGGTGCGAAAATCTTTAAGTCAGAGAGGCGACAAAAGAGGTCAGAGGTCAAACGTCCGGTTCCGCGGCTCCAAGCCACCATCAAGCGAGTTCGTTCTCAAACGCCTATCCGTCCACTCGCCAACGGTCATCGCGCTCCGCACAGGGGGTAAACCTTTATGTTGGCCCACAACCGAAGGACTGCATGCCCAGATGGGAGGCTACACTAAAGCGTCGCTGAACGGCTGCATAATTGTGAGGAGGAAGAGAGTAGAGGAGGGTGAAGAGACAGAGCGCCCGGGAAAAAGAAAGAAGAGACTGTGCGCAGTGAAATGGTCTCCGCCCGACATTAAATCCCCCCCCCCCTTTTTTTTCTAAACCTCCCCGTCGTTTTGAGCATTGACCATATATACTATAACCCCGAATATCGTGAGCGCGGGGCTGGGCGCACCGTCGTGAAACCTCCGCCATTAACGGACAGCTTTTCCACTGCTACCCCCCTCGAGCCACCCTCCACCTCCTCCCAGTGGTTCCCTCGCCGCCGCGCTGCGTTGAAATATGCATGCGCACAGACGTCGCAACCACGAAAGGTCAAATCGCTGTCTAAAGCGTCTTATACCCTCGGCGATGAAGAAGAGAGAAAACCGGGGCGAAGCGGGGGCAGCGCAACACTGAGGACCATTGAGCTTAACTGGGTCTCACAGGGTCGTCTTAACAGAAGACATTCGCGCAAGTGTCTAGAGAAGGGTAGGGTATCATCAGTCCCTACTTGTATATATGCGTAAAATGAGAGCTTTATATTCTTGCTTCGAACGGCCAAATTCTAGCGATTTCTATCCGACAGCGCCGCAGAACCTACTTTCATTACGCGTAGAGGGATAAGAACATTCATATAAGTGCGAAGAAACACCGGCACAACAACACGGACCGCCCGTGTTGTTGTATCTCTGTGTCCTTCCTGCTTTATCGTGTGTTTTGAGCGGCAATTATGTCATACATTAGGCCACGATCGCATGCACACTTCTACTGTGTGAAAGTCAACTTTTGAAATCTTTCACTCGCGCCCGTCAGGTGGCCGTTTCATGGCGTTCTATATTCCTGCACGCACTAGACACGTTGTTAGACTCTGCTGCCTTCGTCATAGGCCCGCTTTTCTAGTCCTCGCAGCATCCAATGATAAATTGAAGTCATGCGACACTACCACGCCTTTGCATTCGTAATCAGCTCAGATCGAGCTGTTGTCATCCTCGTTCCAACGTAGTTTCACCGTAGAGATAGCATTTAACGTACAGATACATAACGTGCAGATAGTAGACGTATAGGTACGTACGGTATCATCACACTTGCTCGCTGATGGCGTCACAATACGTGCTGATCCTGTTTGCGCTTCTCCGGTACACACTTGTGTGCAACCTTGGCAACAATTACCGCTCGAACGTATATATTGCGCAAGGTAAGACATGTCATGCGTTCACTTCCTCGGTTCATTTTCTTTTTTTCCTTCTTTCTTTCTTTTTACAGTGGGGCTTCATCTACGAACACTCGTGTAGTGTGGTGCAAGCAATTACCAAGGGGCGGGAAGAAAGCAAACTTGGCTCTATCGAGTGAGGACACTTTTGAAGGGGGTGACAGACCAATTCTCGAACATCAGAGTGAGGAGAATGAGACGTTCACTTGTATCGCTGCTGAATTGAGAAATGATGTCATTGAATACGTTAAGTGAACAAACTGAACACTGATACTTCATTCATGCGTTCGCACTTCACGTGCCCCGACTAAGTGGTTATGGAATCTGACTAGTCATCTACTTTTACTGCATAAAAGCCACGTGATGACCAGAGCAGGTGACTTTCTTACGCAGAAAGCAAGAAAGAAACACCGAACACAACCTAACACACACGCACGCACGCACGCACAAGGGCATACGAGAACGTGCGACGAGTAAAAGTGTACGGTTTATGTCCCATTTGAGGTCTGGACAATGTAGGAAGACCACCACCCCGAGTTTGGTTGACTGCCGCAGGTGAAAAAGCAGCAGCCAGTTCCGCGTCCAAACAACCCCAACCATGCCGGCCACGCGCTGACCGCGCAAGACGACTTGGTGTACGCACACGCGCGGCCCCGCCGCACACAGACGACCCCGTTGCTTCGGCGGAACCAACACACACACACACACACACAGAGCGCCCACGCGGTTCCCGCGGTCAGCGGGTGGCGCTTATTCGGGTATTCGCGCGCCCAGGCACACGCGAGGCCGGATACAATACCAAAGAAGTGAGGATACGGGCGACGAGCGCGGGGGCGAGAAAACGAAGGAGGCTGATCGTAAAAACTGGGGGGAGTTGTCATTATTAGGGCCATTAAAAAGGCACCTGGACCTCTCCGAGGGGGGGGCTACTAGGGCCATCCGCGCGCGCGAGCTCTTCTCTGCCGAGCGCGGTGCTCTGCGGACGAACGGCTCGCGACTGCGGTAGTTGCGGACTCTCTTCGAGCCTGTGCCAAGGCTCGAAGAGAGTCCGCTTGATGGGCCGCAGTGTTTTTTCTCTCCCCTTTCTCACCCCTTTCCTCCTAACCTTCCGTGAAGAAAACGCTGCAGCGAAAAACGAAAAACAAAGCTACTGTACGCGCTATGTCTGAAGGCTTGTGTTCTGATGCCAAGGCGCGTGAGGGCCGTTTCTTTCTTTTTTTTAAGGGCTTTTTTCGTTGTACCTGCTGCTTGGATTGTTAACGACAAGTGGTTATATTAATTTGATCTTTGCGTGAGTCTCGCGCACCGAGAACGCACTTGCAGTAGACGTACCTCTCATGTCGTTTCATATATGCACAGCTCGCGATTCGCAGGGTTCCACGAACTCTTCACGCAACGCAAGCGAGCAATGGTATATTACCGGAAGGGTGTAGAAGTCCGGTACACCTCAGGAATGAGGAACCCTTCCTGCCAGCACAACACGTCTGTGCATTTGTGTACAGTAAGGCTGTGGCCTTTTCACCACGACGTTCATTGTTGGTTCGGCGCGCACGCGGTAAATACCCCAGCGTTCTATAGGTTGCTTGTCAGTGCGCGTTGATTGCGAAGGCTATATGGCAAAAAAAAGGATAAAGAAAGAAAGGGACAGAGGGTATATTGCCAGTCGACTTCCAGTACTGTTTCGGGAGACAGCTGCACCCAGGCAGTAGAAAAGATAGAGCCCATCTACGTGTGATGCGTCAGCTGCCGTCGATATATAGCGGGTGCGTTGTTTCCAGATGCATTATTTCCGTCAATGTAGCCTCATCGGAATGGGAGAATGATATCTTGCACTTCGACGAAGCATTTGCCAGCTGTATATTTCGCGGTTTTCCGCAGCAGCAGTCAGTCTGTGCTTTTTCTTCGTTTCATTGCAGAGAGCTCGCTATTGGTGAATATACGTCAGCCCCCACGTCATACAGGAATTTTTACGTGACATACCGACTGCAGTACTCTCGCCCTGTATAATGGCTCTGTGCTTTTGTAGAAATGCACAGCACTAGCTGGCCCGTTCTGGCGTTGCGAACGCCCTAAGACCCACTGCCTTGTTTACTTAAGGAACCGTCTGAAAACATATCTAGCAGGCATCAAAGCTAGTCTTGGTTCTCGTTTCATCTCGAATAAATTGCGATCGAGGCACTTGGAGGCAAGACAAACACCACACGAGCCTACTATATGTAATACTTTCACCCGCTCATCAAAGCCCACACGTCGCAGTGAATTCGCATCAGCGTTTCCAGAGTGTACACGTTCTTCAGTGCATAATTCTATGCACAGAGTGGGCAACAGTGGTGCATGTTCTTTTTACATGCGAGCGCTTGCCAAAGGCGTAAAGGTTAGATTCCCCCTTACTTGCATCGCATCTTTCCATATATTCTTTCAGCACATATTTAACTCCCAATTATTAGCTGCTCTACCCGTACATTGTTTCGCGGCAGCGTTAAATTGACATCGCTTGACAGAATACCGAATTCGCGATAAATGACACGTACATGGCGGCGTTGCATGAACCGAAAATAGAACTGTCTTGTCCAATGTCGCTGAGGGGGTATATCAACCCGGAATTTTAAATATCAGTAATTTTTCAAGCTTCAGCCTCGTACAAAAGCGACAACTTTATCCTACGAGTGTAAGGCAAAGCAAAATCGAATCCACACTTGTCGAGTAATCACGAGGCAGAAAGTAAAATGTGTTTTCATTTTTCTTTATCTGTTTCTGCTTCATGCGTACTATTATAAGAATACTCTAGCTTCACCGGTGGTAGGTGGCCACACCTTCAAGGTGTCGCAAACGTACGCCCTTCCTGCGCACAATTTCGAGACAATGCCTTCGAATTGCAAAACGAGGTCGTTCTCACGGCAATGTGATTTGTCTGAC
Source organism: Rhipicephalus sanguineus (assembly GCF_013339695.2). Lineage (NCBI taxonomy): Eukaryota > Metazoa > Arthropoda > Arachnida > Ixodida > Ixodidae > Rhipicephalus > Rhipicephalus sanguineus. The sequence goes on from NC_051178.1 coordinate 132,563,527, forward strand.
TTCTACATAAATGCGTCCTTCGCACACAACCTGCGCAAACTCTTGCGGCAGTCTGGACGCCAAACGTGTCTTTAATTGTATGCTTGTGTTACAATCTTCTCTCCTCCTCCTGATCTTTCAGTCCTCTTTTCCCTTCCGCAGTGCAGGGTGCCCAGGCGGGCTGGTCAACCACCCTGCCTTTTCCTCATGCTTCCCTCTCTCCACACATGATAAACAGAAAAAAAAAAAATCGGCAGATCCCACGTACCGTGAGAGTCGACGTTATGCGAAGCATGCGCAGGAAGGTGACTGTGTCGCAATTTTTCAAATTGAGCGAGACGTTACGGAATGACGCTAGAGAAATGTGCAAATGATATACGCACACACATATTTTCAAGAGTCGCACATGTATTATATAACCAGTTGTTTACAGCTGCTTAACGATGCCAACATCAACATAAGTGTTACCAACACCAAACGCAAGAAGCTGATATGTGGTGCCTATATATTCTTCAATGCTGGATAGCGCGAATTTGAATAGGACAATGAAGGAACACAGACGCACAGGACAGGTGCGACTCGCAACTAAGCTTTATTCAGAAAAGTTTCCCGATATATACACAGCCGAGTGGCACGCGCAGGCGCACTACACGTACGATACAGTCAGAGTTGCAGTTGTTAGAGTTGCGTTACAGTTGTTATGCTCACACTTATCCATTGTGACGGAGAACGCACGCACGTTTCACGAACCCGTGTGCATGTGTGGAAGGGGCTCTTGGCAGTTCTTGAATAAGGTCATCATCACCGTTATCAATGAGCGCCAGCAGCTGGACAGGACTTGTTATCGGATCCGTTCGTGATCGCTGCTACGAACGGTCTAAGTGTAGGGAAGTGCGAGGTATAGTAGAGCTGGTGAGAACTACGGATGAATTTTACGAAGAAATGATCTATGATGCCTTCTGTCCTGCACCTGGCTCCGAGGTTTTGTGATACCCTGTCCACATCCAAGCCGTCTTTCATACCGTCTAAGAACCAGGCGTTGTTGGGTTTTGATAAATAAATTCTGAAGTCACCGGTAATCATGAGGGAGATGGCCCTCTCGGCAGAATTATTGTAGGAAGCATTGACCCCGGTTTTTGCGTAATCCACGTGATCGACGTTGCGGACCACATGGACGAGTGGATGGTATCCCAGTGTCTTCCAGTGGCGCTCTGTCTTCAGCTCCCTAACTTTTCTTGTGTCGGCCGCTGTGGTGTATCGTTACGGCGCTCGGATGCTGACCCGAAGGTCGCTGGTTCGATCCCGGCCGCGGCGGTCGCATTTCGATGGAGGCGAAATGCTATCGGCACGCTTACTGTGCGATGTCAGTTCACATTAAAGAATATCAGATCTTGGTCAAAACTTCCGGAGACCTTCACTATGGCGTCTCTCATAATCCTATCGTGGTTTTGAGACGCAAAAACCCCAACAATTATTATTATTATAACTTTCCTTCCGTGTACATGTGTATGTTCGCGGTCACTGCGTTGATTGAGACTCTGTTATCACCTGTGGCACATACCATGAACTCTGGTATGCGGGTATGTGCCACACGTGACTGAGGGAAATGGTTTCATGACGTACGCGACAGGTATTTTGCGTTATTCATGTCATCATGCAGTGAATCGTGTTCGTCATACTCTCATCCTATGCTATGCAAATTTTGGTATATTACAACCTATGAAAACGACCGGGAGAGCGCCCAGACGTAGGCGGCTAGATAGATAGATAGATAGATAGATAGATAGATAGATAGATAGATAGATAGATAGATAGATAGATAGATAGATAGATAGATAGATAGATAGATAGATAGATAGATAGATAGATAGAAACGCCCAAAGTGCCAGAGGTTCGCTAAGAAATGCTTCGCACTATTGGTGCCAAGCCTGAAGGAAGAGCGCAGTTGGGGTGGCCTTCCTTGTTTCTCTTTCTTTACTTCTATCTTTATTCTCTTTCTTTCTCTTTCTCTCCGTCTTGTATCTCTTTTTTGTATCTGTTTGTTTCTATTTCTTTCTTTCTCTCTATTTCTCTTGCTTGCTCTCTCTGTATTTTCTCTTTCTATCTCTTTCTTTTTTTTCTCTCTCTCTCTCACGGGCTCCACTTCGCCGAGCAGAGTCTATGTTTAACGCTAGCACCTGCTGTACTCGTTAGTGAGGCTCGTCCAATTTCTGTGGCGCATACGCACCTTTGGAGTTTTTGCAACGCCGCACAAACTACGGCGAGCTACAACAGCTGTTAACTCGCTGTTACAATTAGGGAAGGGTACGCATCTTCTACCTTGTCTTTTCCCTTTATCCCTCCGCACAGACGATATGAAAGAAGAGGCGGGAGTAGGCTTCCCGACTTCCCGGTCGCAAACAGCAGCGGCGTTGCTTTCTGCGCGAGTGTTAGGCCTAAGCGCTCGGAAACTGCGCTTCTTCATCCAGGTGGCGCTGCTCGGACGCGGACCGGTTTAAAGAGCGGCCGATCGCCGCCGCTACAGCTTAATTGCCGAGCGGCCCCCCAGGTGGACGGAGCGGTGTTCGGGGACGACACCTCGGAGAGGGCGCCACTTCGGGGCGGGCTCGCTTCTCGCGCACGAGGCGGATAATATACGGCGCTCCCGGCGCGCGCGTTCCTCGCACGCATCGCAGGCACCGATGCGCTGTGTAATTAAGCGGTCAGACTTGTGTGCTGAGAAGTGGGCGCGGGTATACGGGGGTTCTGTTTGTACCAGCGGGCACCGCCGCTCTCTTCTTTTTTGCTCCTGCGCCTCACTTCATCCTCACGCGAGCAAGCGTGGTGGCACTGCCTGGCCAGCCGGGCCTCGTTAATGTTGTACGCACGAACTCCGCGCCAGAGGGCGCTCGTGTACGGAGAGGCGTTTCGGGGACGACGACACCGCGCGCGGCGGGTCTGTGGACTAACAGCGCGTGGCGATACACCTCCGTGCGCGCCTGCGATCAGCCTTTTTCTCGCGGTATCTCACCTCGAACGTTAAACCGCGTGCAAGAAGCTCTAACGAGCCGGCGCGGATGACGGTGATGAGGAAGATAATTACGGTGGCGATCGTGATGACCTTCTCTTACGAAACTGCTCAATGAAAGAGGTGGAACGCCATAAGCTTTCGTGCTCGTACGCGTAGGCACGATGTACCGGTACCTTAGCATTTATGGGCTCTTGTAAGCTCTCAAAAGTACAAGGCAAACTACATACGCGCGGATAAAGCTAGCTGCTGTGCCTGTAATGAGCCTCATATTGCGTATCCAGCTGTTCGAAGCGCTACGTGGAGAAGGATAAAAATGATCAGCCTTCAGAGTTCTAGAATGTCAGTACGCAGATCGCTGTCGTTTTGAAACGCGCCGTGCACTTTTGACAAAGACAGTGAAAACTATATATGCCCGTAAAGTGCGGTCCCTTAAGTTCTTTTTTATTATTATTTTAATTTTTCCGTTGGCGCTCTTATATAGAGAACGAAGCGACAAGATTATATCCTCCAACCAAAGAAGCATGTCTTCTTTTCTGTTTTTATAAAACCAACGGCGTATCCTGGAATGCTACGGGGTGGCGGTATAGGTTAGATGTCGGAGCGTGCTTAAAGAATAAAATATAACTGTACGTTAGGATGATATATTGTAAGAAGATTTCTGCTATTAAGGATAAAAATGACTTCGAACATGACGTAATAAACTTCGCCGTGCCTCATATACGACCTAGCTGTCTTCGACAAAAGCATGTTGACCACTTCGATTGTTCGTGAGTCTCATGCATGACACAACTCAGCCAACCTTTATGTACGTTCGTGCGTGTGTTTGTATGTGTGCGTGTATATACACATGCAAAACTGAAAAATTTCGGGCAGGGCATTGACTGGCTACGCCGCGAACCGAGAATGAATAGGTTGCCCACTGTCTGCATGCGTGGACAGTGCATGGTGTCTCGGGCGACAACACGGTCTGACAGGATGGTGGCCGCGCTTCGCAAAACAGATCCGGTGGCATGCCCAGGAGCGCGCTTTTTCTGTCCTCGAGTCGGCGTCAGAGCGTGCGTGAACCATACGCGTACACCTCCGGGGGGTGGTTAGGCGATGTGGGGGGTGGGGGGGGTTAGAACAGACAGCCCACCACTAGTCGCGAAGCACGCTGCGCTCGCACGGTCCGCCCCAAAAGCACACACGCATCCAGTGCGCGCACGAAGGGCACCCCGCCCACAGCGCAAACTCGCCGCTTCCTGCGCGCGCACCGTGGGTCTTGCTTGCTTATACCAGACACGGAGCCCTCTCCGTTCTTTTTTTTTTTTTCGCCTTTTTTTTTGACGAGATCCCGTTCGTGCCGAAAGCCTGGTTCGAGGCGGCGACGGTGAGCGCAGATCGGCTTCTGCAGCCGTTAGCGCGCATCACCTCCCCTCTCCTCCTCCTCCAACCGTGATTCCTCTTTTGTCTGAGCTCACTTCAGCGCTTGAAGGACAGTTGCGTGAAGGCTGAGTGCGTACATACGTGTACACATTTACTCACGCTCAGAGGCCTTGCTCCGCGTTCCTGAGCGTTTACTCTGTGTATACCATGTTTTCTTTTTATTTCGTTTCTCGCTCGCCGGCGAGCAGGATGTAAAATACCGCGCCAGCGAACGAACGACGCACGCACGAGCTATCCTTGGCGCCACAGGTGACTATTTTATTAGCTTGTGCCGGACGCGTTGGTTTCGTGCCCCGATGTTCCCGACGTTGGCAGCGTCGATGAAGTTACGGTGTGGGGATATTTAACAGCGTTGTGGATATATGTACGCATATATGTACGTCCAATTCTCGTCCCGGAGAGAGCATCTGATGCGATCATACGTGGTAGGGGAGGAGGTGCAATAACGAATAGACACTTGATCGCATCTGCCTCCCGGCCCCCACTTCAGATCAAGGAGGTGCCCCCTCACCACCACCCCCCCCAAAAATAAAGAATATATATATATATATATATATATATATATATATATATATATATATATATATATATATATATATACCACAATATGATTATGAGGGACACCGTAGTGGAGGGCTCCGGAAATTTCGACCACCTGGTGTTCTTTAACGTGCACCTATAAATTTAAGTACACGCGCCTCGAGCATTTCGCCTCCATCTAAATGCGGCTGCCGCGCCCGAGGTTCGATCCCGCGACCTTGAAACAGCAGTCGGGCACCATAACCACTAGACCACGGTGGCGGGTCTTTCTCTCTCTCTCTCTTGCAAAACGGCCCAAGAGGACATCCCTTTCTTGTTTCCACTTATTTATGCCCGGCATAACTACCACATTGTTAACAGAAGCATTTGAAGTACACATATTCTCTTACGCCAAATGCCGAAAGTGATACATATTAAGTGAAGCAGTGCACAGAGAGGCATGTCTTACTTTTCTTGTGCGTATAAGGGACAAAATATCATCAAGGTCAGTCAAGTTAGGCGAGACCACGATGTAAACACGGGATACGGTATAAAAGGAACGACTACCGTTGTCACGATAGCATCATGAGGATGCTGATTACTGATCATATGATGATTATGGTTCATATGATCCTTTATGGTTTCTCTTCACGTGCAGGCTGCCGCGAGACGGCGTTCGTGTACGCGGTGACGAGCGCGGGCGTGGCGCACGCCGTGTCGCGGGCGTGCAGCGAGGGCGCCATCGACACCTGCACCTGCGACTACCGGCAGCGGGGTCCCCCCTCGGGTCTCGACTGGCAGTGGGGCGGCTGCTCGGACAACGTCCACTTCGGCTACAAGTTCGCGCGAGCCTTCGTCGACGCCGCCGAGAGGGGAAGGGACCTGCGCTTCGTCATCAACCTGCACAACAACGAAGCCGGGAGGCTGGTACGTCACTAGCGCGCATGCGCAGAGAAGGGCCTTGGACATCGGAGGGAGGGAAGTGCGGAACGCGTGTGACTGTCCGTCTGTTATACGCCTATAACAGTCGATAACCGAGGCCGAAGCTTTCTTGCAGACTAACTTGACGTGGTGCGCAAGCAGAAAGGAAGGGGAGGAACGCAGAAAATAGCGCTCTTTTCCTGCTCCTCCTTTCTGCTTGCGCAGTACGTCTAAAATAAACACCGAGGACAGTCGATTTCGAAAACAGTAGCGACGTCCTCTTCGAAAAGCTATATAGGCGAACATTGCAGCTATGAAACAGCACAGGGTTGTAGTCCTGCGCGTCATAACTCTAAAATAATGGAAAGAAAATAGTATACACAAGTTGATGCTTGATACGTCTGATTCAGCCACACGTGTAATCACACCTTCACTTTTTTATTTCATACTGTTTCACGCAAAGCGTTAGAGAATGACTGTGAATCATGTGTGCACCTAATCTCTGCACAGATATGTATTCGAGCTACGTCAATAATTTCACCTTGGCTCTTCTCGCTAATGCATATCTGGCCACTAAGTAGAAGGAGTATCCACTGAGTTTCAGTGTAGCTTACTATTTTTAAATGCGAAGCATTTCTTAGCGAACCTCTGGCACTTTGAGCGTTTCTATCTACGTATCTATCTATCTATCTATCTAGCCGCCTACGTCTGGGTGCTCTCATGATTGCCTCTTTAACTTCGTGTAGACCAAAATTTGCATGGGGGGGTAAGAGGATTTGACGAATATGATTGCCAGGTCGTGACATGAATAACTTTAAAATCTTGTCGCGTACGTCATCAAACCCTTTCCACTAGACACGTGTGGCACATACCCGTTTACCACGGGCCGCGGTGTACGGGTATGCGCCACAGGTGATTGACAGTTTATATCTACCCAGGAACGGCGAGAACAGACATTGGTAACTTAAATGCTAGAGCGTTAAGGAAAGCCAACATCGGCAGCGTTGACTCAACGGATGGAAAGAATGAAATTAGGATCGCAGCAGGAATCGAACCCAAGCATTCTGCGTGGTAATCGGGTATTCTACCACTGAGCCACGCCAGGTCTATAAACTGGTTTGGAAAAACAGCCTACGCAGGCGTAAGATCGGTGCAACGTCAATTGGGGTTGTGGTGCTGGCTATGTAATTTTACAAGAAAGCAATAAACACTACATGATACTGCTACGATGTGTACTCCTACGATACAGGCGTCATATGAGATTAACGTCTGTAGTTGCAGTGTTGGCTCCGCTTTTATAGCAGTGTAATAAACATTCGTTTGTATTCCTATGATTCGGCAAGCTATATTGAAGCATTGCTCGACCCCGGAGGAATACATTAACGAAAGTTAAGTTACATATGATATCCACATCACCGCACTGTAAACTGCACTTCGTCCACCAGAACGACGCAGTGTCCTCTTCATTTCTTACGAGGCTGAGCGATGGCCTCATGCTGACCGAGAATGATGCCAGATTGATTGACAGCCGCTTTGTAGACTAGGCTACGTAGGCTACATACGCCCAGGTAGTCTACGAATACGACAAACACCATCCACTGATGTTGGTCTATGTAGCACTATCCAGGTCTACCAGCCTCGACGGCCTATACCTCACCAACGCGAAGGGTGACTTCAGATTCCGACATCTCGCCGGCTCTGTCGACAAACAATTTGTCGACGAAATGACCGAGGCATCCACGAATTCCAACAGCTCTACTTTACGACATACTTCACTACACATGGACCCCTCGTCACCACGATTACGACCGGATCCTATACGAAGTCATGACCAGCTGCTGGTGCTCACTGATCACGGTGATGGTGCCCTTGTTCAAGAACTGTCAAGAACTTCTGGCACACATGCACACGGGTTTGTGAAACGTGCATGCGTTCTCGGGACACGTATAACCACTACATATCGACTTACCGCTTCTGGTGTTGGCAATACCCACGTTGCCATTGCCAGCGTTACCCAACCGTGAACAGCTGGTTATGTAACACATATGCAGCTCTTCAACATATATATGTGTGCGTATAAAATTTATACAAATCTTTAGCGTCATTTTGTAACGTGTCGCTCAGTAAAAAAAAGTTACGCCACAGTCACCTACCCGCCGCATGCTTCGCATAACATCGACTCCCACGGTACGTGGGATCTGCCGAATTTTTATTTATTTATTTTTTCATCACGCATATACATACAATGCGTACGAAGCGGTGAGGTTGAATGTTTGTGCTTCCCATTCTAGTAACGAGCTGCTTCTCTCTGCAGCATGTTCGCCTTGCAGGAAAGACAGTCATCAGGCGATGCTCGAATGTAACGTTTCCATGCGTTCCGTCGCACTGCGTTCGTAAACTGCTCATTACGTGTAACCTCAAAAGATGAGGGTCAACTTCTATGCGGCAAATAAATGCAGCGCAGGGGCCACAAGTGAGCCCCTCTGTTGGACATCTCTGCCGGATGACTGTTGTTTCTGTTAAAGAATGTATCAGTGTCACGATGACATATACGAGTCAAGAATATTCACATAAGCTTCGTTTGCACGCAATGCAGTTGCTATTACACCTGCACGAAAGCAGGGAAATTGTCCGGGGGGCTCGTTTTCTGCATTATACACAACTAATGAAAACCAACTGACAATTAAGCCAAGGAAAGCGTAGAGGACATTATTTCTGGTATCTTAACTGCATTGTGGTGATTCTCACTTAAATTGAAAGAAATAAAAGCGGTCTAAAAATCACCCTTTCCTTCTGTGGGATCCGAACCCACAACCTTCGAATTACACATTACACAGTTACACAACCTTCGGTGAGGTTTAACCTCATCCACCCTCCCCCTACCCCGAAATTGTCAATTTTGCGTGTGTATATATACACGCACACATACAAACGCACGCATGAACATACATAAAGTATAGCTGAAGCACCCCCCCCCCCCCCCGTAAAAGACTTCTGGCTTCGCTACTAACTGAAGTTAAGCGACTTACTACTACGAACCGGTTCCGGTGTGTCGGGTAAATAGGGCACACTCGCGAATCAAGTGGTGCAAAAATGAGGACAGAGCATATGCGGTTGCTGCCGAACCCTGCAGACGTGGCACGCCTCTGTAGTAGGTTCAATGCCCTTGCAGCGATAAGAGCAGAGCAATGGGTTTGATCAGTCAACGGAATAATGTGGCTCCGACAGTTGCCGAGGTCTGACGAAATGCGCATCCCACTGTTCATTAGCGCAGGCGTGACGGTCGGATCTCCGTCTGAACCACGTATATAGGCCAAGGGTTGCGCGCTTGCCGTTGACACAGCTCTGGGCGCCGCATCGTCGACAGCGTTCAGGCGGTGCGCAACGACCGCGTTCATGCGCAACCAGTGGACAGGTTTCTGTGCCTTCTTCACACTCGACGTTGAACGGGCCGGGGCAGTATAACACAACGCACGTCCCGACTGCGGTGGCGGCTGCGCGGCAGGGTGACTCCAAATGGGGGCTCTTTAGGCGCCCCCCTCTCGCGCCACGAGGCCATGAAGAATCGCGGATTGGGTTTCGGAAGCGAGGACCCCGTCGAAAAGCGCAGACTGGCGAACCCCCCGTGGACTTGCCGACCGCCGGGGGCCAGCGGCGGCCATAACTCAATGTGTCACCGAAATCCTGCTCCCGGGTGGCTCTTGCCCACTCGCGGCGCGGCCCGTCTTCGGACTCTCTCTCTCCCCCCCTTCCTTCTTCTTTCCTCTTCACTCAGGACTTTGCGCGCTCTTTAATATTGCGTCTTTCTGGTTCTCCTACACGCACCTGACAGCTTTCTTCCTTCCTTTTTCTTTATTTTTTTTCCTGTACGAAGACGCAGCAGGGAGAAACACTCGGTCTTGTTTTGCTGACTCCCCGGGTTCGGTCCTTCGTCGTCGTTCGCCAGGTTGCTACTCTCCCTCGCACGACACGGAGTCGCTAAATTGAAGAGACTCTATCGACACGGTGGCTGGCCGCAATGTGGGTGAGAAAGAAGGTATAGACAGTGCAGGCTATATGAAATGGACTGTAGGTGGTAGGGAACGCAAGGACGTGGCTGTTGGACTCGGCAGTATTGAGTTCTCGGCGCTGTATTTTGGCGTGCATATGCGGGCACAAATCTATGCGCCATCACTGAGAGAGAGCGCGTAGCCGTTGGAGGCAGAGGAGGCCACCTTTTTCTGCTTTCGCGATGGACGGTAAGACTCGCGAGGAACGCATCGGGGCGGTGTGCGCAGGATGCGAAGGCGACTGGGGTGATGTGTGTGTGTGTGTGTGGGGGGGGGGGGGGGGGGGGGGGCTGCAAGCGAAAGGAATGCGATACGCAGGATTTCCTTTTTGTCTTCTCCTTGCTGCCACCTTTGCTCTTTCTTTTATCTTCCATTCCTGGGAGGAGCTGTCGCTGACCTTTCCTTGTACAGAGCACTTGTAGCTGCCGCGGCGATCCCTCCATCCCACTGCACCTCTCCGCGGTCATCTTGTAGTCGATGACAAGCGTTGCGTAAGTGGTTGTGTGGGTGGGAGTAATGCGTCTTCTTCCACTGAGACGTGTGTTGTCGCCAGTTTTCTTGCCTATTTTGGTTCTTCCCTATTTCTGTCCATTAATTGGTTTCCTTCTTTTAGTTCTCATTCTCTTCATTTCTAACCTTGGAATCTTTCGGAGCGACGAGCCAACGGTAGACGAGGGGGACAGCTTGGAAGGAGGCCTGTAGATAACTAAGTGGCGGAGCTGCGGTCTTCGTGGGGGACCTTATGGGTCTTCGGAGACCTCCTTATAGGGCTAACTTGACAAAACAGCTCTTCGGTTGTGTCGAGCCTGTGTCAGCGTTTGTCCCATTCGCGTTTTCTTTTATCGGGGAAGCGTTACCTCGCGACCTGAGCTTCGTTAATGGCCGGCCGTATGACTGATAGTGGCGAAGCACTGGCCGTGCGGTGACCCTCCTCCCGTCCCCCTGTCGTGATTGATGCGATGCACGAGAAACGGATGCACGCGACGCCTATTCGCTTTTTTTTTCTCTCTCTCTCTCTCTTTCTGTGCCACGGCGTGAGTCAGGTATACACCGCGGATTGCGTCGTAACGCGCTTTCAGAATGGCCCTTCTCGACCGTTCGTAGTCTGGACGCGTTGTGGTGTTCTATGTCCGATGGGTATAGACAAGGCTGGCCGCCTGCAGCGAACATCGTCTCTTTTGCCTTATCGCAATGGGAGCATATAGAGGCGCTGCTGGTTCGGCATTCCGCGCATGTCGAAGCTAGTTTTGAGGAATTGTACAAGGTGAGCATTCCTCCTGGGGCATCTACGGAGGAGGCGAATGAGTTGTTTGATCAAGTACTGTTCCTCTCTTATTTCACGAGGGAAAAAAGATGTTACGAAATGAGACACGGGCAGTTCCGTGCATCGGGTCAGTTTATTTATACCGATTTGCGGCTGCAGATGATTACGGGATGCCAGGCTCACGCCGATTTAAAAAAGAAAGAGTGAGAGAAAGGACCAATTTGAATAGTTGCCTTATTTATTAAATAGTATATATAATGCCGGTGTCACACGGTCACTTTTGGTCGTGATCGGGCCTGATCCGGATCGACTTTCTTGATCGTGATTGGCTCCTTTACGCGAGCTGCAGAAGGTAGCCAATCAATGTTGAGAAATTTGATCCCGATTGGGCTTAATCGCGATCAGCAGTACACCGCATGGACAAAGGTATAACTCGTTTAACTGTTTATCCCATAGCTGTCGAAATTGTCCCATGGGCTTACAAAATTACCTTCAGATTAGTAATGATGCACTGTGTTTACTCTTTGCAAGAACGGCGCCTTTCTATCTAAAAGCGTACTGTGACTTTGTTGGCTGGTTGAGTGAATCCAATGACACCGTGAGTACTATGAAATGATGCCTGCTAAAAGACACTATGGTACATATCCTTACAAGTGGGCGCAGATTAGCATGATTGAATGTGGAGTCCATTGGCTGAAATAGCTGGAATAGCTTATAACGTAAAGAAAAAAAGAAAGAAATGAGACTGCAATATGCCTTCGACGGTGGCGAAGACATAGTTCTGTCTTGTCACTGATGCGTGTGCTCGCGTCGCGATACATATGGCTTCCAACATCAACAGAGGCGCGCCGCTCAGTCTCAAAGGTTATTCAATGAATATATTTTTTGGACACTACTAAGATTCTCAAACATGCGGTCCATCCAGTTTTGGTATAGACGTATACGTGGTGTCGTGGTCCTTCTGAGCATTACCAGTGCCACTCCTTCAACGGGGCTTAAACTAAATGGCCAGTTGCTTCCGTCCATGAATACGTCATGCATGGGACTGCGCAAACTAACGTTGGTTTATTAACCCTTAGTATGCCTGTTTCCTGACTGTCGATCTGTTTTCTCACATTGCAGCAGGTGACGACCGAGACGCGGCGCGAGTGCAAGTGTCACGGCATGTCCGGCAGCTGCACGGTGAAGACGTGCTGGATGCGGCTTCCTCTGTTCCGCGACGTGGGTAACCAGCTGAAGGAACGCTTCGATGGCGCTTCGCGGGTGCTGCTCAGCAACCAGGGCAACATCCGGGGCTTCCGGGGCCGCCGGCGCAAGGGGCAGCCGCGCTCCTTCCACCTGAAGCCCTTCTACCCGGACCACAGGCCGCCGTCGCGCAAGGACCTCGTGTACTTCGAGAACTCGCCCGACTTCTGCGTGCCCAACGCCCGGCTCGGCGTGCACGGCACGAGAGGCCGCCACTGCAACGAGTCGTCGGCCGGCGTGGACGGCTGCGAGCTCATGTGCTGCGGCCGTGGTCATCGGACCGAGGTCCGCGAGGACTTGGAGCGCTGCGCCTGCACGTTCCACTGGTGCTGCCAGGTCAAGTGCAAGGTGTGCAAGGTTCGCCGCACCGTCCACACGTGCCTGTGAAACGACCCGCCATTGCCGGAGCACGCGCCGGACACGAGTACAAGGGAACGACTTGCGGAGTCATCAGAGTGATTTATATTAACGCTGTCCCTCCACAGTTACCGCTACCGTCCAGGCCGCTTCTAAGCCTAGTCAGACGCACATCTGGCATGGCTTAGCTAGCCTATGTAATGCTGGTCGATGACCGAAGCTGCAGTGGCACCGGCAGCTGTATCTTGAAGCTCTCGTTAGTGTCCGTGCGTACTGGTCGATGCACGAACTGGAACTCTTGGCTGAGGTCCCACATTTTAAAAGCTGCACGCGCAACTGGCTCCTCGCCTTGATCTTCTGGTCTCATTGTCACCGCGACCTCCAGAAACCTTCGTGCGGGAAAGTACAGTGCGTCACGCATAGACGAACGAAATGACCCCGTGTGACCTTGCGGTGACGTGTTCTGAACTGTGGATCTCTATCGCCGGTGGTGACTGTCAACTGCTGGAAAGTGGGAGGCCACTTCTTGGTGCGCACCTTCGCTTACACACATGCGCTTTATGTTAGAGAGCTCTGAGACTCTTGTCCATAGGGTTTTGCCAATCGAACGACGAGTGAACATGCGTCCTCGCGCGACTGTTGTGGACGGACCTTGCCGGTGAGCTGTTGTGGTATGTAGTTGTCCCGATGCAAAATGCGAGAACAGGATTCGGTGACAGCTTGTGTTTATAATGGACCGAGTGTTGTAAATTGTGAATGATGTACTTCCCAAGAACGGTGAGAGCTTGGAAACTGTTTTCTTCTTCCCTTTTGCTCGCTACGCATAAGCACTCGTGTATCAAATTGCGAAGCAAGGAATGATGTGCCATTCGTTTATTACGAGCGTATATCTATCTATACAAAAGGACTCGCTTCCGCGGAAAGGTTAACTTGTTTGTGAGCACGCCACCAGTTGGAATGTTCAGAAAGCCCGCGTCGTGACCCATCGTTCTTCATCAAACCATCTTCTATGAAGTTGAAACTGAAACGACAAACATGCACTTATATACTGACCCGTATATACGGGTGAGCTTCGACGGGTTCTCAGAGTATCTGTGGCAACAAATAGGCTATCGTTCTCGCTAACATGGCCTAGACAAGTCAGAAAGGACAGGACAGGCGAGCAGCAACACCTCCTTCATATTTCTGCCAGCGGATAGAAAACTGTGCCGTACGTGCGTAAAAAATACAATTAAACCAGAATTCTTCTTAAGAGAAAATGCCAACAAACCGGCATATCGGAAACATTATCAACCGTCCAACGGCAAACGTTGGTTACGAGAAGTCTTGTGAATCGGGTCCCTCTTTATAAAACGAAAAGAGAATAATGCATTCGAATGTAAGTATGCATATATACGTATTACACATGCCACCTTTTGGCATTCATTTTCTGCAGAGGAAATGCCAAAATGAGTGAGCGTGAACTTAAGCTACGTCATGCTAATGTTAGGACATCTCACTCGGTGCGCGAAATTGAAAAAAAAATAGTGACTTAAAAAAAAAAGACATTTGTGTCCGAGTTGAAAAACCTTCCTCGTTCGCGAAACAAGAAACAATGTTCTGAAAGTTCATTTTAGCACTGTAAACTGCTTAAATGCGCTCCTATTCTTTAACGAGTCTTTAAGTTGTGCCGTACCATATTTGTTTTATTGCTTGCGCAAACCGAAACGGCAGACTCCCACAAATTTATTCGACAGCCCATTTGCGCCATTATATAGGCGAGATCTCAGGATTGAGCATATGCTTGTAGACAGACATTATCGCGCATGCGTGGATTTATACCGATTTCTAAACTACACTGTATCGCCTTATCTGGGCCTGTGCTATATTATTTTCCCCTCTCTCCTTGTTTATAGGCATACTATTGGCGACCTTGTAAATTTGACGTGTTAATGATCTACACATACGCATTTTTTTTTCTTTTTTATAGAACATGACGGAATAGAGGCCAGACGAGGTGGCGAGTGGTGATTTATTGTTGCGAGCAAACGTTGAGAACCGCGCGCCACTGCATATACTTCCTGAGAAGTGCACTTCCTATCTCAGCGTGCTCAGCGGTGAAGTATGCTTTACCGGAAACATCGCTGCTAATACGCGCTGAGCACTGTGTTCGCGCATGCGATAGAATCAAATCGTCTACGTCTAAGGTGTTCGATGACTTGTTGCTATTCCCCGTTCGGAATAACCCGCAGCTGTTGGCTAGCGGCTATCGCACAATGTGTGAAATGTTTAAAAGGCGCGTATAGATGGGCGCGAACTGACTGGCGCAGTTC
This sequence comes from Rhipicephalus sanguineus, assembly GCF_013339695.2. Taxonomy (NCBI): domain Eukaryota; kingdom Metazoa; phylum Arthropoda; class Arachnida; order Ixodida; family Ixodidae; genus Rhipicephalus; species Rhipicephalus sanguineus. Next base: position 132,578,608 of record NC_051178.1, read on the forward strand.
GATAGACCCATCTAATGCAGTGCAGTATATCATTACTCGGATGCATGCGTGTTAACTTATTATGATTATTATTATTAATATACTATGTACATATTCAGTATGGTCATTCAGCTTTGTTTTGTAAATGTTTTCTGAACCATTTGTAGTAGTTTTCACTTATCTTTCTTTTTTTTTTCTTCTTAGCAGCATGGACTACACGAGTGTGTGCTCGCCTACACTTTTCCCGATAAAAAGAGCGGGGAGAGGACTGCTTTTCATTAAGTCGGTACATTCTTCGAATGCCCAAAAATCAAGCGTTCAATTTTCTCATGCAGGAATGACCGATAGCCTTTCGGACTTTCCACGTCAAATTACGAACACCTCAAGTGTCGGGTCATATTTTTGATGATCGTGCCGACAACGCCATCAAGCTTAAGTTGTATGTGAAGAAAATATAACATCAAGACCGAATGAAACAAATGACTGCATAGAAAGTGACATCAGTTACGTCCTATATGCACACCTAAGAGGTATTTTTTACAAATGTTGTAGCAGATAGAATATCTTCTGACGAAATTGTCGATGCAGAGTTTCTCTGACGCTGTCGTTACGCGGCGTTTCTTTCTTTCTTTTAAGACAGGCTCGTCAAATATAGGTACGCCCACCTGATCCAACTGCGTGATGAAGAAATGAATCAATCAGTCAATCACGCAACTAATTTTTATTTATTTCTATTATAACGCTTATTTCTTTTAAACGATTAGTTTCCTTGTCCGGAGGTAAGCGTTGCTCAGTAATTGAACAAAAGAGTGTGGGCAATTTTAGACGATGTACGAAGACGCCTGTTCAAGTTTGGGTCACGTGACACGTAGGTGGCAGCTTCTTAAAGGCCGCTGTACGCCAGATGCTGCAAACCAAAGCTGCTACGCATGCCTCTTACGACGAGAAGTCTTAGCGTACACGTCAAATTTCACTCATATTACCCCATCTGCTGTAGATCAAGGGATCTACTCGATCACCATCTCACCTAACTTATTCTTGTTTTGTGAATCGTGTTGCAAACCCGAAACGTGCCATCAGTGACGTGAATGTATCGCCTTTACAGTTTGAGCGTTGATTGTTCTTTCCATTGTACTTTTGGCTGAATGTTCCTTCAGGCAGACAAGGCCATTCTACCTGTCTTCACGCGCTTTTTTTTTTTCATGCGAATTACATGCACTATGATATAATTATGCGTGCACAATGTTCCTCAGATCTAAACGACTTCGAGCCTTATCAACTTTTATACGTGATAAGGTGACGCAGGCATCAGTGCATGTCTATTTTTAGACAGCGCGCTTTACTGCTTGCTCTGTTTGAAAAAGCCGGATAAGAAACTGTAACTGATTGGTGAATCACTGTCGGTCTTCTCTATATTATATAGTAAAGCTTGTCTCATGTTTCTTTGTTTGTTTTTTTTTCTTTACACCTTTGGCACCCACTTTGAAATAAATTATCCTAGAACTGTTCGTTACACTTGTTCTTTATTCCGCCGTTTGATGCACTAATCACTGATTTTGAATGCTGATAAGTTTGTAGAAAGCTAATTAAGCAGCCGATGCATTAATTCACCGCGGGAGAAAGTATAACATAGGCTGACACGGACGCAACGGACGATAGCCATGAGAAAACGCCGACTATCAGCTGAAAGGTATTGCACTGTTTGAGTCAGCCTTAGATTACCTTGCTTAACGAAGAAATGTAATTAGTAGCTTGAAAACTGGGTACCAGCTAATACACAGACACACCTATACACAAGAAGAAGGCCTTACACACGGACGGACGCTGGACTTTCACCCGTGCTGATGTTGTAGTGATTAGGCAGTTATCTGTCGCGGTCCCTTGCTTGACAGGTGGCTCTACCGTATCTGAGCATGCGCAGATAAGTTTTGTGTCCAAACCGCCTCTTCTGCCGCAGCGTGACCTTTCAGTTAGTAGTCCGCGTTTGCTTTTCTCTTTTTTTTTTGTCTCCTTTTTTTTTTTGCATCCGTGCTTGCATGCCTTACGTTTTTTTTTTCCCCCCGATAAACACCTACCAACTATACGCTATAATTCCTGTTGTGAGATTAATACCGCTGTTTTTCTTCTTCTTTTTTTATATAGTTGTGTACATATAAGCTTTTTTGCGACCCAGTTCGCCAAGCTGGCGGCATTGTTGTACTTGTCACGTACTACGTAGCTATACGTTGTCTTTTTTTTCTAGCTCTTATGACGATCGAAGAAGCAACACGTGAGTTTCGTGATGAAATCGTGCTCAAGAGACAAGCTCAGACACCGCGGTGACTTAGTGGGTGCTTGGCTGCTGACCCGAAAGTCGCGGGTTCGATCCCAGCCTCGGCGTTCGTAATTCAATGGAGGCGAACCGCTAGAGGCCGTCTATTGTGCGATTTCAGTGCACGTTAACGATAGAACCCCAGGTGGTTGAAATTATTCGGAGCCCTCCACTACGGCGTCCCTCATAGCCTGAGTCGTTTTGGGACGTTAAACTCCATAAACCAACCAAGAGACAAGCTCCAGCACACGTGTGCAGCTATAGAGGTTCCTTAACATTTGAATCATAAGGGACGTTTGGGCAAATATACAGTGCAAAGAAGCGCACTAAAGCAGAGCGAGTAAATGCTTAGAGGGTGGTCATTAGCTGCGGGCTGTGAGCACTCTCACCGAACGCCTTAAGTTTTTCTTCACTAATGAGCCTTGGTTTGCCTTACTCCGAACGAAGATTATTTTCTTTAAGCCGAAATAATAAAGCCCTTCATGTACATGTATAACTGAAAACGGCTGTTCCATTACCTTCGACGAGAGTGCGTTAAAGGGACACTAAAGAGAAACACTGAATCGGTTTAGATCGATAAATTGTGCTCTGAAAACTTTAATGTCGTTAATTTCGCCATCATAGAGGAGAAAATCAAGTTCAAAGTTTCATTTTTACATTTCGCGCCGAAATCTCCCCGCGTGACGTCCCGAATTCCAAAGTGTATTTATCGTATTTTGGCGCCATTGGCTCAACAAAATTACCCCAAACTTGGTACGTTGAGTCTATGGCCCCCTCAGAGGACAATGTAATTCATTTTTACCGATTAGAAACTACGTAGTCCCTATAGGAGGCGCCGTCAAAACGTGTGACGTCACCGACGAATGGTACGGAAACTTCAAGGTGGCGTCGCCACCCACATTTTGTTTTTGCGTGTTTTCTCGCTTACTAAGCGTCTTGTCGCAGCAAGCATGGTGTTTTTGTTATCGTGAAACAGTGCTTTACTAATATGAGAAAAATCGCTTTGCTCTTTAGTGTCCCTTTAAATGTATATCGTGTCTTAGTGACCTCTAATTGACCCCGTGAAACAAATTTAAAGAAAGGTTCCGTGAAATATCATTGGTCCTGCAATGACTCGCAGCTGTGTTTGCGGTTGGTGCCAGGAAATCACCAACGGTTGACCTTTTAATTTTGAAGGCTTTCCTAATAGGTATACGTATGGCGGGCAATGTACAATCCTGTTTTCTAGTTGTGACGAAAAAACCGGCGCTATTTCTGTTATTGCAAAAATTTTTTGCGGAAGATTTGTTATTGCAAAAATTAGTTAATTAACAGTGAAGGTTGCCGAGTCGACCACTTACAACGCCACTAACACTTTGACTGATCGCATGTAATAACTTACGTGAAATTATTTAAATGCAAGCCATGCTCACACCCGATACAAGGCACCGTTGCATTCTGGAGGCAGGAGACAGGTGCGAGCCGAATTGCGTACCTTTAGATGCTGCCGATGCGCAGATATCACTGCTCGGAACCTGTACAACGTCAAGGGAACTGTCACCAAAACCAGTTTTGCTATCATGAGTGGGATTAAGCCCGAATGTTCCTTCGAGGTAAAGGTTCTGAATCTACAACATTCCTACTTTGATTATGACCGGTTCAGTATCACGTAAACTGGTGCTAGCTATAATGGAAGGAAAGTGTAAAAAGCACTGCCAGTTAGATGGGATTCCTCAGGAACACAGGAAAGCGAATCGGTATGCTATAGCGCAATACAACTTGCGTTAAACAGATCTCACTGATGTTCATATACCAAGGCCTCACCAAGAGTCGACAGCTCACCGAACAGCTCAGCGCTCTATTAAGTTAACCTGCATTGCTACACGCTTCGACAGAGATCGCCAAATGCCAGGAAATCACCAATGGATGACATTTTGTCTGCTTTTCATTGGCTTTCGGCGAACCCTAGCCACAATGACGCGCTGCTATTCAGAAAGAAAGGTAAGCATTCAGAAAGGTAAGCATTATATTGTGGATATACAACACCGACCTCCCCTTCATAGCTCAAATAGAGTCACTTTTTGGAGTCGCTGCTTGCATCTTCAGAAGTATAAACGTGCTAAGACGAGGTTAACTACAAAAAATTTATAAAATTAACTGGTGAAGGTAAACGTGTAAGCGAACGGCTGCAGAGGACGCACTGGAAGAGCCAGGGCATGCAGCTATAGTTATATTTGCTGTATTTGTGCCGTTTTCATCATAGTTTGGAGGAAATTAACCTAACGATAATTGATTACATTTTAGCAATTGGTAAGTTAATTACATTTACTCACCACCCCCCTCAACCCGGTAAATGGTCAATCGGTCATGGTAATTAAAATACATTTTCTAATGGAGTAATTGTGAAAGGTTTAGCAGTACAGTGTTGCTTTTGACACTTTGTAAGAAGCACGCGAAAACACCCTTATACAGGGAGGGTTCGTGCCTAAGAAAATAAGACAAACAGGTTCTTCAGTGGTAAATACGACACGTTTATGGGGCTAAAAAAAATAAATCGCGACTGGAAGTCACGCGCACATCTGGGACACACTCGGGGACATCAATTGGAGCGCCGTGTTTGACGTCTCTTCTGACTCGCAGGTCGCCGTCTTCAGCGCGATCTAGCGACGACATCTCTACCCAACTCGAAATGGCCTTCGCTCACATGCGTTACGAAGTCGTTGCGCAGATACGTCAGGTGTCGCCGACTCTAGTCTCTCGTGCCAGTCTGTGTGCGTACTACGTACGAAGGGGCACGTAATACACGGACAAGCGACGACGACATGTTGCGTTTTTGTGCGTCGCCTTTTCTCCGCCGCCGCCTCACTTGGACAGCATTGCAGGGAACAAGCGCAGTGCGAGAAGGCAGGCCGCCTCGCAGGCACAGCCAAGACGGCATTCCGATCTGGACGGCCGGCCGGGTCTCGCTCCTGTCAGCCGCAGAATTGACACATCAGCGATTTTCGAGCCCGGGGCAGCCAAGGCGGGCGCAGCTCGGCGAGCAATGCATGCGCCTCTGTACAACGTCCGCACACGCGGCCAGCAGCAGCAACAGAAGCGCAACACACACACACACACACACGACACGCAGGCGCGCTTCTTCGTCTTCTCTGCACACGACGCCGCCCGCCCCGTCCATTTCGGCGGGCGCTTAGGGAAGCCCGCTGCCTAATAACCGCCCTTGCCCGGGGGCCGAGAGCGGGCGGGAAAATTTATTAGTCTCCCCCCCCCCCTCCTCCCCCCGTTCCTACCACTTCGAGTGGTGTCCGGGCAACACCACCACCGACGGCGGCGGCCAGCACAACAGGAACTGCGCGCGCGCACACTGCTGCCAGGTAGAAGGCGATTGCCTCGCAAGAGGCGTGACCGCCGCAGAGAGCGGGAATGGCGAGGGGGGACACCTCCGGCGGGCCACACAGGGCGGCATGAGGCGCGCGTGAACCGGCTTGCCCGGCGCGCGAGGTGTCGGACCCCCGTTGAAGGCGTCGGAAATTACCGATAACGCCGGCCGACGCGAGAAGAAGTGCTGTTTATCTCCCCCCAATTGCTAGTCGCCCCCCTCCCAGCGTATATATGCCTATACCTGGCGGCCTTCTTGTTTTTTCTGACTCCTTGTTTCTTTGTTATTTTATTTTTCTTCGAGGCGTCTTCTCCCCCCTCGCTTTGCAGCCGTCGCCGCCGCGTGGTAGCAGTGCAGTTGAAAGAGAAAGAAACCGATGAGGGGAGGGGGGGGGGGGGATGTTGCTTGCGGGCCTTCTTCACCGGCGGGGGTTTTTGTGTCATCCTGCAGCGATGACCGTCGGTTGAGCACAGGTTCTTCTTTCGGTTCCCTAACGCAGGAATGAGCGCCTTCCAAAGTGGTCGGCTTTCATCGAGATTTCCTTTCTTTTCCCTCTCTCTTTCTCTCGCCCCCCCTCGTCGACCTTCAGCGCCCGTTGACTTCTTGCTGTGTTGTAGCTGTTCTAAGCGTTGTCGTCTTTGTTCGCCTGTCCCCCTCCTCTCCGCTTTCTTGTTTACCGCTGTGTTTTCATCGCTGAGCTTGGTTCCCGCGCGCGAAGACGAAGCCGTGAACTGCACGCACACGCAAGGGGGGGGGGGGGTGCCTTGTTCTGTGTGCGCGGCGATGCGCAGAGCCCGACGAACTTGATTGGAAAATGGGCACAGGGGGCAAGCGGATCGCTCGCAGTGACGAGTGTTCCTGTTCGCGGTTAGAGTTGTCCAATTTGTCGAGTTGGGGACTGAGCTAAGTAAGCGCTTCTTATCTTCAGTGCAAAGCGATGATGCGAGGCGCTGCGTGCTAACTGCTAAATCTTTAGTCAGTGGTCGTGTGTATAGAAGGAACGCCTGCACACGAAATGTGAGCCAGCGCCCTCTGAAGAGGCCCCGAACATCTGTTTCGTCAATAAATGATTTTCACCCCAACCACCACCATCTGCCAGCGAAGAAATTAATAGCAGCGACAGGTTCGATCACGCCAAGGCCTGGCCTTCTGCCTGTCCCTTCCTCTGTTGTCACGCGATTCATTTACGCAGAGTTCAACGCACCAATTTACGCCTCAACAAGTTCTACTAAAGCTTATAGAGGGAAAACTTTCACAGGCCGCAAATATTTAAGAAATTGCGGGAATTGATCGGACAAACTGAAATTTAAGTAGCGTGGAATGCGAATACGTATACTCCCACGCCGTCTTGGAAGTAGAGCCACCAGACGACCAAGCTTTCGAGTTTATTTACAGAATACGGTCGCTAACGCATACTATAGTGATCTGAAGGTATACGTGTCGCATCTGATATTGACATTGTGGGCAGACGAAACGCCGTGCGAATAATATACTGCATTTGACGCTGTGAAGCGGCATAGCGTGAACACAAGAAGCCAGGGCCGAAGCTTGACCAGTTCGAACAACGGTAAGGGCCCGAGTAGGCTGGAGGCGATGTAAACAGAACACGTTTAATACAGAGTTACGACGTCAAGCGCTATAACTACTATAACGTATCCCAGCGTCCAAAGAAGTGCCAAATGTAAGTATTATACGCAAGCATCAAATGCATAAGAGTCGGTTATACGTGGGGCAAAGCTGCTTAAACTCCACGCCCTCCCTTAGGTTGTCGTTTACCTTCCCTCCCTCAATCCCCCAAGCAGCAGGGTATTGTAGTAACATGAAAGATCTGTGGCGCAAACTGAGAACCAAGGAAAAAAAAAAAACTTGGAGGACGCTTGAGCTTCGCCTTCAAGAGCAGAATGCGATAGCGTAATCCGACCCTGTTGGCATCGTCTTCTCAATCGCTAGCCTGGCTTCGCTTCTGGGTGGACTACAAAACGGTACCGTAAAAAAAAAAAAGGAAAAAAAACGTCTGTGCCCGTAACATTGGCCCTTCAAGCTATCCTAGAATGTCTACTGCAAGTACAGTTGCGAAGTGCCCACTATTCGACCGAATTCTTCCCTTTGCGAGTTGGCCAGGTACACACTACGTGTCCGTAAAGCAACGCGTGCACCTGCGCAGCTGCACACGTTCTTAATAATTAAGAGTCAATTGCTGGGGTTTTACGTCGCGAAACCCCTATTTTATTAAAAAAAGCTGCACACGTTCTTGAGGCTGTTGTTGATAATGATAAATTATTATGTCAGTGTGCTTTGTAATGGGTCGGCCTTTGAACCAACCACTCGTTGAGCAATTCACATGTTCTGACGCCTGGTGTGATCCAACGCTTCTGCCACGCAACATTACATTTGTTAATGACACTCCTGGCACTGCGTAACATTCATATAGTGTTTTTTTTTTTCTTTTTCGGAACCAATTTCGAGCACGGACAAGGCTCTGTGGTAGAACACCTGCTTGCCACGCAGAAGTCCTGGGCTCGATTCACACTCGAACCAAAGATTTGTATTCCTTTGTTTGCATCTATCTCGAATTTTCGCTGCTCATGGACAAAGCTGATTTTTCGCTCACAACCGCCAACGCCGAAATCGACACCGGTATTTCTACGAAACGAGCTCTTTAACGCGACGGCATTACAAAATGGGGCAGCTACGCACTAGACGAACACGGACGAAAGAGCGGAGCTGGTGGTGTTCCCCTCTCGTATCCCTCCTCCTCACTTTCCTTTACCGCCCCGTTGCCATACTACACTACACAATGTTATGCTATGCTTTACCCTCTCCCCACCTCCTTTCCCTCCTCCCCACCCTCACTTCCTACTCCCTACCCTTTGCTACCCTACAGTATACAACGCTACTCTTTACATTCGCCCCTCCTCGTCCCCCTCACTTCCCTTTCCCACCACTTGTGATACACTATACCATAGAAGTGTTGACGGACTATCACTACACTATACGAGGCTATGCTATGCTTTACTCTCTCCCCACCTCATTTCCCTCCTCCTCCCCTCACACCTCTCCTCCTCCTCACTTCCTCTTCCACCCCCTTGCTACACTATAAAGGCTAGGATATGGTCTGCTTGCTAACGTGCCTGGATAGCCGAGTGGTTACGACGCTCGCCTTCAGATCGTGGGTACGCGGGTTCGAATCCCACTGTATAAGGTTCGGAGAAACGACCGAGCCAGTGGGAGGCCGTTCGCCTGTATGCCCGCAACTTAGAAGAATAGACTGTTGGGCGAGTTGGTAATTCACGATGAATTAAAACAGCGCGAAAAAACGTAGGACGAGACGAAGGCTACAGCAGTGCTGTAGCCTTCTTCGTTTCGTCTTACGTTTTTTCGCTCTGTTTTCATTCATCATGCCCGCAACGTCGCCCCCGCAAACAGAGAGAAGGCGCGGGGGTTCCCGAACAATGATACCATTACTGGAATGCAAGGTCAGTCACCGGAGGCAAGTTGACGCTGAGGGAAGACCGCCGGTGGCGGGAATTCTCCCGAGTGTGAGCTACCGCGGAAGAACTACACGTAAACATCCTGATCTTACAGATGTTTACCACTGTTCAGTAAAATGTTAATCGGTTTGAAAATTTTGAATAATGCAAGCGAAAGAAGGCAACTTTATTGAGAGGAGAATAGTGCATGTATAGGTCGGCCTGAGCTATGTGGCTCGAGCCTGCAACATCAATGCGAGAAAGGGCTTTGGGAAACGACAATGACAAAGTAGAATGATTGACGAAAATGGTGATAGCTGTTGCACGGTCGCAGCTTCCATATGCGTAACCTCAGGAAGCACTCATTCAGTCTACTTTGTCGTCTTCATTTCCATTTGCACGCCACTTTTCTATATTATCTGAGCGTTCTGCGCATTCCTAAGTGCTCGACTCAGATGAAAAGCTCTGCCGTACTCGAAAAGAAATTGGCAGCAGGCAACGCTCTCGCTCTGCTGCGCAAGTTGTCCCTCCTTTCGACATAGCAGTCAATTACCGAGAGCTGCTAATCAGAATCACGATTATCGGAAAGGCTCTCCCACGTCGCTGTATAAACGTGTATACATATATACGGTCGCGTGGGCTTGGCACTAATGAGTGGGGATGGAGCCAGTCGATTACGTCGTTGGATTCCGCGTCCAAAATAGCAGCTCATCCCCGCACATGCACTATGGGTTCCACAACCGCAATATAAATAAGAAAAGGTGTGTCGTCCTTCAGATTTCGTATCGTAGGTCCGAGGTGTGGCTAACAGTACGAGGTATAGTACGAGCATGGTGATGTGTTATATAGCGTCAGCTATGGGTGTGAGCAACGGTGCAGTGTGCACTACGGTGAGGGTGGGCGAGGGGAGGCTATAGCCATCAGCAAAAGCGAACAGTGCACCACGTACGTCTCGCGAACATATTGCATGTAATCCAGCTTACGCTGTCTGGGCTTGAAGAAACGAAGAGGACAGACGAGTTTCTGATTTGTGGAGTAGGCGTGAGTAATCATGCACATGGCTGGAAAAACGAAACGGCGCGCCCTTCCCACGGACGATTCGAGGAATTCTCATTGCTCACCGCCGTCTGAATGCCGCACATTTCGATTACTCACTATAGCGACGAAGTATAGGCCTGTGACCAACCACCTTGCATAGTGCCGCTCGTCGAAGGCACCTTGGCCAGGGTAAGCAAAGGACACTTCGTTCTAAGTTGGGCTGGCTTAATTATTCATGCAGAGGCGTAGATTTCCCATTCACCCGAGTGTTGCGGTACTGAGTGAGGTATACACAAAGTAAATCTAATATTGTCGCGATCATAATTTGGAAGTTTGTTGCGCAAGGTTAATTCCGAAAGTGTACTACATGTGTAGAACGAAATGAAGCCGGTATACTTAGGGCTGCTCCCCGTCACGGTGGCCTACTGGTTACAGGTGCTCGACTGCTGACCCGAAGGTCGCGGGATCGAATCCCGGCCTCGGCGGCCGCATTTCGGTGGCGGCGAAGTGCTCGAGGCCCGTGCACCTAGATTTTGGGGTACGGTAAAAACACCAGATGGTCAAAATTTCTGGAGCCCTCCCTCCACCACGGCGTCCCTCATAATCATATCGTAGGTTTTGGGACGTAAAACACCAACAATTATTATTACTTAGGGCTGCTAAAGTATGCGGCTCCCGGTAAGTGCATGAGAGTGAAGGTCCTCTGAAGGTCAGTACGGGGGATGAGAGAAAGCAGTTTTCAGCTTACAAAACGTTAATTTCGTGCCACTACTGACATATTTACTGACAACGTAAAGTCTTACCTGTAGTATATATGAGCATAAAAAAAAGGGGGGGGGGGGGGGCAGGGCATATGGTTCGGAGTGGCCGCCAGGGTGCTTCATGGTGTGAAAGACCCACTCTGAATCATCTCATAATGCGACGTGACTGGCAGGCTAATGCGACGCTGTGATGCATATAGTGGGAACAGGTGTGTATAAAGAGTAGCATGGAAGAAAGCGACGCATGTTCAACGTTTCACTGCCTCTGACGAGCACGTGGTCAGAGAACCATTTCCCGCCACGCGACCTCTCGCTAAATGCATCCGGTGACAAGACCTTGGTCCTGTAAGTGCTCTTCCCTGAACGCGCTGCAGTTGAGCGGGAAACCCACCGCTATACTTAGCAAAGGGCCGATGCAAACTCATGACGAAGAAGCAAGGACATGACATATGCTAAACAAGCAGCTGTAAATCCATAGTATTGTCACAATTATCAGGGTAGTCTCGCGTTACAAACCGCCCTGAAACCCTTGTGAGGGCTTAATTAAACATCTGGTGCAAGGATCGAGTCACCGAACGATAACCTCTTGATCACACTGTCTCTGGAATTGAAGAATATTACCATACACGATTTCTCAGGTCAGGCCAGTTTATTGTTTGCACTGTCCTCAAGATTGGCCTGTAGCTACGAGGCTAAGAAACCTTTACTTTATTGTTCGTATAAGCGCTGAAAGGAAACTATCAAAATGAATTAAATTAGTGTGGGCGTTCAGGTAAGGGATCTGAATGGTATGGACTGTTCGCGGAAAAAAAAAAAAAGGAGACTGTATTGAAATGTAAACAAGCGTGTTCCACAGTAACGTGAAATGCCTTGCCTGAATTTCAGTGAATGTCTAGTTTCGGTGACATCGCAAAGCCATCACCCACATTCAGGAATGGCAGTTTAAGTATGCATCAGGTTCGAATAGCCTCACTTGACAAAATTCAACCTTCCTAATATAATGCCTCCGCTATGAGGCGTACCGCAGTGGAAGGCTCGGGATTATGTTTGACGGCAAGGCGCGATTAAATCTATACTGCAATGCACACGAGCGTCCGCATACGTACAGTCGCGCTCAATATGACTTGCAACACGGGAGTGCGTGGACTCACAAACTCAAAGATTGTGCATGGCTTCATGTTGCCCTTATTTCCACAACTGAATGATATATTGTTGTCGGAGATCATCACCAAGTGACAGAACATTGTTTAGTTGTGGAAATAAAGGCTAGTGGAAGCCATGAGCAATCTTTCAGCTCTTGAGGCCACGCGCTGCCGTGTTGCAAGTCATATTGAACGCGACTGTACGTCGTAATGCCGCACCAGAGAGCAAGAATAGAACAGGAATCATCGTGTTAAGCGCAGTACAGTGGCCGCTGCCATCGATCCATCAAGACGTGAATTCGAGCAAGTATGAGCGTTACATTTTCGCGCAGGGGTCGGATGCGGACAACGCCTCGCGTCTCGCACTGTGAGTCAATTAACGCAAATTGAGATAACGCAGTTATGCGCCGGCTTCCAGCCACAGCCACGTGTAGTGTCATCCTTTATCGCCTTAAGATCCGAGCGCTGCTTCCCGCGACGGTGATTGACAGAAAAGCCTACCAGTCACGCGCGCATATACCGAAAGTGCGTATAGGAAAGAACTTGTCAGCGCCACAAGCAGATTAAGCCTGACGAAGACGACGCATATAGAGCGGAGCCTTTCGTAAACGGCGGCCACAATGCGCGGAATGCGCGAAGAAAAGCCCATTAGGGGAAACGGACGAGAGGTTTCGTTTACAAAAAAAAAAAGCCACCGCCCCACATTCCGTACAAATATTTTTTTTTCTTTTCTTGGGTAACACAACAAACGGCCACGAGCACAATGAGGGCACCAAGAAAAGAAAAAAAAATGAAGAAAGGTCTGTTCAGGAGGGACTGCAGTGAGAGCGATAACCAAACCGACTCTCAACAACGACATCGACAACAACGGGGGGACACCAAAAAAGATACGTGTCACCCGCAGGAAAGTGCCGCGGACAAAACGGCCCAAGAATGGAAGGTAGTAATAATAATAAGGATGCCCATAGGCGAGCTCACAACGGAACCGCGCCACGAGAGCCTAACTGTATACCCACAGAAGAAGAAATCTGCTCTTCTGTATGCTGCCAAATACAGAGCTGCCCCGGCAGTGCCACACGGTGCGGCGACCGACCACCGAAGGTCTGCTGCTGCAAGCATGCATCCCGTCGCTGGCGCCGCAGGGGACGCGTTGTCCGCGGACGATCATCGCGGTCATTATACGCACACTGTCCGGCGCGGTTGCTCGCCGAGAGAGGGCAGCAGCCACAGACGGCGGGAGCAAAAGCAAGCTCGCAAGTCATGCGCACTCTTCTTTTCTTGTACACCTCAGCGGGGCCACGGATCGGTGTGAGGTCGGAATCCATTGCCTCGCGCTCTTCTTCCTCTTTTTATTTCTTCCCGCTTGTCCACTTCTGTGAAGCCGCGGGCCGGTCGGCTGTGTACGGGGGCAGCGTCCAGCGTGTCCTCTGCATAGGTGTTGTTGTGAGGAGTTTGGCAACAGGCGGCAGCGCTTGGTTCCCGGTTCGAGCGCCCAGCGGGAGAGCTCGCATGGCGCGCCGTGACGTCTCAATGCAAAAACGGCCAGGGGAGGCATAGGCGAGAACGAACACGCCTGGGCGACGCCTCTCTCCGTTGCTCGCACCCTTTCTCTCACCTTGTTCCTCGCGGTGCCCACACACGGCGAGTCCTTGTTGTTCACCCTCGCCACTTGTCGGTGTTCCCGAGCTCTTTTTTTTTTCCCCAGCCCGCCCTCGACTGAACGATTGAGATGGACACCTAACTCCGTGACGTGGACTCTCTATTATGGCTCGCGGAAGCCTGGCATCGTGAGGAGTATCTCTTATGCCCGAGTAGTTAGCTTTTAAGCCTTCCCCACGCGGCCTCCCATCGTCGCAGGCTTAGGCGATAAGCTCGCCTAAACCTGTCACAAGAGACCTCTATTACCCGCCTGGAGTGCGACAAGTTTGGAAAGGAATAACTCTTTTCGTCGAGTACTTAATTCTGGTGCAAAGTGGTGGCTGGGGGGATCGGTAGATCTGTTATTGCGCTCAACACACGATATTTTTACTTGAGCAGTGGTTCGTTTCACCAACAAAAGCGTAGGTAAGTTTCAAGCTCACTTCACATCTTATATAGGTGGATGCTCACAAAATAAACGAAGGTTTGATATGGTCTGCACATCCTGCCACGTGACAAGCAGAATAGACATATCGGAACGTAGTGACGAATAAAAACAACCCTTGGACAGGTGCGAGAACAAATAACATTCGCGCTCTTTCCTATATGCGATTAAACGAACTGAGCCACTAAACAGCCTCGTCGGTAGTGCATTTTTTGAGGGGATACGCCTATTTAGCGCAGCCCAAAGAGGACTATGGCGGCGCCCAGGGAGCCGTCTGTGAAAAGACCTACACTTCCAGTCGGCCGAGTGGCGTACGACTATTCCCGGTATCTAGATTCTCTTAAAGGTTCCCACTTCTGGTTCCTTAATTCGCTTCGAGTGCGTAAGCACGGCTAATATAATCAGCTTTGTCGGAAACAGCTCGGTACCGCCTGTCGCGCGCTTCGCGACTAAAATGAAAGCACCTCTTCACGCGTGTTATGCTTACACGGGAGCTCGGAAGCTTACTTTTGCACGAGTTAGCAGGTGACGCGATTTCTCTGTGGATGCGGATGCCGCACGCCGATATTTAGGGCGTGCGAGTGCGTCAGCCAGAACTGCGCTGTAGCGTTTACATTTCGTTTGCGTCGACATAAAGTCCACTAAAAGAAGCCGCGCCATGCATCGGACTGGAATCTATACGTAAAATACGGCGTGGCGAGGGTAAGAATACGAGGCTTCAGACGGGATCGCCGCCCCTTCCCTCCGTCTAAAATACCCACCTTACACCATCGCCTCCTCCTAGGTTAGCAGGTTATAAACCGACTTCCGTTGCCCCAAGCATGCACGACCACCGCCGCAGCAGTGCATGATGGGGTTGGGCGTCTCCCTTATTTGCACGATCCTTCTCTCTTTCTCACTTACATGGTCTTTTACCCTAACCCTTTGCCCTTTCTCTTCAACACACACTTGCCGACGAATCCAGGTTCGCATGTACCGTACTTACAAACGTATACATGCTGCACTTGCCTACGTGAACCGAGTTAAAAGTTACGGACCTTCTGCCCAAAGAGAGTGATGAGAGAAAATTGGCGGACTACTCGTTCATGTATGATATGGAAAGAATATATGGGAATTGGTGGCATAGGCAAAGTTTTCGTTCATCTTTAGGGAAAAGCCAACGTGACGGCGAGCGAGTGAGTGAGTGAAACAACGTCCTGCAAAGCACGATGGATCGCGCACCTGGCGAGGCGGTCAATGCCGGCCTTATCGCGGGCTTGCTGGACAGTCCCGATTTCGTCTCGCACTCTTCCCTTGAGGAAGAGTGCGAGACGTGAAATCACACTCCCAGAGCATATGTAACACGCCGGTTTAAGCTTTAGTTGCACGACCAGCGTATCTTCCTGGTCCTATTGTCTATTTGCTTTCTGAACTTCTCCCTTTTTCCCTCGAAAGAGGTGGAAATGCATCGTTTCACATAGAAGGTTCCACGTTAATCGTAGTACAAATTTTTCTATGCTATTCTTTCTAATTTTTTAGGGGCGAAGCTCCTTAAGGCAGCACCCGTTCGTCCCTCGTAGTCGTAGTCGTAGTAGTCGTAGTGCGTAACGAGTCTTACGCTTTGACCTCCAAGGTGGTGCCGGTGGGAGATTTTTCCTGTGCGTTGTTGAACAATAAAAAATTCGCAGCGTGCGCGTTACTAAAAGCCGAATTCTTCTGTCTCTCATTCCCCATTAGCAGCCATTGGCATGTTCCAGTAGGAAACTTTAGTAGAAGTGCAAGTGTTAGCTAAAAGCCGACTTCTTCTGTCTCTCATTCCCATTAGCAGCCATTGTTTACCTCCAAGGTAGTGCCTGGTGAGATTTCTCCTGTGCGTGATTAAACAATAAAAATTTTGTTCAAAACGCCGTTGATTGATGAAATAAACCAACGAAAGACGCCAGATGTTTTCTAAAAGCAAAACGAAAGAACGCCAGATGTTTCTAAAGCAAAACGAAAAGACGCCAGATGTTTTCTAAAGCAATGGTTTTCTAAACAATGAAAATTCACAGCGTACATGTAAAATTAAAGTGAGCTGCAAGTCATCATAACACATCGAACATTTAGTATAAACGCGCCCGATCTCACGTCGGTGATGATGTACTGGGCAGAATTCACGGAAGATTCACGGTTTACCGATGAACCTCCGCAGCTTCGCCCACTCATCATCATTCACTCCGTGGATATGCTGTGATTTTTTTCTATTCTTTTTATTCTGAGTTGATTAAAAATGCGCCGTAATGTAGCACGCTCTGCCAAATTACCGAGAAAAACATTATCGATATGGCTGCAGCTTGTTGGCAAATGGAGAATTCCGTTATTTGTGTTAAATGAAGAAGCCCGTTTTTTACATGTAGTTAGCTCAAGTTTTGTCTGACGAAAAAAAAACACGAAACAAAACTATGGGAGGAAGTGAGGAGGTGCAGTGATTTTAGCACCATATCTATTTGTCTAATAAGCCTTGGTCATTACGAATGCATGCAATGCAGTGCGCAGCACTTGCGACGACCCATACTCGTCATGCACGACAGCGCCAGCGCAACGCCGACTCGACTGACGTGGCGAAACACACACGTAACGCGTACCGCTACACTGGATCTTTCTTTTTTTTTTTTTTTGCAAATCACTTGTTGTTGCACTGCATCTGGCTCAGACCGATCCACAACGTCAACTGATTACGTCATCATGTGACGTCACCGATTTCTCGGAGGAGGTCACGTGTTTGTTTTTTTCTTTTCGCGGACGGACGCCGCAAAATCAACCAGGTGTGACATTTGCAGCTCCGCTGTCATAATTTGCGCGTAACCCCTCCGCCTCCTCCTTTGGACGATCATCCTACGTCATTCATTTTCGCTTCTCGTAATAGTCGAGGAAACACGCTACGTGCGCTTTACATGTTGGATCGCTATTGCACCTTCGGTGCTGCCGAGGATGGCTGGCCCCAACCAGCTTCGGTGGCGGCCGGTCTTTCTTTCGCCATAAGCCAAGAGGCGCTTCCTCACTTTGCGGACTCAGTGAAGGCAAGGAGAGAGAGGAGGCAGGACGGAGAGGGCAAAGCGACCGAGGAGGCGCCTCTTAAGCTCAATTTAGCAGTGTCGTTAAAGTGTATGAAATGATGATCTGTCTTGCGCGGCTCCCGCAACGCCAGAGCTCCCGCTGTTCCCCGCCGCTGCACCTCCCTACACCGACGGCGACGATGCTCGAAACGCCGCTGCGGTGTGCCTATGCACGCGGCGGTGCTGCTGTGTTGTTGCACGCCTGGGCGCGTTCGTTCTTCATGCCACCGAAACCGCACACCGCGTGGCTGAAGTTGTTGTTGTTGTTGCTTAGAACGGCGTTTTGTATAAGTGATCTTCCTTTTCTGTATTTACTTCTCGCACGCTCTTCGCGCCTTATACCTTAATAGCTCTTTCCGATTCCTGACGCCCAAGCTGCAGCGTAATTATACGGAAGCTATCCGCAAGGCGCAATTTACGGAACCGCGCCTTAGTTTGACTTTTGCGACTTCAGGTGTGTTCCCTTCGTTCACGTCTATCGAGGATATTCGCCCTTATCTTTCTACTTATTTCTTTCTCTAGTGATTATCTCTGCATCTCTATCTCTCCTCGCCCATGCACCTTTTCGTCTTTCTTGTGCGTCGACGACGTTGACAACAACAATGACAACGTTGGATTCTATGTTTTCCAGTGTAATTAAAGTACCTAAACGAGCTTAACAAGGCGGAGGCTAATTTGTGGCGTTCATCGATGGGCCCGACTACGTCAGATACGGCCATTGGTTGATTTAATCATCGCGAAGGCATGCTCAAGGACATGATGCGCACTGACGTGACTTCTTTCACCATTAGTTTCTGTTGCGTTTGTCGGGACGAAAGAAGAGAAAAAGCGCTTAAAGGCGTGCGACGAATCCCTGTAACTCCGCTCGCACTTGGCGTATTCGTGTTTTTTTTTTTTTTCTGTAGTCGATTCGTTAGGCGATAAAGTCCAATAGTGAGTTCATTCGATGACTACTAGGAAAGGTCTTGCAGGGTCCCTAAAAAATTTCACTCTGTATATGTAGCGCTCGAGCAAATCCGTGTAGAAGGTGCAGGTCGCCACTGTGATGGATTCATTCTCCATTACGCCATTTAAGTTTTCAACCTCAATGCTATACATATCAAATTTCTCAAACAGTGATCCTGCTGAATTCGGGAACATTAGCACCGTCTTATTAAATGACGCTCATACGGCGCAGCGAACAATGCTCGGAACTGCTGTAAATTCGTACAACAAACGAACAAAATGATGAAGAAATAAACTGAAAGGGCGAGTAACGAGTGGGTTTACCTATAACGAGTGGAATTCGAGGCGAGATTACAACTACGGCCACCAGAGGACAGAAAATCTCTCTCTCCAGACCCTTGCCTCATCCCTTAAAGGAGGTGACTGAAATGAGGGGGAGGACGAAGGTGTAGCGAAGGTAGGGTGGCTAGAAGGGGAGGTGTGCTGAGCGCGGCGGCCAGCCATAGGAGAGGGTGGTCCTCTTTCGCGTGATCGCCGCTAGGGCACAACATAGCGCTGCCATCTGGGGCGCCGTCAGCGTTTCCGCGGCACTAATCCGGCTGTCAACACCTGGCCGGCGGTTTGTAGTTGTGTAGTTGCTGCGAAGTGTTGGCGTGTTCTGTTTATTCATGAGTGCTGTGTGCTGGCAAAGATGCCGTCTATCTCAAAGAAAAAAACTCGGCGTTATTGGTGCTTCGTGCCAGGGTGTGATTCCGGCTACAGATCTTGTTCGGAAAAGTGTCCCTTTTCCACGCACCGACTTGCCACGAACTGTTCTTGAAGTGGGCATGCGCCATACCGAGGGCTGACAAACCGCTTCAAGAGAATTCCGCTGTTTGCGCAAAGCATTTGCGCAAACAGCAGAATGAATGATAAAAAGTCAAAGAAATTAATGACAAAAAAGTCAAACGAAGAAAGCCATGTGTGATATGAGACAAGCCGCGGAAACGATCAAGTGCGTTCTGTTGTACACAATAAAGTTTCTTTACCTAGTAACATATGTTGCGTTTATTTATTTGGATCTGAATTGATCGAGCCTGAAAAGACCACCGAACGTTGTATTACCATGTGCCATGGTTTAATCCTGATTGGTTGGCGTAAATCAAGTTATCTGCTTTCGCACGTAATGAGGCGCACGAATAAAATGATCAGAGCGCATTGGAGCATAATAGGCCCCCAGGGCCGTAACTAAAAGGGGGGGGGGTGAGGGGGTTATGACACCCCCCCGAAATTTTTTCATGCTTTATTTATTTATCTATCATAGTACCCACAGCACCCAAGGGCATATTACAGTGGGGTGGGGGGGGAGGGTGGGGGGGGGGAGGGGGGGGGGGGGGGGGGGGGGGGGGGTGAGGTGGGGGGGGGGGGGGGAGAATACAAATTTTTCGATACAGAATACAGATTCCAACTCTTAACATTACAATAAACGCAATTCACTGTCAACTTACGTAGTGATACATGGGATATACACAAGTAAATCGGGTTCATAGTACAGTTTTGTCCTTACACAACCCGCGCCAGTACACTACTGGAGACCCAGCACTGAACTTGAAATACTTCATGTGAAGTAATTTCTGCTACTTCAGGAGACAAAACCTATTCCACTTGCTTATCGTCCTCGGGAAAAAGCGACATTTTAAATGCGTCAGTCGGGCAGCTTATTTCCTTTATCTTATTGGGCATGATGTAATCGCAGCGAAACGTATCCGGTTTGGAAAGTATCGCGAGGGGTCCAGATCCGTACGGTCGTGAAATACGTTATGAAATAGTTTCAACCGCAGATATTCATTCGTCTGTGTAGAAGTTCCCAACCAAGCCTTACTTTTGCTTTTGGAACACTGAAATTCCTGGTATATAGTCAGAGCAGACAAACCGAACAGCCATGTCTGAATTCTTTCTAAATTGGACACGTCGCCTCCCTTCCACGGATCCCACACAACACAAGCGTAATCTAAGATAGATCGAACGTTAGGACATGTACAGTTGAGTCTTGGCCTCAAATGGTAACTTTTTTGCATTTCTGCGCAGGAAACCTAGCACACGCACAGCTTTAATTGTGACGTGATGATGTGACGGCTCCAGGAAAGCTGGTGTGAAATATACACGAAGATGCTTGTGTTCGCGAACTGATAGCAGCTTGGTTGAATTTATACCCTAAAAAGAGTCATGGGCGGCCTTTTTTCCTAGTGAAACCCTATGCACTGTTTTTTTTTTTCATTAATAAACATACGCCGCCTATCACACATTCTAAACCCCTGTCGAGGTCGTTTTGGAGAGTAGTGCAATCATGGGAGCTATGTATAATTCTGTACAAAACGCAGTCATCGGCAGATAATTGATATGTGATGAAATACCGGAACAAATGTCATTATGTAGATGAGGAACAATAGCGGACCCAAGACTGACCCATGGTGCACGCTAGAGGACACATCAACTTCCCGGGATGCGTCTTACTATTGATAACGACCTTCTGCCTTCTCAAATTTAAATACTCGTTTATCCAGTTCACAATTAACTGATCGTTCACATATACATTTTTAGTTTTTCAATTGTTAAAGAGTGGGCGTGCAACGCCAAAGGCATTTTTTTTTTAAATCTAGGAAGAAGCAGTCAACGGAGAAACCCTTATCTAAAGCACAGGATAAGTCGTGTGTCCATTCAAGTAATTGTGTTGTACAGGAAAAACGACTGCGAAAACCGTGCTGCTGAGGATTAAGTAAGGAATGCGTGTTCATATGAGTCATAATAGAACATGTTCAAGTATTTTGCATGCAAAGTTGTAAGGGAAATGGGCCTATAATTTAAAACACTACTTTGCGGTCCACTCGTGAACAGGCACTAAATTAGCAAGTCATATAGTCCATCGGGTAATGAAGATTATTCTAAAGACTTTTCGGGTGACACTAAAATACTTGCACGCCTTCAGAGCGACCACCACTTGCTTTCGTCGGAACAAAACGCGGCTCTGTACCCGTATTTCAAACCGCATAACAGTAGCGCAATACAAGCTGTGCGCTAAGGAACTGCTTATTAGCTAAAGTTTTATATAATTTGGTAACGCACTTCTACTGAAGCGTTCTCCCTGCCGAGGACGGATAACGGCCACGTTCGCTGACGGCGCCCCCGACGACAGCGCCGCCCCACGGCATTCACGCGAATGGCGGCCAACGTTTGCCGTCCGGTCATCACACCTCCCCTTCTAGCCACCCTAGCGAAGGGTCGCGCGCAAGGCGCTGGTGTGGTTGGCACGGGCATTGCGCGCGGCAGCCAAAGGCCCGCCAAGGAAGAATTCGCCCGGTTCTCATCGCGGTAGACATCAAAGGCGAGAGTGTGGCGACATCTTGCAGCCGATCCCTGCACTACGGGCGGCATCCAGCTCTACCGGCGGCGGCGGCAAGTCAGCTAGCCAGCCATGCAAGCGGCTGGGGAGAGGAGTCGGTTCCCACGGGGGATTTGCACAAGAGCGAGCTTAGCCGATGTGCTCTCCTGCCGCCACCGACGCTCGTGTTTTTTGGTTCCGGATCTGCCGACTACACTTACTTGTTCTTTCTTCCTCTGCCTCCTCGCTCGGTCTTCGTGTGCATGACTTTTTCAAACAGAAAGAAGGAAACAGTCAGGTAGTACATGCACATATAAATACACACGCACACCTGGCTACGCCTGTGCCCGCCACGCAGCCGCCGTGGCTCGCGCGTTTTTGTGGCGTTCTCGGCGGCCGCCACGGGCTTTCGGTCTAAACGCTCCGTCGGGCAGGAACACGTTGAATGGGGCTGCCGCTGCTGTAGCCCCGTCTTTTTTGCTTGCTGCTGCGGCGAGTGCTATCACGAAGCATTTATTGAGACAGGAATACAAGTTCGCGGTACTCGGGTTGCTGCTGCCCCCTCTCGTCGTAATCGGCTTTCTCTCTCCCCCGCTCCCCTCTCGCGCGCCGCTCTTATCCGATGGCGCAAAACGAAGTAAAACACGACGATGACGGACCACTACTCTCCCATATACCGGCGTCGAAATTCAATGTAACCAAGCGGGGCTTCGCCCTCTCCCTTTGCTTCCACATTCGGATTGTAGCTTTTTTTCCTTTTTTTTTTTTTTTTCCTTTACCTGGTCTCTCCTTTCACTCGCAGTTCCATTTCCGCATACAGAGGCAGCGCGGGAACGATTCCGTTTCGACAGAGCCCCGAACATCATCTCCACTCGGTGCCGCTCTTATGGGCAAGAAAAGCTGGGCGTACGCGCGTACATAGAAAGTGAAGCGACCGCGAGCCCGTTGAAATCGCGTTGCCTTGTGGCTTCGGAGCTCTCGGCGCTTTGTGGTGGTGCTGCAAGCGATGGGAGGACCCGCTGAGAGCTCCTGACGGGGAACGAATGGCTCTCGCCACTCTGATTGCCCGAGATTACAGGCTCAGACCATTCTTTTCATATTTTGAGCCTTTCGTCCCGCTGTCGTCGTGTTCACTAAACATACTCGGAGTGGATGTGCAAAGCCACAACCCGTTTCTCGGTTTTTTATCCCTCGTATCAATGTAACGGAACGACTCGTTGCGCAAGTCCGCCCCCACCTCCACCCCTTATCTCTCTGTGCCCTTGTTGTTTGGTTCGCAAGTGTCCTAGATTTTCTTTGTGTCTCCTCCCTAACTGTCCCTCCAATCTCATATATTCCTTTGTTGCGCTACCATCACTGCATGCAACGAACCAACTAGCAGGCGTGTTCACACGTTTGTGTAGTTCGAGACATTCTGCAGCGGATTCGGAACCCCATTTGCCAGAAGTCGCAGCTGATCCGTTTATAGCGCATTGCCGAATAATAGCTAGCCCGAGGAACTTGTGAGACACGGTATAATAATTGTTGGGGTTTCACGCCCCAGAACCACGATATGATTATGGGGGACGCCGTAGTGGAGGGCTCCGGAACCATCTGGTGTTCTTTAACGTGTAGCTACATCTAAGTACACGGGCTTCTACAGCATTTCGCCTCCATCGAAATGGGATATGAGACACGGTACGCGGCCTTTGTACTATTGCACGCTTTGTGTTGTTGCAGTTTTTATCTTATTTTATTATTTTTTTTTTTCATCGCGAGAGTAGCAGCATTGCGAGAGTCGTGTTGCTGTAGCATCTTGACTGGGTTTCACAAGGATACCCACACGGTGCCGTGCGTGTTCTTGGCGCTCTGTGTGTCCTTGTGTGTTTTATTTTATCCAGTTTTTATTCGCGATCATCAAACCTAGACAACAACTTTCATTACAATTTGTGGGGGAAGGCTTATAAGAGGACTCGTTAATAAGCTTAGGTGGGTTAGCTGGTACTGACTTAATGCATCCATTATTCTATCCAACACACACTACAGACTGTAGGATAGAAGAGCCCGGGAAAGTCGCAGCCAATGAAGCTAGTAGGAGTGACTCCAAGACCTCCGAGAAACAACTTAGTATTCACAGGAAATATGAGGCGTGATGTATTTCGGTTTTGTGAGCATTTACGCTGTGCGAACACTCTCTTGATGCGTGAACATTTATACTGCAGTACTGAGCCTGACCATGTGAATGTTCGTCCATAGGTTTTTTTTTTTGTCTATTTATGTAGTTGTTGACAACTATTTACGACGACAGCGTCATGTAAGACAGCGATGCAAGACGGTTTTAACCCCCCCCCCCCCCCCCCCCCCCCAGTATTCTGCCGACGACGCCCATGCTCTCCTTACATAGATTTGTTTTTAAAAATGTGGTTAACAACCGTTGAACTATAGGAACGGACTTTAGACGCCATTGGCCATGAATACGTGGCTTAACCGCAACCACCACCACCCCAAGCACCAGCAAAAAAAAGAAAAAAAAGAAAGTGAGTGCTCTACTCAATGAGTGCACAAGAATGAGTGCTCTGCTCAGTTCAGGACTCCAAGACTAACTTTGGGCCGTCCAGTGAGCCATGGAGGCCGGGCGGGAGCAACAGTTCCCAAGGAAACTTCCTTGCAAACCGGACGGTGGGTCCGGTTAACCTCTGTTAGAAGTTGAGGCTTTCCCGACTGCCGCTGTTTCCTCGCGTCGAGGCACGCGGTTGCAGACCTCGTCCTCAAGAAGAGCTGCTGTTGGAGGGAACCAGACTGAGGAGCTGAAGAGGCGTACAGGAGGTTTATTTGCATTTGCACAGTTTGACAGTTCGTTCCAGAATGGGTTTCTCATGCATCCGCTTGCGTCTTTTACCCCTTAGCTGTCCCTAGATGCCAGACCTATAGGGAAACAGGAAGACGTTTCCATCCAATCAGGTGACAAATCCTGCGGGTCACTTTGCTGGCACCACCCCAGCACAAACACACACACCACACACGCACAACCCAAACACGCGTATTGTTCTCGCAACGATGTCGCATCGGGGGAAACATGCCTCCAGCATGCGGGGTGTGGTGAGTCCCTCGTTTCGCTCCTCGGGCCGACCACCCATGCTGTCGAACGGCGGCCGCAGGCCAGGCAAATCCAGTGGTATGTGTCTGGGCAGCTGGTGCTGATTTGAGCGTAAGCGGCCTATCAGCCGGAGACGCACAGCGCGGTGGTCCGAGGTCCGTCTTCGGCGGAAACTCGGCGCCGAGGCCTTTCCTGGGGCACAAAGGTGCCATGTGTCGCATTTCCGCTCTGGCACCAGCGACAATAGTGTTGTTTCGAGCAATTGTAACCATGCACCTCCTAGCTGGTACATGAGAAACAGCCGGGCGTCTTCGCGCTCTTCCTAATCTCCGCGAAGTGAGGCGGCTGCCTTTATTCCGTCCCGGCGCCCCGCGGCAAAGGGTGGCTCGACGATCGCAACACCTCCCTGCCTCTGCTTGCCTCTCTATCCCCACCTTCCAGAAAGCGCTGGGATTCGATGGAAGATATTAACGTGTCAGCAGTCGAGATAAACAAGAACATTTATGGTATTGAAGGAAGGCAAAAGGAAAGAGCAAGGAGGAGATTGGCAGAACCAACCAACAGTGCCGCGGTAATTGCGCGGCACAGAAGTATAGAAGCTTTATCGGGAAAATTTAAGGTATAGATCAACTAGAGATATATAGCCAGAATTTTTATACACACCGTGATGATGCAATAAAAGCTGATTGCCGCCCTGAAAGGGACGGTTAATAAAATCAATCAATTGATCGAGGTTGAGGTTCGAGCTTAGGACGTTCTAGGAATAGAGGCTCTGTTTCGCACTTTACGCATCATTCTAAAGCGTCTCTCCTTCAGCTTATGACTGTGAGGACGTTTGTTAGTACGACATGTCGAGCCTATACGCACTTTACACAATCTGTACCCTTTCGATTCCCTTAATCGCGCCTTATCTCTTTGTTCTACTCTATCGCAATACCTTAATGTTATCTAAATGAACTTTTAGATGAATAGATAATAATTTTCAGTGTTCACATTTATTTCCCGTGTCAATATTGTAATATGGAAGCAGAGCACGCAATATAAATGTTTCTATTCAGCGGGCTCAAGGTTTCGCGAATTCACACACTTTCCTCGTGTGACTAACGAAATAAGGACCCTGTACATAACCCCGATGAATGTTTCTAGCGAAGAGTTCAACAACTTCGCCCAAAGTTCCGTTTATGGACTACTGCTGGAGGGGGCAATAAGGGATGGGGAGTTCTTCGATATAACAAGGCGTTTTTTTTATAGGCACAAAAAAAAATGAAGAAGGATGACATCTGCGTAGTTTCTCCATAAAAAGTTACTCGCTTCAACATGAGTGAGGGCATGACCCCCCGTGTGCCCCATTACCTGCTCCCGCGTGAAAATAAAAGAGCGACGCACCTTACAAAAGCACCTCTTTTTTTTTTTCCGTAGCAAAACAATCTATATGCTTTGTCAAAGCCTCAAGAGCCCCCACCAACGCACTCCCCTTTATTCCGAGTCATTTCGCGCGCACACAAGGGGCTCTTCGGCTAAGCGCCGGAGAGTTTACAAATCTCTTCGTCGTAATTGCCCCTCCAACGCCTTTTAGGCTGGTATTAAAGAGGGCCAGCAGGCCCCCTTTCGCTACCTTCAGGGCTACCACACAGGCCGCGGCGCCAGAGATTGCACCCGCAGACAATATATACATAGGCGACGTTTACAAGCTGCGATGAAAGAGCGTGCGGCTACTGCAAGCAAGCAGGCTTGCGGCTCCCGCGTAGCATCGACCGCAACGCCTCCGCGGCGACGCGCAAGAGGTTTTCCCGACGAGGACCGCTACTCCTGGCGCGGCGTTTACGACGTGGCGCGCCGTCGGGACGGCCCGACGAGGATTCAGCAAAAGAGCTGACTAAGCGAAACCACCCCCCCCCCCCTTGAGGCCCGCGAACAAACGAAGGGAGGGGGGGGGAGATATATAAAGGACAGCTCGTTAAACGGTGGCCGCTTGCCCGTGTGGAGAAAGCTGTGCCGGCAAAGCGCCTTTCCAGACACATACAAACGCGCACTTGCTTCTTCCGGTGGCGGTCAGTGGCACAAGCAGCCGCGTGGGCGCACGCGTGTAATTGAAAGCGTACGCGCGTCCAAGCACTGTCCGTTGGCTGGCTCGTGTTTACGCCCCGCTGAGAGGAGGCAGGTGCCCGCGAAGCGCGTGCCTCGTGCGTGTGGGACGCGCGTGCAAGAGACCAGTCGTAGGAGCCGCGGAATTGTGAGCGATCGACGCTGCAAGCCACGTCTGCGACGAGATCGATTGAATCCTTGCGTTTCGAAGCGGGCACCTATATACAGAATATGTGTAGGTACGCCCCGCAGATAAGAGTCTCCACTCCGCGGGAAAACGAATACCGTGTGGGATCTCACGGGCGTGCGCCTAACTTGAAGCAAATGGCGTAGCCCCAATGGAAAGGTGGCCAATCGCCGGCTTTCTTTTCTTCGTACAGGACGTGCACATTGGCGACTGCGGTTTCCTGCACCTGGTATTTAGATGTTCATTCCAAATGGTGCGCACGTTGCGCAGCCGGTAGTGAAAATCGAACATGAGGTTTCAAGCGAAGCTTCTATACGATTTACAGATTTCGGTGGTGGCGGCATAGTGCGCGAAAAAACCCGGCACCTCCGAGTGTACAGAAATCTGGGTTTGCGCAAATGGAGGCCCTCGAAGGTGCGCCAGTCACGTGTGTATTTGTGTGCGCCGTTTTCCAAATAACTGACGCTCCCTCGATTGCGGGCTTGTCGGCGATTAGTCGCTTCTGATACGGAGACATGATCATTTATAGGCGTCACTTGTCATTTCACGTTGCCGCATATCGTTGTCGCCCTTCATTGTTTCGCGCATGAACGTCGTTGTTGCCTGTAGCAACAGAAGTGTTGCGCCGCTAAGCATGTGGATAAAGGCCCATGCAGTTCCCGGCATGGAGGAAGAAAAAGTTAGGAATGATCGTTGCGCAATGCAAAAGAAAGAAAGAAAGAAAGAAAGAAAGAAAGAAAGAAAGAAAGAAAGAAAGAAAGAAAGAAAGAAAGAAAGAAAGAAAGAAAGAAAGAAAGAAAGAAAGAAAGAAAGAAAGAAAGAAGATCAGGTACGCACATGCCACGCTTCGCTTGCCCTCGTTTTCCCGATAGGGGAGAGGGCTCCTATTTTCTTTTTTTCTGTCATCGAATCGCTTATGAACTCACCCCGCGACTTAATTGTTGTGTGCCCCCCCCCCCTTAGTTTCAGGATCTCAGTGTATAACATTGTGCTCATAATTGGCTGGTTGGTTACGAGGTTTGATCTCCCCAGTCAATTCAGGCCATTGAAAAGACGTCGCAGTGGAAGACTCCAGGTAATTTCGACCACCTGAGGTCCTTTAACGTACACTGACATTGCACAGTCCACGTGGGGCTCTATCATTTCGCCTCCACCGAAATGCCCCCGCCGCGGCCGGGATCGAACCCAACCATCAAGCAACAAAAGGGTGACCTAAGTAAAACACTAACCCTTGTGCATACCAAAAAGGCTATTTGGGGAAGCAAGACATCCTCACACACCCATTTTTGCACATTCTGGTTTGGCTAAAGGCTGTTTCGGGTGCTTGAAACCACTGCAAAGGTGGAAAATGATTTACAGTACATCATCCCTTTACTCGCGAGAAACATGTGGAAGACATGTATACAACATTGCGACTATATTTCGGTACTCACTCTGTGATGCCCCACTTATCGTTCACACTGTATACAGATGCGTATAATGCGTCAATATATTGATTTAAGCACGGGAAACTTGATTCGTAGCCAATGCAGTGATACGGAATTTCTCAAACACTGTGTGTAGCAAAGGATCAGTTGTGGGCAGCAGGCCCGTAGCCAGGGGAAGGGGGGCCCAGGGGGCCCGCCCCCCACCCCGAAATTTTGATCACACATGGTGTTTTATCGAAAATAAATGAAGAAAATAGGCATTTTTCCCAAATAGTGAAGGCTTTAAGCAAGTGGGCCCAATCCGAAAAAAAATCCTGGCTACGGGCCTGGTGGGCAGCTTACAAATTACGTATTCATTACTGCCCATGTATATTTGGTCTGTGAAAGCCACTGAAGTCTAAGCCCATTCATGAAAGGGGGAATTTACATCTGCCTTGGAAATGCATTGGTCTGTAGTTAAATTCTCGTGGCAAGATGAATGCTTCAACTGCGCAGCTTTCTCTCGGAGAAAACCGTGTACGTGCTCAGTTGTGTAGCGTCGCAGTGACCGTACAGAGCGCGTGAATGGAAGTTTTTCTCTTTATTTATTACGGCGCTTGTAAGCACTCCCTCTAAGAACACTTCATTTTTACTGTTGCTGTGACGCTTGCCCGTGGTGCGGCGATTCGTCCACATTATACATACTACGTCTCGTGGAGGTGTGACCGAAAGCCAGATATTAAAAAAAAAAAAAGAAGACGAAACATTTTTAGGTAACAACATTAAATAGTTTGGAGCAGTGGGAGGCGCGACTCGCCAGCTTGGACCCAGAGTTGCAACTATAACACTTCTGGGTCACGTTATAGGCGGGCGGCGGAAGCCAGTGGAGCCCTATATACATGGGGCCCCACCCAACAAGCGCCCCAATCCCCCTTTCTTTACTCCTTCCCTCGAAATAAAGTTCTTCTCTACTCGCGCACGGAAGCTGCATCCACGGGGACCGCGGCGACACTGCGAGCCGCACGCGGCGGATAATCCTACACCACTGCGCACGAAGGCAGCGCTGACTACCGTGCTCGGCATATATGTCGCGAGGGAAAGGAAACCGCGTGCGGCCACCGACCGCGGTCGACTTCGCCCACAACGGAAGTCGTCCTTTAGAGTCTTCGTCGTAACAAGACGCGCGCTCGTGCAGCAGCAGCAGCATCAGCAACCCTGCAGCGGTATCATCATTCAGAGGGGGCGACCCGCGTAAGAGGGGCTCCCGGTGTATCTCCTCCTTTAATCTGCTTATGGAGCGCGGACTACCGAGCAAGAAGAGAGAGAGTGCCGTCGGCATGAATCGGCGACCGTGCGCGATACTCCGTCCGAGGCAGCTTCGTGTTCTTCGCCGTGCATGCTTGGGTGGGCGGCCAGGCCGTCAGCTTCGCTTTTGTGCGCGTTATGTATTATATGCCGAATATACGCCGAGAGGAATGTCAAAGGCCCGAGATTCCCGAGATTGCGCGCGTTGTATATGGGCGGCGCGGTGAATAATTTTTGTGTGTATGGGGAAGACAACGACACCCCCCCCCCCCCCCCCCTGTGTATAAGCGTTGCGCAACTCGCGCACTTGTTCTGTCTCGTATACGCCGTGACCTACCTCTCACCCCTGTCCTTTTCTTAATTCGTGTGTTATATTACAGTGTTCGTTTTCTTATTTCTGTCTCGCTTTTTGTTGCTTTAGTTTTCCAGTGAATTGAACCGGGCCCGGACACGCGCGCACGGTGTTCAAGCAGTTTAGTCTGGGAATGTAGTTTAACGATACCAGAGATGGAGCTGGTTTATATTCCATGATTGGGCTCTCTCTCGCTCTCGGTTTTTTTTTTTTTTGGGGGGGGGGGAGGTGCGTATCTCTTCTGTGTCCGCCTGATTTCTCCGCCCTAAAATAATGAAGGTTTAATATAAAGAAAGCAAGCTCTGTAGAAGAACGTATGTTGTCCACATACCTATGAGTTTGAAGGAAAGTAGGACATAGCACGCACGCACGCATACACACACGTGGATGGATGAATAAACTTTATTTCGGTCCCTCGGAACGCGCCCTAGCACGTTGCGGGCCGCTCCCACGTCGGAACAGAAAGACGAAGTATTTCTGCTGCGTCGCGGGCCCGTTGGACTGCCCATAGTTGGGCTTCGAGTCCGGAGCTTGTGATAGCATCTTCCCATTTTGACGGCGTGATGACTTCGCCGCCGTGTAACGCGTGGCACCTCCAGAGCATATGTTCGAGATTAGCGATATCTGCGCATAATGAACATGCACACACACACACACACGAGAGCACGAAAAAAACTCGCAGGGTCCCTTATGTCTTGGCCTAAGACGACTTGAAGGTTGTCATCATCATCGGAGCTTGAGAAGTCTTTGTACTACACGACACGTTTTCAGGGCTAGCGCCTTTGTTGACGCTGCACCTGCTGCTGCTGCCGCTGCTGCTGATGATGATGATGATGCTCACGATGAATTATAACTCAACCCTTTGTACTTGGTCGGCAACATTAAACCACCCATTCGTTATGCAATTCACATGATGTGACACGTGGTGCGACTCTGCGCTTCTACGACGCAATATTACACCTGTCAGCGCGACTCCTCGCCCGACATGACAGCTGTACATGGTCTTTTTTCCGAGGCGGTTTCCAGCACTGGCGTGGCTCTGTGGTAGAACACTTGACTGCCACCCAGGGCTTCGATTCCAGTTCGAACCCCGATTTTTATTAAGGTCACGTGAGTTTCGTACTTAAAAAAAAAAAGCCCAAACTTGCGACCTCTATGCATCTCAGAGGACCAGGCTTGCAAACGTTGCGAACCGCTGCCAAGCGCATGACATGGTTCCTTGTGTTCATGACAGGGATTTTTACGACTCCTTCTTTATGCCCGACCTTGTTGATATATTTCTGCTATCTTATTTACCCACCCCGTTTCTCTCTCTGTCTCTTACGCCAACACAACTTTAACGGTCTTATCGTACTACGAACCATGCAACAACGCATGCAGTTCACACAGAACGGTGACGATATGGAAGTTTTATAGCACACCTGTGCTCGTACGTCGCTCCAAAGCACCCCGCCCTATTATATAGCACGTGTCTACACAACATATATCGTGTGAGGAAGTTGCCCCGTATTACCCCATTGAAACATGCCCTGTACACGATACATTGGAGCATTCAGGTTTTTTATTTTATTTTTGTAACGAACCTAGAGCTCAGCGAGGACGACAGGCGAGGTGTACCACATGACACGAGCATGCTCCCTCTGCCGCTGGTCTTTTCCGCACTCCATAGTTTCGTTACAACAAATGCAATACCAATAGACCGATCTTACCGCGAGTTGCACTACGCCACCGCACCGCTGCCGCAGTAATAATAATAATAATAATAGTAATATCTCGGGTTTAACATCCCGAAACCACGGTATGATTATGAGGGACGCGGTATAGTGGAGGACTCCGGAAATTTCGACCACTGGGGTTCTTTAACGTGCACCTAAATCTAAGTACACGGGCCTCAAGCATTTTCGCCTCTATCGAAAATGCAGCCGCCGCGGCCAGGATTCGATCCCGCGACCTTCGGGTCAGCAGTCGAATGCCATAACCACTAGACCACCGTGGCGGGCCCGCTGCCGCAGTGCATGCCGGTACTTGGTGTACTCGGTAAGGCCGTACGGCAAGCTGCATTAACGAGCTTTAGCGGCCGTATTTGGATGAATCGCGATGGTTTCGCCTCTATCGAAAATGCAGCCGCCGCGGCCAGGATTCGATCCCGCGACCTTCGGGTCAGCAGTCGAATGCCATAACCACTAGACCACCGTGGCGGGCCCGCTGCCGCAGTGCATGCCGGTACTTGGTGTACTCGGTAAGGCCGTACGGCAAGCTGCATTAACGAGCTTTAGCGGCCGTATTTGGATGAATCGCGATGGTTGGGTTCACGTCATGCGTGTTGGGATGCTACAACAGCAACCTGAAGCAAAAGGATTCGGATTTTAGGTGTTTTCAAAGGATGTCAAGCTTCGACTGGAATGTGTGCGGCAGTCAACGAGGTCGAACGGAGCGGCAACTATACCGCGCACTTTCAATGTATTGTTCAACGCGTTCGTGAATTCCGCGTGCATAATGCATGGTAATTTAGCAGCGCTGTACTGCGTCATAACAAGCTTTCTGCGCGACTGATGGGCCGATCAGCGACAACAAAACTTCATACAACGTGTGCTCGATCCCCTCGCCGGGGCGACGCCACCAGCGGCGACACATTGGATACAACGTGTTTTCTGGGCAAAACAGAGATCGCTTAAATATATAGCGATACCTAAACCGACCTCTCATCAAAAGCGATGACGACTGTCAAGTGTCTAGCATGAACGAGACCTGTGATACAAGCCAAACTTATAACTGCACGCGGTGTACAGCTCGCGCCATGGAGTGCACGGCGAAAACTCGACCGTGCCGGCATCGCAGCCGACTTCGCCGCCGGGATCTCCCTATTCCTTTTAAAATGCGATATTACAGCGAACACAGCATAAAGCAGCAACAGCGGTAGCAAAGCTTAGCTTCTTATATGAGCGTAAGCAGCTCTTATTAACGTACCGTACACTGCAGCTTCGGAGTGGTATGCCTATATATACTATATAGCGACGATATCGGCGCCGAGCCATCGGCTCAGGCTGCTGCCGCCGGCCTGAGCGGGCTACTGGGGCTCTCGTTCGCCGCATCGTGTGTTTCACCAAAACCTCTTTCTGACTTATCCATCCCTTGTGCAGCAGGAAATATTTTGCCGTTCACAAGATTTCCATGAAGTTAAACTTGCAAAAGGCATGCGGCCAGTCGGCGACCCGCGGACGCGCTTCTTGCTTCACGGTGACCGTCTCATATTTATTCACGTTTAACGCATCACCGTGATCGAAGTCCTGCGTTGACAACACAATGTACATTGAAAGTACTGCTTGAACAAAAAAGAGAAGCGCAAAAAGCTTTCTTTCTTTTTTTTTTCGTCCCATCGGTTTTTTTTTTTTCCGTCTTCGTATATAGTCGCGGAGAGCTCTATACTCAATTTGGGCAAGTTATTTTCCGCATGCACATTATAACTTGTATCGCTCGCGTGCTGACGTTCACTAAAGAAGATTTTCTCTCTCATGACGACGTGAACGTGATATACCGTTTGTTTTTTTTTGTTTTTTTTTTGTGCTAATACTTATTCAGTGAAGCGATGCGAGCGCATCAACACGACGAAACGACCTGACCACATGTAAGCGTTGTCTACTGTTCTTTTCTTTTCTTAATGCTAGTATATGCAGTGTAACCTGAAGTCAAATAAGATACATGATAGGTCCGGACACAGTTTAACACAGCGTTCAATTGTCTTCTGTGCCGAGGATTCATGCCAAACGGCAGTATACCTGCAGCACGCAGCAAGCAGCCACCCCAGCAGTGCTCAGAGTACTCCAAGATGGCGGCAGTGCCGCTGCCAGAAACTCGCGCATGCGCAGATCATCTGGTGAGATTGGTCAGTTAGCATCCAGAGGCACGCATTCACCTTAATTCAGTTTTTTTTTTTTTTAACACGAAAGTGTTTTATGCCAGGGTCCACCAAGACTTCACCGACGTATTTCCGTCCAGGATATTCCGTTGCTAAAATGTACCCCAACGGATGACAAGAAAAACTAGAACAAAAAGTTCCGTCATTTGCAGTCGAACCCACGACCTCTCGGCCCTCGACGATAGGTGCACGGCGCTTTACCCACTGCACTACCGACGCTCATGCACGACACTCCACAAATGCGCCTCATATATTTCACATGGTGCTCTTGTTTGGCGGGGCGCAGTGGGGCGGCGCCGCCGTCTGGGAGCGGTGAAGTGAAGCACTGCGTCATGACATTGACGAGCGCCGATAGGGAGCGATTTGGTGACGACGCAACTAGGGCACCTCTATAGTGTTCTAGCATAATACTTTTTATATACTAAATCGCCGTATGTTCATATGAAGTAGTTGAACATGAATCACGTGGTTTACGGGAACATCAATCACGTGGATCACGGGAACATGAATCACGAGGTCAGTTACGGTTGCTAATGATACACTCCACCCTTATTTCGTGCCATCATCATCGCCATGTTTCCACCACCAACGTTTTACTTCGTCGTAAGCATCGAGATAAAATACGAAAAAAAAGACTTGTTCTCATCCAGCACCTGATTTCGAGAGCGCGACCGTATATATATATAAGCCCGTCCTCGCACGGGGCGTAACCCAGTACTTTACAGACGTCAGCTATGTGTGCACGGAAGCTGCGTCATCCGCATGCTTATACGCGAAATAAAGTTTGCCACGAGTGAAGAGGCAGGAAACGGACGTCTCCGTTTAGTTTTGCAGCTCGGTGCAACCCCACAGTTTTCGTCTTTCCATTCTCTGTCTCTCCGTTTTGCTTTTGTTCTTTCTGGGGCGTTTGTTTGAAAACCTGCTCTCGTGGAGGCATTGACGTCTCATTTCAACAGCCGCCCACGAAGAGGAGCGTCAATATTTAATGCCGCTTCGCGATGTCTCACTTCATTGACATCGGATGCAACAAAAAACAAAGAAAAGAAAAAAGAAATAGGAAATAAAAGCAAATAGAGCCCTGGCTCTCACGAGGTAAAACACGGATCCTCCCTCAAAGCAAGCGTGACTGGGTTAGTGTCTGCGACAGTCGTGTCGCCGTCGCTATATATGGAGCAGCCTGGGAAAAGCAAACGTCGAAACGAAGTGTGCCGGATTAAGTGGTCAGAAGCATTCTAGTACATAAGAGTCATCAACTGCAGTCTCATTGTACGCATCGATTCCTTGTGAATAAAGGAAGACAACGTAATATTACATTCCTTATTTTTTACATCTGTAAGCAATGTCACAGCATTTTTTTGTAAATGGCTCTGTGCCTATACGCACAACATTCTCAGGACACTTACTTCTGTCCCACCTTCTACGAGAGAGAGAGAATTAAACTTTATTGAGGGACCAGGCGAGCGTGCTCTTCGCCCAGAGGTGGGTGACTTCCTCATTCCAGGTAGCCATGGCTTGCAGCTGACGCTCGAGCCCTGTCCACCAAGCGGAGCTGGTCCTCAGGGTTCGCGGACGTCAGCAGCGCCTCCCACTGGTCTTCCGGATTTTCGTCCACGTTCAGTTCGTCTATGGGCGGGATAGCGGGATTCCGGGATACTTGGGTTGTTGCGACATCCCCATACCATGTGGTACAGGGTGTTGGCAGTGGCCGGGCAGTATGTACAGTGCCTGTTAAAGTTGCCGGGGTACATTGCGTGGAGTAGTGTACCGTGCGGGTAGGTACCCGCCTGTAGCCTTCTACAAGTCACTGCTTCCTCTCTAGTAAGCCTTTTATGAGCCGCTGGATAGTGGCGTCGTTGCTTCCTGTAGTGCGCGAGTATGTCGGAGTACTTTCTTGGTATTGGCTCCTCTTCGTTTTCGGAGTCCGAATATCGCTGCGGAGTAGCCCGGTGTGTATGCTCTCGGGCTGCGGCATGTGACGCTCGGTTCCCCGCTAGGGATTCGTGCCCCGGTGTCCAGAGGATACTTGCATCTTCGAAGTCGCACTTTAGGAGGATTCGAAGGGTTGATTTACTTATTGATCCTTTTTGAAATCTTCGACATGCTTCTTGCGAATCCGTCACTATGGTTACTGAAGAAGAACTTGTACTTATTGCTAACGCAATGCCAAGTTCTTCTGCGGTAGTTGCGTCATTTGCATGTGTCGAAGCGGCAGCGAGTTCCCTACCTGTTTCATCCACCACGCTAGCTACATATTTGTTTACCCCTCGATACTTAGCAGCATCCGTGTAACGCACGCTCTCTTTGTTGCTATAGGTCGCTCTGTAACAATCGTGCTCGAGCTTGTCGTCTTCCCTTGTCGTGTTCCGGGTGCATGTTCCTGGGTAGTGGACACACAAATATTTTATCTTTGATTTCTTGGGGAATACACTGAGGCAGGTGTGCTGCTTTTTCCACTGTATAGCCAAGATTCTTTGAAAGTGCCTGCCCCGTTTTTGTAAGTTTTAGTCTTTCCAACTGGTTAACCCTTTGCGCTTCAATTAACCCTTCCCAGGTATTGTGTACCCCCATCTGGAGGAGTTTCATCGTGGATGTGGTTGGTGAGAGTCCCATGGCAATTTTATAAGCTTTGCGGATGAGGATGTTCACCTTCTGTCGCTGGCCGTTCTTCATGTCCACGTATGGAGTCCCGTAGGTTATGGTGCTTGTGAGCAACGCTTGAGTCATGGCGATGCAGTCCTCCTCTTTGAGTCCCTGGCGTTTAGTTGCAACTCGCTTGATAAGATGCGTTATTTGCTGAACTGTTCGTTGCAGCTTTTCCAGTTCGGCTCCCCCAGTACCATCTTTCTGAATAAGAAGGCCGAGGATACGTAGAGTAGAGACTTTTGTAATACTGATTCCCCCAAGCGTCACTTCAGGATCTGGGATTTCTTGCGGCCGGCGGCCTCGGGTGCGTCTCCGTAATATCAAGAGAGATTAGGAAAAAAAATCTTAGGTCAGAGGGTAGCACCGTTAGCTGTAGAAGTACACGATACCATACTTATGATGAAATGAAATATGCTTGGGCAGGGTGTGTCGCTATAGTTTCAAGCTCGGTAGATAGATAGATAGATAGATAGATAGATAGATAGATAGATAGATAGATAGATAGATAGATAGATAGATAGATAGATAGATAGATAGATAGATAGATAGATAGATAGATAGATAGATAGATAGATAGATAGATAGATAGATAGATAGATAGATAGATAGATCCGCACAGCTCGTAATCTGTGGCAGTTTGCACGTGTATGCCTCAGTTCTCAAACAAAGGGCGTTGGCGACATGCGCATGCGCGCGTAAACAGCTAGAGCCTCTTGCGCCTGACGACCAGAAGGGACGGCGATGGCGACAGCAGCGGGGTTCCCCGCGCTTTGACAAAGAAAGGAGCGCGCACTCTCAGCGGCGCAGTTAGTTGCTGTCGCTTTTCCTCATAAAAAAGGAAGCGGCACTGCTTTGGCGAGCCGCCGACGCTGCTTCGCACACTTCTCGCGATGAGGTATAGTATATACACGTATACGTGCATGCATACATGCGTGGTCGCCTGCCGCTGCTGGACGGATGCGCGCCGCGAAGCTCGCGTTGTGAATTATAGTCTGGGAACGTAGACACGCTTGTGGACGAAGATTGGTGAACGATAGTAACATAAAAAGAAAAAAATAAACTCGGGCATGTGCTATACTGGAAGCCTTTGGCAAACCTGTGTATGCGATGAGAGTGTTAAGGAAAGGGCGCTGGATGACAGGTTTAGTGTTTGGAGAATGAAGCAACAACAAGTACAACAAAAAGAAAAGATTGCGAAGAGTGTGGACGCAGAGGAGAACGTATGTACTTGAAATACATACGATAGATGTGACTGAAAGACGGTTGCCTTAACAGCCGGAAACACAAACCGCATGAAGCCTTCCGAACGTAAAAGCCTTTGCTTTTGAGCCAAGTGTAAACATCGAAAGTGCGGCGTCATCTCATGTGTATATATGAGTGTTCGGCAGATGGAGAGATACTGAGACAGATGGGGGTGCATTTCCGTTTCTTTTTTTTTTTTCGGGTGATAAATAGCTTTAATGATCATCTCCCGGCTGAATTCGTGGCGTCACCAAACTTCATCCGTTCGTAACACTCTTAAAATTTTGGCAGGGGCTTCGTTATGCGACGTGTACGCGCTATTTTCCATTATCTTTATAGGCTATAAGTCAATATTTAAAGCTATACATGCTCATACGTAAGCCCACAAAACTCGCGCGCAGCACCCGCTATGGCCACCGTGCAGATTAGATGTATACACTACCTTTCCAAATGATGCTGAAGTGGAGGAAAGCGGAAGTCGCCTACATACGTTGCTGGCCATCGTCCCTCGACCTCAAGTTGTTCGGCATCTCTGCGTGAATTGCTGGCCCAACTCTTCAATTAATTTTTTTATATGATCTCTCGAATCATCTCGAACAACTTGCCTGATGTAGAAAGCCCTGATATGGCACGGCTAGCATCTCCGGTTCTTTTGAATATCTATCTATCTATCTATCTATCTATCTATCTATCTATCTATCTATCTATCTATCTATCTATCTATCTATCTATCTATCTATCTATCTATCTATCTATCTATCTATCTATCTATCTATCTATCTATCTATCTATCTATCTATCTATCTATCTATCTATCTATCTATCTATCTATCTATCTATCTATCTATCTATCTATCTATCTATCTATCTATCTATCTATCTATCTATCTCACCCATGGCCCGGTGTGTCCTTCTTGAGACAGGCAGCGATCAGCTTCAAATATCAAACACTTTCAACGCCGTCACACTGAAATGCACTTATAGGCCCGATAAATAAGCAAGGACTGATACGTATCCAGAAAGTTGGTGAAGATTCCCTATAGGATGCATTGTATTATTCCAGGGTAGACTCACTGATTGTCAAGCATCACAGCTATAACGAATGCTTATAGATAAGATTGCGACACGCTCGTATCCGTGCTATGTTACGCACCAAGCAGAAAAAAAATAAGATAAGAAAAGGAAATATAACGCCTTTACAGGGAAAGTATAATGAAAAGAGGGCATTGTCTGCATGCCTTTCTCGAAGGAGTATTCCGGCTGGTAACATGTATTCTTCTCTAGTCGGCCGAACAAGTGCCTATATATGATGGCCAGTTGCGTTGTGTTTGACTGGAGCTGAAGAACTTGTGTGGCACTGGTGTCACACGGAAATTTTCAAATCGTTTCCCATGTTTCTTTCAAGCATGCAGCTCTCACGGGCAGCGTTCCTCCAGCTTCTCGTCAAGTCTCGAAGATATTCGAGATTCGGCGTCGACCTGTCATGAGTTTCCATCGTCGTTCAGCAAGTCAAGGTGCGGAGAAGTCTCAATGCTTCCTGTTGGCGACGTTAGCAGGTGTTAGCAGGTGTTAGCAGGTGTTAGCAGGCGTTAGCAGGTGAACTAGCAGGTGTTCTGCTAAGTGGCCAGGTCACTAATACAACCCAGGGGACATTGTGATTCACCGAGGCTATCCCCATCCCCTTTTGAAGAAGGAGCGAGCATAGATTGGTAGCTTTTAGAGGTAATGTTAAGAAGAGTTATGCATCTGTAATAAGTGTGAACGCATAAAGCATGCCCTACTCCTCAGGATGCATTCGTGAATAGAAAGTTTCAGCTAGATCGCATCAGCCCATTGAAACACACATGCCCAAATACACACACTGGGGAAAACAAAAAGATATGCAATACGCATTCTACGCATAGTATAAATGTTTTGCGCAGTCAGGTCCGCTTTCATTTCATATATCATCTCGAATTAGCATTATGCTGCAAGACATGCGATGATATATATGGGTGGCAAGGAAGCGTCTTGACGGTTGCACGCGCGTTACGAAAGCAATCGTTAACACAGTGATTCATGAGCAACTCCATAACGAAATGTCGGAACGCAAGAGAAGCTGCTGAAACTGATTCACATGCATTGTCGTGGGTTCTCATGCGCAATAATGGTCGATCGCGTTGCTTCCGCCCTTTGCACGCGACGCACAAGGCGCGCTCGCGACCCCCTCGGTATCTGCAGGGCGTATATGCATGTCTTTTCAAGAGGTTCGTTCTCGAACCAAGAATCTGGGCCAAGAAAAAGCGTGCATGTTCGCGCAAGGAGCAGCAGCGCGGAGACGTTGTGTATCCGTGTGGAGGTCCTCCGAGTTGGGAGAGGGGGCTCCAATGACTGGAAGCTTCCATTGTCTTTCAATACACCTGCGCCAGTGTCTTTCGACCTGTTTACCTTGATAAAAGACAACTCTATCTGGCAGCCCCCAAGAACCGTTCTTTTGTTCGGCCACTCGAGACGCGATATGATAGCATTCTCGCCGAGCGCCGTCTTCAAGAACGGCGAGGAAAAGCTGATTCTTCGCGTCAGCGATCGCCATCGAGGGCCCTCTTCGAGGGGTTTCTTTCTTTCTTTCTTTTTCTATCGCTCATTGCTTCTTCGTGAGTACCGTTCTCGAGGTGTCTTTTGTCCTCCTTGTAGTCGAGCCATCGTCGCTGGACGATCGCGTACGAAGACGCCCCTGATCGAGTTTCTTTTTACACCAGCAGTGTGCTCAGTATCGTGCTTTTGCTTGTGGTATTACTGACGATTGCAAGCTTCTGACTCGGGCACGGCGAGTGCATTGCCTCGTCAGCGCGAGTGCTGGACGGAGTATGTGACTTGCGTCGGTTCTTCGCCGGTGTACGTTCACCAGTGGCTTCAAGGTGCGGTGACCGCGGTCCCCATGCCTGTGGAAGCCTGTATAGCTCGCAGCGAAGAAACCAGTGGCCCGATGCCTTCGACAGACTTTCTTCCATTACGAGGCCCACGGTACGTCGGCTAACCAGAATTGACGTCAGCACCCGCTGTGACGGAAGTTGGGCAGTAAGC
Source organism: Rhipicephalus sanguineus (assembly GCF_013339695.2). NCBI lineage: Eukaryota > Metazoa > Arthropoda > Arachnida > Ixodida > Ixodidae > Rhipicephalus > Rhipicephalus sanguineus. The sequence goes on from NC_051178.1 coordinate 132,619,402, forward strand.
TATGCTGGTGAGTTTGCGAGAACCATGTTTCGATTGCAAAATGTCCACGTGCCTACACATCGCTGAATGTCTAAGCATGGCAGCGATACAGTGCTATGAAGGAGGGAACAAAGATTCGAATTGTCTTTTGCCATTAAACTATGCTTCTTGTTTCTTCGCTAAAAAGTGGATTTTTGATGTGAAGTTGTTGAAACTCCGTTAGCTTGCGTCACAGTGACCATGTTGCATCATTTTTTTTTTTCTATAGGCAGCCGTTCCGCTTTCCTTCTCAAACATGTCACATACCTATAGAGTACGCAGAGCAGCTGTAACGTGACTCCAAAGCACGTATACATACTCAATTAGCTCATGAAACAAGGCGAGATAATTATTTACGTTGGTGGCACTTGCCCACAATGCTCAGCAGACGCAGTGAAGAAGGGGAAAGCGGAAAATTCAAACAAAGCAAAGCATTGATGACTAACACATTCGCAGTAGTTCGTCCATTCCATTTGCAGCGAATTCCCATGCATGAGCTTTCTCTCCATCTCTCATCCAGAATACCGCAGCTTATCCTTAGTTCGAATATAGGCAAACTCAATCTCATTATTACATGCTGCAATATTCAACGGGGCGACATAAAGCGGCAAGCTTTCGAGCTTGTTTACTCGCGTTCTCAATGTCTCAGAGCGAAAGTTGGTCATCGCCGAAATTCCTGTATTCGCAGGCTGCTTCTGGATGTAATGTGTACAATGCTACGGTTTGTACTAAGCTCGTCCGGGTTCATATAATAAATATAAAATCACAATTACGATTTCCCAGCTCCCGTTCCCCTCAACTGTACAGCTGACGTCACTTTAAGTCAGCCAATGAAATGTCTCTGTCGTCGACAAAACATGGCAACGCAGCGATGTTTGCTGAGCCATAGTTGGCCGACAGTCGTAGCATCATATATACTGTCTCGCTTGTGACGCCGGCAACTTGTGAAAGCGAACGTTGTTTCCACTTTGATTAGTTGTACGGCACTGTCAGACGACGCACACGGCTGGCATAGCGAGGAGTAAGCCACCCAAAACACGCCGTAAAACACAACCTAACGTAACCAGAAAGAAAAAACTGGGACGCTGCACCGTGCGAGCGAAGGCAATAATACACACACGACGGAGCCCGGTTGTACTCGAAAGTGGAAGCAAGCAGATCAGTTGCTGTACTTGCACAGTATACAACTCAGAGCGCGAAAGTTGCTGTGATATTTGTTTCTTTTCTAGGTTCACATAAATCTATTATTTTAGAGCAAAAGAAAGCTAACGCTGTGTTTATAGTTTCCCTTAGCATGACGTCACAAATTAGTGCCTATGGCGGCCGGTAGTGCCGCATAGTCGTTAAGGAGCCCAACAAAAGTGCGATTTCAAACGGGCGTCATTAATTACAGATTGAATATAGCGCCGAAATATTTCGGAATCGGCATGTCTAATCCTTGTTGAAGCAGGGAAAGTTACAACCGGGCAGCTTCATTTTCTTTTCACGACCCCTTTAACCAAAATAGCCGCACTCCAGCACGGTGACACGTGCGCTCCGAAACTTTGAACGGTACAGCTAATAATGATGTAATCAGTCTACATGTTGACACCTTAATTACGACGATTCCAGCACTGTAGTTACGCCGTCGTCGTGGTTAGGTCAAACTCTGCGCTCGGAGAGGCCCTCTTGCAGGCTTTGCGTATCGTCGAGTGCTGTGCAGGCCGCCGCAGAAAGCGATCCCGGTGCGAGACACGTGCACGCAGTCGCCCTTATTCTCTTCGCAGGCATAACAGAGGACGGGGGGCGCCACTGAGGCACGTCGTCGCTAATGCGAGCCGGTCGCGATAAGATCAGAACAATAGGACCGCGGCCGAGAGGGTATACACGGAGACTGACACACAATGCAGCGCTCCCGCAGACACTGGGGGCAACCTGTTCCGGGGGAATGCGTGCGGGGAAGCCCAACAAAGCGGGACATTAATTGCGATCAGCAGCTCAAGTTAATCATTACATCATTTGATGAATAGGCCAGTCATGCTCCCTCACGAAACCGAATCGCACTTCAGCAAGTCGTATACATTGGCATATGAGTGAGTTATCTTTCAAAAACCTATCGATTGTAAGGCAATTTTCTGTTCCCTACACGATAAAGTGAACATCAGTGACGTCGACTTGAATGGAAGGATACCCACAAAGTGTGCCTGTTGTTTATAGAACGCATTTTTGGGGTAATGTTTACATATTGTGCCTGATTCCGCATAATTTCCTTGTTCTTGTTCTTTTTGTACGCATTATGTATCTTGCGCAACAATCTATTGCTATTTGTGTTGGGTCGTAATCCATGTTCACTCCCCCACCCCCTTACGCAATGCTGTGGCGATGTAGGTAAAGTGTAAGTAGATAAACAATAAATAATGTGCGCACGGGCTTCCCTTACTCACCAGAAGTGAGTGAGTGAGTGAGTGAGTGAGTGAGTGAGTGAGTGAGTGAGTGAGTGAGTGAGTGAGTGAGTGAGTGAGTGAGTGAGTGAGTGAGTGAGTGAGTGAGTGAGTGAGTGAGTGAGTGAGTGAGTGAGTGAGTGAGTGAGTGAGTGAGTGAGTGAGTGAGTGAGTGAGTGAGTGAGTGAGTGAGTGAGTGAGTGAGTGAGTGAGTGAGTGAGTGAGGGAGTGAGTGAGTGAGTGAGTGAGTGAGTGAGTGAGTGATGAGTGAGTGAGTGAGTGAGTGAGTGAGTGAGTGAGTGAGTGAGTGAGTGAGTGAGTGAGTGAGTGAGTGAGTGAGTGAGTGAGTGAGTGGCTTACGCATCGTAGAAATCACAATAGGCAATTTTCATATAGATATGTGTAAACTCAGTGGTGAACCATTGGACAGAGCTCTGGCAATAAGAAAAACAAGAAAGAAAATGAAGAACTCGCCCAAAGATACTGTAAAAACTCGCCATGTGAGAACATGATGTATATCATGTTCTCACATGATTGTGGTGTCCATGTTTGTGGTGTCCTCACTTCTTTCTTGTGTCCGTGTTTGCACGCCCTGTCTTTTTAGAATGTTTATCCTGTTCGATGTATATCCATCCTGATAACAGGATGTATGTCCTGTTGTCCTCGACCATAGCACTGGTTCCTACCCCCTCCTCGAAAAAGAAAAAGTTAAAACGGGTTAGACTTTGTTTCTACCTTAAAGGAGTCCTGACACAAAAATTTTCTCCCCGCGTTTTTTTTTGCTGCAATGTGTTGCTGGGGGCCTGTTAGTCATAACACGGCACATCATTTGCTGCAGCGCGCGATAGATAATTAATTACAAGCTCCTCATTACCGACACAGCCTCAGTTTCGGTTTGACAGAGCTCCAAAAACGGCAAGCCGCCGGGTGCAACTATCACCACCTAGCGAGTGAAACGCTCGGTCACGTGAGCACACAGAACAGTGACGCATTTCCGCGCGGTCTGTCGTCGTCGGGCTCATCGTCATCTGATGGCGACGATTTTCTTGCGGCGGGGATCGAAGAAATTTTCGACGTGGCGAATCACTTCATGTTTGACCCGCTGGCGAAGAGTGATTCGTCGGGAAGCGCGTCAAAACAGAAATGGCGGCTACGACGTCATCGTAACTTGTACCGGCTGCAACGGTTACGTAGGGGAAGTAGGGGGGGTCACCTCGGGTCACCTCCGAGGGTGTCGATGCACTAGGTGCGGCCTATAATGCTGGATCCCGCTCGCGAACTTCAAAATTCATATAAAATACATTCCAAGCTTTATTCGCTGCCGATGTTTTGCAAATGGTACACGCACGTACACGGGAATCGATCCAGCAGGCTATCTCGGCCGCGAAATTTTTTGTCAGTACCCCTTTAAATAATTGTGTAATGGTTTTATTTCTGTTGAGATGTTTCTGACGCGTGATTGGCATTTGAGCCATTTCGCTGTTCTACAATAAAGAGACGATATATATATATATATATATATATATATATATATATATATATATATATATATATATATATATATATATATATATATATATGTGTGTGTGTGTGTGTGTGTGTGTGTGTGTGTGTGTGTGTGTGGTGTGTGTGAAAAGAAGGACTCGCGTACGAAATGTAGTTTTATTAACGTTTCGGCTGGTATATATATATATATATATATATATATATATATATATATATATATATATATATATATATATATATATATATATATATCTATATATATATATATATATATATATATATATATATATATATATATATATATATACAGGGCGAAACAGTTAACAAGGGGAAATGATAAGACTCCGCAAGTGCTTGCGGTGTTATACTTCTCTTTAACAGTTATGGTTCTTATGCGTATAGTGTTTTGTGGTTCACTGTATTACCCATTCCCATGCATTCTGTAAGGCGAAGAAAAGGATGAAAGGCGTAGAGATAGTGCTGATCGTTTGACCTGATGGGAAAGCATAAAGGCACGTTTGCTCAAGAACTTTCATTCGCCTGCGAGAGAAGATTCGCCCCCCCCCCCCCCTTCTATTACCTCGCCTTTGCACTGCGTTCTGATCACAATAACCTCAGTTGGAGGGGGTCCGAAAGAGCTAGGGGGGAGGGGGAGGGGTGCGCTGAGGTGAAAGACTCCACCCCCCCCTCCCCCCAATGGAGAACACCGCGCACGCCTATGCCCACAACTCTTCACAGAGCAAAGTAGAGACTTAGGCGAATTGGTATAGAGCTTCATCATAAAACAGCTCGTGTCGTCGGTTTCTTCCTTTTTCGTCTTCGTGTGTTTGCGCTGTTTGCGCGGTGTAGTAAAGGCTATATTTAGCCTTTAGTCCTTGCCTCCGGCAGGGAAATTTTCGTATTTTTCTTCCTGCAGATAAGCAATGTTCAATGTTCAAGCTTTTCACAAACGCATGCGATCGTAGTAGTTCGATACAGAAGCGCAAATTTAGTCGTATGGTTGGAGGACTATAACATTAACAGTGTTTTGCACTAATAATGCTGCATTGTTGTGCGCACTCCGAATGACAGCTCATATGAGCCATGTTCCTCTCTCTAGGGGTGAGGCTCATAAAAGAATGATATACTGCCTTCTCGAGGCAGCTCATCTGGGTGTCATTGCAGTAGATATTACTCGGAATCGCCCGAGTGTGGTTATTTCATCTTCTTTGTCTTTCTTTTTTTTCAGATATCGATGTCAGTCGAATGTTTTGGGAAGTGTGCCAAAACTGCCATCGTCAAATGCATCGGAAGCTTCACGGGGACGCTGAGACGTCCTACGACAGCGAGCTGTTTAAGCCAAACTGAGAACCACATCAAGAGAAGTCGCTAGAGAGCGTCCTTCCGCAAAGGAGAAGGAGAACTTCCTGTTGAGAATATTGTGCATTTACAGACTGAGCCCCTGTGATTAGACGATAGTAATACCGCCTGCATCACCCATCGTCTGAACTGTTGCTGTTTATTGGCTGTAAATTTGTTGACTAAACTGCGTAGGATTCATTGAACCTGCTCATCAACGTGGCGACGAGGACGTCGAGAATCGTCACTGCTAAGGCTTTCGCAAGCCTGCTACTCGAAATCTACCAGGATAAAGCCGTCAAGATCATCGTGTCACTGCTCTCGAGCACGACGAACGAAAGTGGGCGTACGCGATACCACCGGTGGACCCATTCTAGCGGAGTGCACTCGAAAGCCCACCTAAAAGAACGACAGCTGACGCCATTAAGCTGGCAAAGAAAGCGAGACAGCTGCCACAAAGGTCTTGGAAGCCACGGCCTCCCGTGAAGCGCAACACCTCTGGACGTCACACGCGGAGGCGCCGAGAGCCACCTCGCGCACGGGCGAGAAATTTACGCGGCTCTCCTCGGGTACAAGAGGGTATCGGGGTCCGCGTTGCTCCGGGAGAAGCATCAGCTCCGTCGGGACCAGCCGGTCTTCTTGGGTCGCGTTGCTGTCGCGTAGCTGTCCCCGCATCGTCGGCGGCGCCTTTGGTGCCGTAGCCGAAAGGTAGAAGAAGAAGGAGGGAGATTCTTCTTCTTCCCCCCCCCCTCCCCCCCGCACCCGTTCAGGGGTCTCATCCGCCGCGGGAGCAGCGGAGAGGAGGCGCCTGGCGACTCCGCCCTCCGGCATCAGCAGCGGAAGAGGGTCCGGCGGCATCTGCGGCGGAGGCCGCGAGAGAGGGTGTCCACCCCGCGGTAGCGGAAAGCGGCGGCGCGCCGAACGAGCACTAGCCATGCCGCCGGCCTCCGCGCGGAGCGGGCAGCGCCGTTGCAGTTAGCCCCGCCGAGAGACCCATGGATTACGCGGTGCGCTGGTTCGCCGCTGCCTGGGCCGTGCTCTTCCTCGCCTTGCTCCTGCGCACGGCAACGTGAGTACCACCACCGTACCCTACTCTCGTATACCTGCTCGGCTCCGTGCCCGTTCGTGTTTTCGAAGGCGCTCTTTCGCGCTGAGAGGCTGACCCCATGTAAAAAAACCGACCGGCCCGATGAGGGTAGTCACGGGGTCTTTCCCACGTGAACCAGGGCAGTTTAAGCGCCACGAAGTGTGTTTGTTTGGTGTAAAGGACTATGTGGAAAAATAGGAGCATCAAACAACTGGGCTTCCCTCTCTTTTTTTTTTTTGCTTTATCTTCCCGACATCCTCGATTCGATTCATTTCTGCGACAGCCTTGCCTCGCACGAGTGTCGTGTTCGATTGAAGATCAGTGAGGGTGTTCGCGATGGACGGCGGAGCGTCCGGCACAACCGCCGTAAACGCCGCAGTGCGCAAGCATCCTTCACCGAAAAGACGCGTTGTCATCGAGGCGACTAGTGAAGCGAGCGAAAGACGTGTCTTATAAGGTTACTGTTTCTCAGAGCACACGCCGTTATAATTAACCGCTAATAAGGAAACAAAAAATAGATATGCATCTTTTGGTAACGCCATGATCGGTGGACATGAGAACTGTGCCTCCTGAAAGCTGCGAAACAGAAAAAATACATTCGCCGGTTCTGCCGGCAGTACCGCGATGCCGCGTGTATGTGAAGCCCGTCGAAGTGTCGACGATAGCCTTTCTAAAAGCGATGCCTTGCGCCGTCAGCCGACTGACTATAGCAAAAAAAAAAAACAAAAAACAATGCCCTTGTCGGCCAGCTTGCAGATAGCGAGACGATTACCTCAAAACACCATCGCCAGTCGCTGGCTTCTTGTTCTCTTCTGCAGCTTGTCTTTGGTAACAAATAAAGGAATATAGATAAATAAAGGCAGCAACAATAACGAGGTTATGCACACGCTAACATCTCGTGGTCGAAACAGCAGCGGAGGGTCAAAGCACTCCTTCGGGAAAGGCGCGGTGTAGTAGCGATCCCTTTGAAACAGAGGCAATTGCTGCCTTGACTAACGGGAGAGATGAAATACTGCTCCCCGAGACGGATATGGCCGTAAACGTCAGGTTTCGGCTCTTTCATGGGAGAATGGCCTTCCGTCTTGTAGCCCGCAGTAACCCCCCCACTCCGTCCGCAAGCCCGTCTTTTTGGGCCCCTTGTTGGCGCTATATATGCTTTTCGTGTGCTTCCTTGTATTTTTGCCTCCAAATATCTCGCCGGTGGAGGAATTCCGGGGGCCATTGTGCTGCGTCGCGGTAAAAGTCTATAGGGGTTAATACACGGGTCGTCCACCCTCTCTTCCCAACATCCTCTCCACCTTCTTCCAACGTGCGCGATTTCGGCATCGCGGTTGATGCGGCGAACAACAGTGGTCCGTGTGGTATACTGTCAGGTATACAGGAGCTACAGCTCTACAATTCCTTCAGAATGAAGAATTTCTGCCGTTGAATTTCCAAAATTAAACTCACCCGGCTTCGCTAGGCGATGCGCGAATTTAGTCATCAAGTGTCAAAAACACTGTACATATCATACATATATTTAAGCGATCGGTGCTTGCTTACTATTCGCGGCTTCCGGGTGCACATAATATATGTATCAATCAGCCGCGAACTATATTGCAATGCCTCGCAGGCACGTAGTACATGGTGCGCACTTTTGCCGCGTATACAGACAAACCAACACTTTTGGTTTACGGAAGCGCGCTAACTATATCAGAACGTGGCGGAGATTTTCGAACAATCTTGCTCTGTTTCGCCTATCAATGTGTCGTATATGCACTTTACAATAGGTCTCATTCATTTACATATGCCCGGTCGCGGGATCGAATCCCGGTCGCGGCGGCTGCATTTTCAATGGAGGCGAAAATACTTAAGGCCCGTGTACTTAGATTTAGGTGCACGTTAAAGAGCCACAGTTGGTCGAAATTTCCGGAGCCCTCCACTACGGCGCCCCTCATAATCATATCGTGGTTTTGGGACGTTAAACCCCGACAATTATAATTATTATCCGTTATATATGCCAAAACTCACGCATTTGCAGGCTTGAATGCACCCGTCGATATATAATAGATTATACAATTTTTTTTTAACTGTTGTCATCACTGAACGCAATATACTTACATAAGCGAAGAAATGAAGGGTTCGTAAAAAGTGAAAGTTTTGACGCGGCTCGAAGTCGTCTTCAATCGCATTTCCATTAGCCGTGTATACAGGATAATATTTCTGTGCCACGAATCGCTGGCGTCACACGCGATGGTATACGTGCGAAAACAATCGCCGTAATGTATATACGTCCGTGCAACCTCATTTCACTTGCAGCCTACGTAAGCCGCGTTCATGTAATCGCGTGCACTAAAAACGAATCCTCGATCGTATAACCATACCGAACGTAAAATAGCTTCCGTGCAGCGTTCTGACCGAAAAGAGGCGAGTTTGGAAACTATACACGCATGACGATAGTTTCTTCACTGAGGCTACAAATATTCGTCACGCGTCTCGCCTATAAACCATACGTATCCTTGTGCACGTGCTATACTACAGAGACTGCGCATATGCGCGGCATTTCCTCGAAGCGTAACAACTTCGCCTTGCGAAACGTGCGCGGAAAGCGTGAATGTTTTGCAGACCGGGCGTTGTATGGTGTTGGCCAATATCTCCTCGCCTCATAATGCGTGCCAATGACCCCCCCGATCGGTAGAACAACAGAGACGGGGAGGAAACTGAAGGTAAAAGGAAAAAACAAGGAAATATATCAGTCATTGCCGCAGTGGTTGTATAGTACTTCTGACGTCTGCCTCATTTGCACACTGTTGTTTTGCGGCGCTGCATACGCGCGTGGCCCGTTTGTTATAAGGCTGTGTTTCCACATGACGCTCGCTCGCCTCTTATTGTTTTTTTTCTTTTATTATTATTATTTTTTTTACCTTCAGCGTAACTTGAGATCTGGTGTACAAAGTCACCTCACTGACGCATAAGAACCGTACACGGTATGGTGAAGGTGATGCAGAAAACTATATGCAGGGTAGCTACGCTTTTTTTTTACGTGTCACTTTTTACATACATGGCTAATGGTATGATAGTTACCTTGGTGTGTTTGAAGGAGTTGTGATTATAGTTAGTAGAAACCGCGCGATGAAAAGGCATTTTCTCTCGCTTCAGTTGTTTTGCTCGTTTAATTATTCGTCACCTTTTGCCCCGTACAACAATTCTATTCATAGCGAATGCGAAAAAAGTCGCTGCATTTCCAGTGTCATCGAGAATAATTACGCGATATAGTATGCAACACGTGAAGGAGTTTGAATGTCTTGCTATGACTTGTGTTTCAATGAACGATGTATTTACTTCAGTGATACTGGATATTAGTTGAGATCCGCTTGGCCTCAGTTCAATCATATTTCTTCGTTAGGAAGCAACGTGGAACAACGTATAGCAACGTATAGAGGAAGCTTCGTGAGTACTGTTGTGCAACGCGCTCAGAATTGTGTACGCGCTGTATCTTCGTTATCTGTTATGTTGCACATCTTCGTTTATCTCGTGCGATAAGGAACCGCTCACAAGTGCCGCATGCCCTTATCTCTCGCGTCAATAAATGAAAACCATAAGCGCTTGTTTACGCTATAATTTTGTTTTGTCCTTGCTCCTTTGCTTAGTGTTCCTATTGTGTCAATTTTCTGAGCGATTGACAACTACCCCTGCAATTCCGTAATAACGACTCATTTGCATGTTTTCACAGAACCGCCGCGCAGATAAACAATATTCGACACTCACAAAAATGTAAGAGGAATAACACTCATGGAGAGTACGGTTCAGGCCTTACAACATGATTATGTTAATCATCGAAGTCTCATCAGCGATCCCGTGATGTTAAAGTGGTCAGTAAGTTCTAGCATAATAATTCATTAATTAGCTTAAGCTAGATTTCAGATTAATTCGGATCACTGATTAATTATACCTCGACGCTTCTACCTTGAGCTATCCTACACAGTACATAACTGATGCATGAATTGTATCTTCATGCGGCCGCACTCCGACGTATACGTCTATATACTTTCTGTAACCGCCCTCCTATATTTGCGCGCCCCTTAGCTTCAATGCACCCGTTGTGGCAGCTTACAGCGGCTGTCTTTGCGCTGCTAAGCACGAGGTTGCGGGTTCGATGCCCGACCGCGGCGGTCTTACTTAGATCTGACTCCAAGTTAGAAAAAAAAAAAAGAGGCGGTCAATATTAGTTCAGCGTCCCTTACTATGCGGCATGACTCATTATCATATCGCAGTTTCACCACGTAAAACGGCGGAACTTATTTAAGTTAACTTGATTCGGTGTTTCGCGTTGTTTTTGTGTCATGAACATTGTCATTTGTATACCATTCCGGTTTCGCCAGTTAGCCTTCGATTCGCACGTTCGAAGGGTCTTATACTACGTGTTTTCGTTGTCTTCGTGATCACCTGTTAACTCTGTATAAAATTGTGACGTAGACAAAGCATCGTAGCACATAACTGTTCTCTATTTCTTTTTCTCTATTTCTTTTTCTTTCTTTCTTTTGGTCCACACGCACTGTTGATTTTGTATCGCATACCGATCTCTTTGTAGGGCTATCGTAATACAGCACCGTGGCCCCGGATAAAGGCATCATGACAAAACTAAAAGCTATATATATAGTTGTGTAGTGTTGTGCCGGCTCCCGTCCGCGTCCATTGTCAATTTCGCCGCCATCGCTTGAAAAGTGAGCTCGCGCGAGGGCCGAACGCACGCATGCAGTGCGCGGTCTTGTGTTACGTCGACACATATGCCACCACTGACACCGCTTCGACGCGCGAAACCTTGACCGTGTTTATTGCTCTCGTGTCTGGCTATACCTGTGAACGAACACGACAGAATCGATATGTACACTGTATATAGCTGAAATTTTCTTCTTGGTATTTGCGACACAGAGAAAACGAAAAAGAGTAAGTTTAATGGCATTTTTACAGGTTATCTGTAGATATATACCGGCTCGGGCATGCTGCATATGATAAAGCAAGATGATAAAGGGTGATGGGAGTCAAATACAAAACACACACACATACGCACACACACGCACGCACGCACGCTATAATAAAAATTAGTGACAGTCTTAGTGAGTGTTTGTAATTCAAGAGAATGCTACGATGAGCATTATTTGGCCTCAGTTCATATTCAGGACGTTGCCGCAGTAGAGCAGCATCTTGCATGCTGTACATACATATATATATATATATATATATATATATATATATATATATATATATAATATATATATATATATATATATATATATATATATATATATATATATATATATATATATATATATATATAGTAAAGAGCCTGCGGTCACAAATTATGCAAGACAGATGTTATTCACTTCAAACACCCCTCATCAGCTTTTGGAGGTATGAAAACAAATAAACCAATAAGCGGAGACAAAGGAGCGTTAGGGGCTCCGTTGGCTTGCGCACGTGCATAGTTTGAAAGTATGGTTTTCGTCTTCCATTTGGTATCAGTTGGACTTGGTGGAAAGGGAAGGTAGAGGCGGAGGTGAGCAGGTGCGCTGTACGATGGCATTTCGTTCCGGCACGGCTGCATGCACCACTACATTCTGGCAAGTTCTCGCGACAGTCTCGCAGTGATGTCGCATGATTCTTGCGATCATCTGGGGCAAACCTCGCGCACACGAGGCTATACTATATTCTTCAGACGCTGCACATGTTATTGCATTCAGATAATATGTAAAAAAAATTCACAGGGTTCCTTATGCATTCATCTAAGACGACTCGAAGGCGAAAGCCATCTTCATTTTCTTCTCAGACGATGTATTGATCCTGTCCCGCCATCTTCCGCAAACGTTGTGCACCTATAGCGTGGTTTTTCACTGCCTCCGTGATCGGCACACATTTGACCAAGCTACGATGTCATGTGATGACGGCATCAGGTGGCGTTACGTCACGTGACGTCACGCCAAAATGTGTGACATCATGATGACGTCATCACGTCATGATGACTTTTTGCATCACTTGTGTGTGTGCCCGACACCGCTGACGCGGGACGCCGACGGTCAATTTGCGCGTTTGATGAGCCATCTAAGGCTCACTTACTAACAGTTTATGTACAAGATGCATGCTCTTATGATTAAACCTTTTGTCGAGGTCTAGGCATTTCGTCTGTAGTCTGGTCTGCACTGTCGTTATCCGGCTTTCTTTCAAATAAGCTGCAGAGCGTTACGTTCCGAATTCACAACCAGACAAGGCACGTAGATGTATAGTGTGATGACTATTCTTTTGGGTGTGCAATTTTCGCGCGAGTTTATGCAAGAGTGCAGCTAGCATACCGACTTTCTCGTAATGCTTTGGACAGAGTATACACCCGCACGCATATTCCGTTAATATGTCTGCAGTCTTACAGACAAGCAAGCGTTCATATGCATTTGTAACAGCTGTAACTTAAATGCGTTTATTGTTTACTCGCTGACTTGTAAACAGATGATTGCAATACATATTACTTTGACTAGCGAACGCGGGAAGAAAAAGAAGCTACTCCAGCGCAACGCTCCAACGTAGGTCCCCCATCATACTTTAGACAGTTTATTACAAGAACGCCTGCAGAGCATTAGAACTAACATTATTATTGCTACAGGTGCATCACAGTGTGACGAAAAGTCAGTTGGATTGGTCTTATTCCCTTCGACTACCCGATTTCATACCCGTTTTTGTGGCTGAATTTCTGGCAGTAGTGCTCGCATTGCGCAAGTTAAACTCGGCAATTACATCTGCCGTTATAATCACAGATTCCCTATCTCTCTGTGCTGCACTTTCTGCTGGGGCTGAATCCCACGTAATAAAGGCGTTTTGTGCCCTGGTACCCACGCATTTGAGAAAAGTTCGATTAGTTTGGGTTCCTGGACATAAAGGGTTGCTCCTAAATGAAATTGCCGATTCGTTAGCGAAGTCGTCGATCGATGGACCGATTTTACCTTATTTTCCAACATCCGCTTATGTGACGGCTGCGCGATTTCGCAGGTGTAGCATTATGGAAGTCTTTGCAGACACAGAACTCACAAGTTCCACAGAATATCGGCACTTATTATATCCCTGGCGGAGGTCATTTTGTCAAACCCATAAACTGGAAGTGTCAATTACGAGGCTGCGCTGTCGTGTACCGAGGCTAAATTTCTATCAACACAGGTCTGCTCAGGCACCTTCTCCACTGTGCGCATTTGGTGGTGAGTTGGAAACTATTGATAATTTCTTTCCGACCTGCAGGCGATACACTACAGCACGAAAAACCCCATTGGAAACACCTTTACGAGCTATTGGAACGAATTTATCTGTGCCTGTGATTTTGTCTTTTGGAGCCTCTATTTCTGGGTTCTCCAATGCGAAGGTTTGCGTGGCTGTGAGGGATTACCTCAACGAAACCAATCGGTTAACTAGATAATCTATATTATTAACCTTCTATGTCAACACATGTATATATTGTAAAAAATGCGGGCATTGATATATTTTATTTTATTATCGCTATTTTTTTTTCATATTTGATCAAGCGTCAAAATTTCCTGTCAAGTTTATAATGTTTCTATTCCGTAACCTCCCTTCTAAAGTAATATAACATTTTATAAAACCACTCGATTCTTGGCCAATCCCCCACAGTGGGTTTGAGCCGCAGTTGAAGGTGAACAAGAATAAGAACAAGTAGGCTGCTGCACGAAATGCCTCTCTTTACGGAGAAGCACCGATATGTTTCCACGCATCAGCTTGCTTTCATATCGCATTACTCAACAATAAAAGTTAAACAAAAGCGTATCGATTAGGCGACCAGTGCTTATGCCTCGATGCAATCGAGACGGACGACATTTCGAGTGCTCTTCGCTATCCGCATAGGGAAAGACAGGCAAATGATAGAAAATCGCGCACCCTTCGTCACACGAGCTTTTTCCGCCTGTACAGCAATTTCTCGAGAGCGCGCAAAACTTGTCAGACAGTATATTGTTCTGGATCAGGCTTCAAGAGGTTCGAGCCGCACGTAGTATATATCGGACTCGGCGCTTCGTGAGACGCTGTAGTGACGTCCTAGCGTTGATCGAACAATGTACATAATTTATTGTATATTTAAAGGCAAACGACGAACCCTGCAGGTCGAACAAAAAGTACAACGCAAACACCGTCTGTGCGGTCTTCGCGACGTTTTTTTTTTCTTATTTTCTTACTTGTGTCCGTGTGTACACATGCGCCTGCTTTTCAGTATGCCGTCATTCGCAAAACCAGCTTGCTCAATTTCCAGTCTTTGTAACTAAGCTCAACAAAAATATCAGCTCAAGGTAGCGTATCGTTATTGCAGCGAAAGCTGTTATTAATCAGATCACAACGGCAGTGGGTAGTGTCCGCCGCCGCCGCTGGTGTCCGTAACCACTATTGCGTTAAATAAGAAAAAAATGAAATGAGAAAAAAATATCCAGGGTCGGATGGGATTTGAAACCAGGCCCTCTGCGTGACAGTCGAGTGTGTGGTTTAAAGCTTCCCACTCACTACAAATTGCTCAACCGTAATTCTTCATCGTCATCAGCCACATGCAGTGGACGTAATGCCTTACAGATATGTATACCGGCTACCTCGCTTATCCGCAGAAAGACGAGTAATGACGCAGTGGGTGCTTCTCTACTTCACAAAAATTGTGATTTGCGGCGTAGTGGATACCTTGCATGTGTACTTGTATTAGTGTCCCCAAGAGAGTTTCGAACGGGCTCTACAGAGGACGCTCTTCCAGCTTTCGCTGTGACTGTGCTGCGCTCTCCACGCAGGCCTGGCGATTTCTTTTGTGTCCCGTTCTTTGTATGGCTGTAATTATGCAACGTTGTACGTAGCTACGTAGTATCGTATGTAACTGCATAGTGCACGTAGTACAATTCCGTAGCGTCGCGTCGGACCCCATATACGACGCGTTCTCAGTGAATGTGCCGAAGCCGCGGAACTTTACTCCGCTTCGCTGCAGATCATATTGAAAGAAATGCATAATGGTCCATCACGCATATTCTAGTGACTTCTCGTTTACACTCGCCGAGGTGTTTTAGCAGGTAAGGTGTAAACTCGAGGACATGGGTTTGATTGCCGGCCGCGGCTTCAGCATTTCGATAAGGGCGAAATGCAATAAAAGTAGTGTACTCGGATTTATATTCACGTAAAAGAAAAAACCTCAGGTGATCAAAATTATTGTGGAATCCCTCATCTCTACTGTGTGCCTCATAATCATATCATAGTTTTGGCACGTAAAATTCAAGAAATTAATTCAGTATCTATGCCGAGTGGGAAGATGCAGGGGAAGCAAACGATGCAGTGCAGTGTAGCCGCTGTCCAGAAAAGCAGTACTGCGCTGCCGTGAAGCATCCTTCTCCAGATGATGATGAAAACATTCCTTTATTAAAATTTAAAGAAAACGGGGAGGGTCCCTATTCCGGGACTCCTATGGCAACCTCTGCGATAGCCCGGGCCCGCTGGACGAGCGCCCGACAGACCTCGGGGGCGCCTTCGCGAAGGATGCCTTCCCACTGCTCTGGGGTACGGGTGGACCGAAGGATTGGTGGGAGGGGAGGGAAGTAGGCAGCGGTGCACTCTACGGTGACGTGAAATGTTGTGGGGATGGCGCCACATCCTGGACAGGCGTTGGTATAGCGAGTCGGATATAATTTGTGCAGGAAGTGCAGATTTGGAAATGTTCGGGTCTGCAGTCGGCGAAGTGCGACAGCCTCCTCTCGTGTGAAGGGCGCTGGTGGTATCGCTGTCGTTGGCGTATGTAATGCTGTGTGACCTCGTGATAAGTGAGAAGTGGGGAACCTAGCTCTGTGTTGGCCGCCTCACTGCGCGGGGCTGCTCGGAGGGTGAGTTCTCGAGCGGCCGCATGAGCGCGTTCATTACCCGACAGTGAGGCATGACCAGGAGTCCAGAGCAGGTGTATTGTGTGGCTGATGTCTGATGCAACTTTGGATGTACGTAAAAGAATAGAAAATCTCGCTCGTGTGATTGTATTCCTGCATAGTCGCAATATGTCGATGGCAGAGCAGGGTGTTGTGACGTCGACCTATTCAGCAGTGCGCCATAAACGCAGCACAACGGCAGTTCGCTGAACAGGCCACCCCTTCATAATCCCGACGATTATTTCTATTTATTTACATTGCGTCATCCGCGTTCAGATGAGCTATTGAACTGCATGTTGTCCGTGAGCATGCGCCCTTTTTTTCTTTCTAAAAAAATTAACCATAAGTCCAAGCAGATGTCGTAACAATCTATGACGTCAGCGGAAGGCAGTGCGCTGACGTCGTAGATTGTGACCTGAATTTCATGTTTGAATATTATGCCTGGCTCTCCCAACAATACACGTCAACTTTTTAAGGGACAAAGGGGAAAGGTGCGGGGGGGGGGGGGGGGGGAGGACAGTATAAGGTTGGCTACTGGTCCAGCTCAACGTGCAATAACTTTGCAAAAGGTAATAACGCAGGTAAGAGGTACAGGAATAACTTATAGTGCACAACACAGTCAGAAAACGGACCGAGAAGATCAGGACTCGCAATTACATTTATTACGAAATTTAATGGATGCAACCTCAAATAGCTAATCCTTTGCCGTTTATCTAATAATTCTGCTTGTATCTGTCGCTTTTACGCTGAATTCCATCACTCAGGTTCCCCAGCGCTCATTCGGCGCTGCAGTTCACTATAGCCGCGGAGAGTCGGCAATTACCATCGTGCGCTTCTCAACGGCCCTCGCGTTCCCAGTCACCCCTTTCCCCCTTCTCATCCACCCTCCTCGCCCACGACCCTCTTCGGCCGAGCGCGGTTGCCGTTGAAGCTGGCGGGATCCGAGTGCGGCGGGCGCACCCAGTTTTAATTGTCCGCTGCAGGCATGGCACGTCCGCTATCGGCTGCTGCCCTCCGCGAGAGACGCGCACCTCATCAGATAGATTGCTGCCGCAGATCAGCTGGCGCAGCGTTTTCGTCATGGAGAAGGGGCTCGCTATTCTCTCGAAAGTTTCTTTTTTTTCTCTCTTTTCATCGCCTGATTAATATTCATTGTGGAGAACGTATCTCTCGCGAGTGAGGTTTACTGACCGCTCGAGAGCTGCCGTCTATCGGTTTATTTTGGCGCTATACTCGATTAGACCACGCAAGGCGCGTGGCTCGCTCACGTCTAGCACCGATGATGTTGTATACGTATGGCTTGGGAGAGGGGAAGTAATAGAAGTAATAAATGAGTAGCAAAGGCACGCGCGCGATACCGCGTGATAGAAAGTTATACATATAGCACCGTATAGGCTGGAAAAGCAGAATGCCTAGCTGGAGTGAGTATAGCACTGTCCACCTCAATTACTTTGACCCCGTTGACCAAAAAGCAGCTCAAGACAAAAAATACAGCGCACACTTCGCGAAGACTAACGCAAGGAACACGAGGCACAGGTGCTGTGCCTCGAGTTCTTCAATAAACTAGTGATCTTAAGTAAGCTTATTCAAGTTTACTTAAGGTCACGAAGTTTACTGGACTTATTCAAGTTTACTGAAGCAGCGACGTCGCTGCACGCGGGCCCCACTGTATATAGATGAGAATAAAATAAAACGATGGGTGTCATGTCAGTGCTTGATGTTAAATGGACATTTGAGATAGATAGATAGATAGATAGATAGATAGATAGATAGATAGATAGATAGATAGATAGATAGATAGATAGATAGATAGATAGATAGATAGATAGATAGATAGATAGATAGATAGATAGATAGATAGATAGATAGATAGATAGATAGATAGATAGATAGATAGATAGATAGATAGATAGATAGATAGATAGATAGATAGTAACGGTCTTGAAATATGTGACGTCACTCTGACGTACGGGTGCTGTGAACCCGTATACGTCGGAGGGTGCTTGTGTACGGAATGTGTACGGAGGGCTTGTGTACGGAGGGTGCTTGCGTCAGAGGGTGCTTGCGTACGCTTCGGAGGGTGCTTGTGTACGGAGCTTTGATGGCCCGACGTATAATTCCGGGCAACATGCATCGACACGTTTTTCCCCGGCTTTAGATAAACACACTGCAACCCATGGCAACAGAAAAACTATGTTGTTCTTTTACGGAGCGAGGCAAGCGTGTGTCGGGCTAGTCGGTGTTTGCGGAGAGTGCGGTGTGGGGGAGAGAATAATGGGCCCGTATTGTTCGCGAGTGTGCGAGCGGGTCGCTTGCTTCTCGTGGTATCAACGGTGATTGCCTAAGCGCTGATTCCCCTTTGTTGCCATCGACTTTCGCCTTATCCGAGTAAGACTGGTGGCATTCCTCTTGTTTGCACTCGGCCTTTTTTCGGTTCCTGCGTGCCGCACCGTCTGGCTTGTTCGTATAGGCTGTCGAAGCGACCTCTGCATAATGCATGTACGACTTAGCGATCACAGAACAGTGAACAAGATCTCTATGTAGAAAATAATTAAGATAGAGACGCCGAGTTGAACCTCATAATTTACGGATTACGATGCGCTCTTTATGAATGTGGGATCTGAGTTAAATAACCTCGGTGCTGCTCACTCTCTGAAACAAAAAAGAGATATCATAGAATGATCTTTCACGTATATTTAATTATTGTGAGTCAAGGTAATTGAAGAGTAACGAAGTTTTCATTTGATGCGCAGTCACATCTGCCGCTTTCTTTTCTCCGACCTGTTATGAACAGGATAAGGTAGAAGTTCAGGGGAATTAAGATGGAATCCTGAAGCGATGAAAAATCCTTGGAACTCCTGGATTCTTTATCTGTTATGAACAGGTCACAAATAGAGTGAGCGGAGGCATTTCAGCGATATCATACTTTAAATAAGAAACGAGAAACGGTCCTTTGTCTCCGGCTCGACGTTAACATAATGGTGTTTTTAAGCTCTTCATCGCCTAATAAATACTAATTTTAAATAAACTTTTTTTTTAATATTGATATATAACTGAACACACTGCGACCGAATATGCCTCAAACATAGATACAGAGTGTGCACGTGAGTTGACGGCAGCTTGTACAAATCTTATGATGAATTGTCCTATATGGGTGCCTCACTCATTTGCCTACCACAATAAGAAAGCTTTAGTTTTTCTTTTTTTTTTTTTCACCTCGCGTATTGAATCCCGCAGTGTGCGGTTTCCTCGATTCACTGAAGCTACAGCTGTACGAGCACTTCACCAAGCCAAGTATAATCTCGGAAAAGTGTCTCCTTGGCTAGTGGCAAGGAGGGTGTTCCGGTTATACACTATGTACTTTAATACGTATAACGTCATATAGCCTATTTTGCTGAGAAACCCGCTTCGATTACAGCCCCACTATCACATTTGGTCTTTACCGGCCGTGCATCGATACCTGATAATACTTGCAGTTTCAATCACTCCAACTTCGCTCTTGCGATCGCCGACCAGATAAGTATGATAGTCTATCTTTCAGCATCCTTGAGCACAACAACTGATCTTTCGATGAATGCTCTTTGTGCGTGATAAACGTAACACAGCTCCGACCATATAGCGCCGACCTTAAATTGGGGTGCATCGTCTTACATTACTGTGTCTCGTTCAATTTTATGCTTTTATATATTTTATTTAAGACAAGCACGCAAACAAATGTTCGTTGCTAATCCGTAGCGTACAAAGCCGTCTCACCACACAATACAGCGAAAACCACGGGCCACGACAGGAGAAACGGCGTTTCCATTGTTTGCAGCTAATCCACCGTTGACGCTTATGCATTCAACCGGCGCGGAGGATTAAGGGTGGACAACACTCGAAACACGTAACCGGTCTTCGTCACTGGTTGGCTGGTGCGATCCGCAGCTTTCCTTACACAGCAAGGAGCTAGCTATGTGCAGTATGGACATATGCGTATATAGTTTCGCAATTAATTCTCATTTAACACGTCTCAAGCGTATACGAGTATTGCGCTTTGAAACGTACGGCTACGCATGGACTGTGTATCGTCAAGTCCTCGGTTATACTTTTAACTGATTTCATTGCCTCCTTCGCAGCCATTCGTGCGCTCTGAATTTTGAATTGATGCGTTATCCTGTATACTACGTTTTTCCAACTGCTAAATGTTTAATATGCATATATTACATTCGAAAGATAATTGTTCCTGTGTTCTACATTTGCATGATGTTTCTTGGGTAACATGCACACGTGCTTCGTGATCACTGTCATGTAACTTATTCGCGTCATCCCGCACACCTTAAATTTATGTTCCCACTTTTGTTGTATACTACGCGTCTGTCAATTCCTGTGTTTTCCCTGCCGATAATCTATACCCACTGCCGTGCAATATCGTCCGGTGCTGCATAGTACATTGTAAATGGGTAAATGAATATAAACACTACTACGATCCCCCTGCTGGCTTTGCGCGTGCTATCGCTAAACTACTACACAAATACGCCTGAGACACACTTAAAGTTAACAGATGCCGAAACATGTGAGATAATGGTATAATAATGAGCTGTACGTGCGGCTAAAACTTCCTCAGGTTGCAGAGCAGGAAGCCCACCTTCTTAAACGTTCCCGCCTCACTCTTTTTTCCCCAGGAGCTCTCGACGTCTCTTTTATCGCGTACCATATGACGACGAGCACGCACGAATCATACACTCCGCATTCCATAAAGGAGAGGCGACGCTTCCACGAGATATAGGCGGCATGCTGGCAAAACGCGACCCGTTTCTGTTCCGCATTCGATAACCTTATTCCATCTCCTCCTTTTAAATTTTGCTATTCTTCAATATTACCGCTCTGCTTCATCTTCTTCCTCCTCCTCCTCCTGTTGTCTCCGCCCTGCTGTTGCCCCCTCAGGAGCAACGGCAACAGAAACAACGGCCGATCACGATCGAACAGAACGTTTTCTTCGCTCGAGTTTTGTTTCAACTGTTCCTCCGCTATCTCTCCTCGTCTTTCTCGAGCCCCGTCGGGGCGTGAGAATAAGACGTAGGAGCAGGAGTCGCCCTCGTCGTATACATGTACGCGCGGTCCGGAGAAAACGTGTTCACCATAGAGTCTTCGTCGCCAACAAACAAACAGGCAAACAAGCGGGCCGTTCGATTCTGTGCTTCGAGACGTCGTCCACATATACGCGCGCGCTTGCTATACTGAACGCTCCAGATTCCTCTCGCGTGGAGACGGGCAGGAGGGGGGGGGGGGAGGGGGTGTTATACTCTCTTCTTCTACTTCTTCTACCTCTTGATGTTTCCCACTGTGAGCTCTGATAACCGCTTCTTCATCTACTTGTTCTTCCTTTTTCTTCTTCTGGGAGAGGTCAGAGATTAACAAAACGTGGACAAACTTCGAGTCCCCGTTCCCATGTGGGACGCTCTTTCATGCCCCCCTTTCCCTCCCCTTCCAAAAAAAAAAAAAAATCTCCTCTTCCTCACCTATACGTTCGTTGCCTTCTTCTTCTTCGCGTGTTTACGCCCGTTTTCGATCGTATTTCGTTTTTCCTTTAATCTCTCGGCGAATGTTCTTTTTTCTTTTCTTTGCTTTCGTCGCCTGTGGCACATTGAAACAGGGTAAATGCGTTTTGGCCGAGGAAAGGAGCTGTTGCGTCGTATATCAATATTTCATATACGCAGCAGCAGCGCCCGAGGAAAATCTACACGGCGACTCGCTCGCCGGTGTCGAGAGAGATAAACAAAGACGCTATATGGGAGATGAGAGAAGCATAAGCGCAGCGGCTTGCTGCTGCTGCTGCTGTTGCTGCTGCCGTTGTGGATGGGCCCGTTCTGAATCTTAATGGCTGCCGGCCGGCCTTCGCTCGGCGCTCTTTCGCTCAATCGACGGGATTGTGTAAAGCGATTGCCCGTTTCGAAGCGGTTCCCAAGGTACACAAACAGTATATGTAGGCTGCGGCTGAGTTATAAATCAAGCAACTCGCGAGACGGTGTGCGTACACGGTATAAAGCGAGGGTTAAGTTAAAGCTATACGTATCAGCATCCCCGTTTCAACGGGGATGCCCTACTCGCGTGCACGTAACCTCTTCCGGAAATGTGAGGAAAGCTACACGATCCCAGTGAAAACAAAATAACGAGGAAGCGTTTCAGACATACACGTGAGTTAGGTGTCTTCCGTCAGGACTTTATCATCACGTCCGACTCGATCGTTTAGCAGAGACTTCGGAATAGAGCTTGCGAGTTCCGGGTTATGGTTTGTATATTTTAGTGTTCCGAAGAAAGATACTGTATAGGCTGTTTACCGAAGCACTTTATGCGCAAAGCGGTTACGCTACTTTGTGATGAGAGATAGAACGCATGTATATATAGTATACATGCGTTCGAAAACGAAAACGAAAGTGTATCGATACAGCCTTGAGGCTGTAGAAGGTTCCCTTATATCTATTTCTCGGAGTCACGAAGCCTGCGAAATATGGCTCGCGCAATATTAACTCGCAGAGTTGAGAAATGAAAAGCAAGCATTGCGGAGTGTTGAAAAGTATAGCGTACACCGAAAGCCGAAATACAACCCATGTTATACTAAACCAACACTCGCGTTGCCAAGCGTCGAAATATAGGTCGGACGTCCCTCCCAGGCGAATACGCGATGCGTGCTGTTTGTTACACTATAAACGTATTTGTATACGTTTAGCGAGTCAACCTTCAAACTGCCCACGCCACCCAGCCTTCGTCATGGCATAATCTATCGTGATGCATCTAGATGCTTGAATCATGCCGTCGTTTGTGTACGCATAGAGCATATGCATACATATATACACTATGTCCCTACACACCCACAGACACCGTTGCACACGAAGCGACCTGTTCCCTCTGTTAGTTTAGTTAAACGTGTCGAAAAGGTAAAAACCCGACGCATATCTCACCATGACTTGTCATCGATACACAAGTGAGGTTCTTGTAAATGCTTTCAGTTTTACAATGTCACAAATAATGAAAGAGGTAGCCTCTCTTCACTGTTCCCGACACCTTGTGCCAGATCTTGTCACTTGGAGCCGCTCTCCAACAATATTGGCAAGGAGTGCGCATGCATAAAGCTGTCCGAAGCTGTAAATCTTATTGAGGCCAGACGGGGTCACCTGTACATATTGTGACGGGGCGACAAAAAAAAAAAAAAAAAAAGAGAACTACTCCTAATAATTCAACGCGCAGAAAGGCGTATACCAAACACCCAAACACGTTTCGTACTTGCTCGTTCCGATGACGCAGGACGCTCCGCCACGCTTGAGGGATCACATCGGCGACCTTCAACTGGTACAACAACACTTCGACTTCGGCGTACGCAAAGTTCACGGATCATTGTAGAAGTCAACGGAAGACAAGCCTTGACTCGCCCCGCGGTTAGCAGCTCTCTTCTAAAACAAAAAGGACAAAGAAACAGGAAACGCTCCCCCCTCTGACCGTGAGCCATCGCCAGCAGGGTGGCGATAAGCATCGGCGGAAAGACATCGGCCACGGCATGTTAAAGACAGCACGAGTCGGACGTGCAGGAGAGGCTGCAAAACGGGCGCTCGCGTGCGTGCGTGTGTGGCACTTGTAGCTGTATAGTCGCTTCATTTGGAAGGCCCGCATCAATCTCCCCGCCGAGCGACACGGCGTAACAGCGGTTATTGTAATGGCGTGGCTCGCTGCAGATAGGAATCAGGGTGCCCACGTATTTACGCCGGGTGGTAAGCCGCACACCGGGTATAAGCAAAAATAAGCGTCCGCCGTCAAAGAAAGGAGGATGGATGGGAAGAGCGTAGGCGAAGAGAGGCACTCCGTGGGACACGATGCTACAGAAGTCGTCGCGCCCGTTCTTGCCGGAGGACATGGAGGGGCCTGTGAAATATTCGGGGCTGAGGCGTTGCTGAAAGGAGTGGACGTTGTCCGCTGTGCACATCATTATACGCCAGTGTTGACCGCAACGTACAATCAATGGCAGTCAAAGCTATACACCAAGTCTGAACATCGGTTTCGCCTCGCTGTATTTAGCCTTGGGCACAGGGAATTCGCCTTTACTTCATTAACGTGAACGAAAGCTTCTAGCGGACGTCTGTTCTAAAAACTGTCCATATTATACACACAATAATCTTAAAAGGCACAGCGTGCAGTACGTTGTTTTGTAACTGCGATTATCGTGAAATCTTCTTGATAGCTATAGAGCTTTGTGTTCCCTGAGAAACCCAAGATAATCTTATAGGTTTTTAATACAGCTTACTCGGTCGACTATGACCCAAATACGCCACTTAAAGTAAAAAACAGTGCTCACACAGTCCGCCTGTAGACTGTTGAGTTGTACTTCTTGGCAGGCATTCCCTACTGAATTTTCATTTATTTTTTTTTCCCTTTAAAGAGCTATATAGCGTCGTTTAGCTGTATTTATATATTTATTTTATGTGTAAAAACATTACATGAATTACGGTAACCGCATAAAAACGAAGCCGATAAAAATAAAATAAATCCTTCGCCTCTCCTTAAGCCACCTCCAGCCCAGAGTCAAAGGCGAGCTAGCATTTTCATATTCAGTCGAGTGGAAAAGAAAACAAAAAGCCTGTCCCTTCATATCTCACGCGCACCGGCCATGCATACAGAGCCGGCGTTTCGCCTGCCGGACGATTGACAGCACGAGGCGGGAAAATGAGAGAGCGGGAGCAGAACCAAGTGACAGGACAATTGACAGGACAACTTTCACGGCGCATGCAACCACCGCCACTATACTCCGATGGTGCGACGCCGCTTAATCGAATCTCGAAGGATTCCCCACCCCTCCTCTGTATACTCCGGTTGGCAGCCAGGTTCGCACACCGATGCTCTTTCTCTCTCTCTCGACTCTACGTACTTCGGCAAGCCGAGGAACGACTGAGGAATTCGGAAGGAAGGCGAGCGCTATAGCACGCACGCGCAGGACAGCACGCCTGCGAGTCGAGGCACCGAGAGGAAGGTGTGCGGAGGAGAATATCTTCGCCTCCTGGCAGGCTGTAATTTGGGGCGTGAAAAATGGCGTCTTTGTTTCCCTAAAATTGCGCCCTCCGAGCGCGAGGAGGAGTCAAATGATGAGCGAGCCATTGGCACTTGCTCCGCGGGAACGGCTTCGCTTGAGGAGCGCAGGACGAAGAGGTGGCCGGGCGCTCACTTTCCTGGCAGGACGCCGCTCTCTTCTCTCTCTCTGCTCTCCTCCTCGGTACGAGCACGCTCGGCACAGACAGAACCCGCAGTGGAACCTTAGCATCAACGGCCGCATCGTCCGTCACTGGCTTTCCACTGCATGAGTCCGTCTTGTCGACTGTTGCGCGCAGACACAATGCCGAGCGCGGGCGGATGCCACCAAAGATGAGAACGCGGTAAACTATACCCAATGAGAGAGTGAGAGAGACGTCGGCTGAGACTTGAGACGCGCCGCGCGGCTAATGGTTCGCACCTTTTAAGGTGAAAAGAATCTCGCGCGCCGGTTCCGGGAATCGCCGGAACCTCGGGCACCGAGGATCGCTCCTTTTACCCTTGTTTTTGTTTTATTTCTCGCCTTCTTTCTCCGTGCCGCCGGTCTTATTTTTTGTCGTTGTTATTATTGGCTTCCGGCAAGCGATCACTGTTCTAGGGCGTCGTCATTTTTCGGGTGGTTGCTGTTTGGTGCGACGTAGTAGCGACGTGCGCCCGCTCGCACGCACGCACGCACGCACACACGCACACACACACACACACACACACACACACACACACACACACACACACACACACACACACACACACACACACACACACACACACACACACACACACACACACACACACACACACACAAAACAGACAAAAATGATTGTTCCAGTCTGAAAGAAACCAACAACTTTATCATGACGCCAAATGAATTGTAATCGGATGTAGCACACAAATTTTCGTAGCAGCGTGCGAGTCTACGTAATCGTCACACTTGCATGCCGTAAGCATTTCCATGACGTGAACATATACGGTGCACTCGGCAAGTTCGTCGTGCTCGATGAGCGAACCAATAATTCCCAATATATTATAAGCACAGCGTAAGGAGAATCGACTCGTAACCACTGCTACCGTGCTGCTTACTGGGATCAACTCTATCAGCACAACAAGTTTAGTACACGGTTACAGTTAACTGCGAGGCGCTTTGCGACCATCTCTTACATCATTATATTTTGACTTTAAATTTGACCCATGTAGCTGCGTTGTTGCTGTATCCAGAGTGCATGTAGCAGGGAAGGGGTATGCTAGTTGGTATCTTATGTCGTTTTTGTATTCCGCTGAGCATTACGTTACGTGGCGGTCGTATGTAAGCTCCATCCGATATCACATGCTCCTGAGACCACTTATATATTATATTCCGCAATAGTTTCGATAATTCTCGAAGATAATTAAGAAAACATTACGGCAGTTATTCCTTCGGAACGCGATGTCCGACATACCTGCCGATGTGTTTAAGGAAGTGGTTCGACCGTATTGCTGTCACATACTTCCAGAAAACCAACAAAGTTTTGACATGGGCCGTTGTGTCGTCACTTGGCGTTGGCACGAGAGAAGTATATATGCGCATGCGCGCGTGGCCTGATGGGGGGTGTCTAATTAACAATCGTATTTACTTCATTCGGGAAACCTGCACACCGCGATGTGCGTATATAGTGCGAGGCAGAGACTGTTTAGCATTGGAAACCATCGCCCCCCCCCCCCCCCCAAGATCTTCGAATTCATTACTGTTGCGCGACCACACTGCAATAGCTGCATTGAAAGGACGGAACATTATATGAGCATATTATGCAGCTCGGCGCATAAGAAACGAACAAGGCTCACTAGATTCGGTTTTTAATCATCCTCAGCACAGCTCACCGCATTCCTCATATACCCACAGGTTCACTTTTCAGGTTTTCTCATACGACTGAAGAAATGAGACGACTGTAAGTATACACATCCACGTGTAAGGCTACCGGACAGTCACCGAACGCCTCCCGCTTGCTCTGTTTCAGCACGTGTCGACGCAACCTCTTGTCGGCGTTTACACGTGCCGAAAGTACTACCCAAACTGGATTTGGCTGTCAACGCTTATTTCTGCTCTCGTTCTCCTCACCTAAACCCTATTACGCGGGCGACCCCTTCTTTAGTCCTCATTTCTCTCTCGTAGAGCGGCACCCACTTGCTTCGCTTTCACTCGTGCTGTAGTGTAATCCCAAAACAGTCGACATTGGGGAGTCACCGAAGGGCATGCGGACGACGCGAAGAGAAAAAAAAAAAGAAACACATGAAATCCTCGGAGCTTCAAGGTGCAGCGAAAGAGGCTGCGTGGCGCCTGCGTCACGTGCGTCGGATAAAACAGCCGCGCATCCGGCTGCCCCGCAGACATCGGGGGCCGCATTCTTTGGCGGCGCCCTTTTCAAGCATCGCGCGCCGAAGCTGCTGCTGCTGCCTTTTAGCGGCACACTGGAAAGGAGAGAAATGTGGGGGGAGGTGACCGGTCGCCGCACAGTACGGGGTCCACACATCGCATGGCCGGCATTACCGCGCGGCGGCGGCGGCGCGCGACCATATGTGTGTGTGTACTTGTCGCGTTTCGCCCGCAAGTACCCACACGATCGAAAGAACAGACGCGAAAGAAGAAGAAAAAAGAAAGCAATTTACAAGCACGCGGCAGTCACCCCGGTAACCGCCCAGCCAGCAGCCTTCATATCTCGCGCGTGCGCGCGCTGGTTTCGTCAACACATCTGTTCGCATATGCGCAAGATAAACGAGCAACTCGCGTGCTTTCAGGTCGGGTCCGGAATCAATCGACGGGACCCCCACCTAATACCCCTCTTCCCATGACAACCAGAAGAGGCCCCCGCTTATCCCCAACACTTCATACATCTATACTATAATATACACTTGCCTGCGCCCATCGTCTCTCACTGAACGCTCGCTGCAATCTGTGTGCGTCTGCTTGTATATACACGCGCCTTTGTGGGGTGCTCGCAAAAGCTCATCATTCAGTAATTTCTTTTTTCGCTCCGTCCATCCGGATCCGCCGCTAAGCCTGCAGCTCTTAGGGATTATGCTTTCACCTCTAATTAACGTCACCTCTACTCCTCTCCATCTATCTGCTCGATGCAGTACTTGCGGAAGCCACCTATCTGTAGCTTCTTCATAAATTTCAGGCACGCACAGTTCAAAGGCGTGGCAATGCTAATCGTATGAGCTCCGGCAAGCGCTTCAACGTTTCTTGCACCGTAAAGCAGGCACGTCGCTATGCGCGTCGTCCAGCGCCGTGTCCAATGCTCGCTTAATGAGCTTCCTTCGAAGCTTCGCGCAGTGCATTGCTTGTGGACTGGACCGCTCCATTTTTTTAACGAGTTCGATTTTACTTTTCCTTCGCAACATTTTTTTGTTTTGTGGTAGCTCGATCTATCTCTCGGTGGCAAGGCGTCAACACAGTGTATATATATGTGCTGACTCGCAACAAATGAGCTCACGCGCCAGCTATAGGTACGTTTCGTAATGCACATCAGGTGAGGAGTTAAACGACTTTGGACACTTCCCCTTTCTCTATACCGCATGTCGCGATAAAACGAATCGTGCTTCATTATACCTATATGTCGAAACTATACAGCAGTGATGCATGACATCGCAGTATAGTGATAAGCAGAAGAATACGTTCTCCGTCAGGCCAGCTGGCTAAGCTGTTGGACAAGAGAACCACTGGGGTGCCATGCTGCACAGATGATTTTATATATATATATATATATATATATATATATATATATATATATATATATATATATATATATATATATATATATATATATATATATATATATATATCACATTTCGCCCTGGCTGTTATCGACAAAACAACTAATCAGAACCGTCACTTAGATGAAGCAAAGATACCTTCGCGGCTTCGAAGTTACACAATTTCGTTTGCTCACTAATCGCACTTGTATACCAGTCGGTAGGTAGTGGGAGCCGCGCAAAATGCTCCGACGACAAACACTGCCACTCGAGGAGTGATTTCGATTTAGAACGTGACTAACTTCAGTTGTTAGCCGTCGTTTGTGTTGTCTTGACTTCTCTTGTGCCCGTGTTTGCACGCCCAGTCTTTTAACGTGAATACATACCAACCATCTCAGCTCTCTGTTATATTCTAAGACTTCGAATTTTTTGGCCAAGACATAGCCTCCTATGGCCAAGACCGTATATTCGTGAACGGGTAATTAATCCCCAATTTCTCTAGCTTCGTATATCACTACCTCCTTTATTCTCGCGTATACAATATCTCAATGCACCACATTGTCAACTTTGTTCCCTTTTGTCCCTTTTTTTTTATCATCTCGGCGCAGGACTGTGAAGGTGTCCGAAGGCGTGAACGGCATCAGCCATTTCAACAGGCGGCGGCTCATCGACCCCAAGATGGAGGCGTATCGGGAATCCATGTGAGTTGGGGACTTGGGTACGCAGCAGGCTATATATATGGCCTAACTCCAAAGGCGTGAGTCGTCGCGCTCAATTCCACTTTACAGTTTTATTTTTTTTTTTCGCAAGAGTCACTGTTGTCATAGAAAAAAAAGGCACATTTGACAATCTGAGGGCCGACATTACTTTTATTTTTAATTACTTTTCAACATATTTCAACATTTTTAGCTTATGACCTTCTAATTAGCACGTGCTATAGCGTACCCTCTAAAGCAATTTTTGAAGGAAACTCTACCCACCCAACGAGGCCAGCGGAGCGAGCACACACACAAACCAGCGCGCACGCAGGCAAGCACCGCGCGGGAATGTTATTTACAGGACAGGCCGCGTGATTCGTGAATGGATGCAGGCGGCCGCGCCATAATAGAAGGCTCATGGACGCGCGGGTTAATGATGTGCCCGACGTCATTTGTCTGTGGCTCCCGTCAAGAGACGTGACGCCGAAGCCGTATCCCGTTTACATCAACGTCCTTCACGGCGGCGTTCGACAGCAGCCGAAGAACAGGAGGGTGATCGAGCCCCTCATAACGAAGGCTGAATCTCGCAGGAGCTGCGCCAGCACTGGAGCGGCTGTACAGCCAAAAGAAACAACCAGCAAAGTTGGGTTCCATTCGCACAGAGCATACAAACAACGTGCCTTCCCCATTAGAGGAAAAGAAATCCTATACTCCACATCTAATAATCCCACATAAACATACGGACTGACGCGTGCTTGAGACTTGCCCCTATGGGAACATCCCACACAAAGCCTGACACGTATGCTGCTTGTATGTATGTCGTTATAGTATACGTACATACGTGGATTGCTACCCGCCACGGCGCTCTAGTGGTTATGGCGCTTAATTGACTGCTGAAGGTCACGGAGTCAAAACCCTGCTGCGGTGGGCCGCATTTCGATAGAGGTGAAATGCTAGATGCCCGTGTACTTAGATTTAGATATTTAGATATCGTGGTTTTGGAACATAAAACACCAACAATTATTACTACTTATTATACGCAGATTGTTACTCACTAATTGAGAATGGGCATATTTTCACGCAATTTATGGCATTCGCTTCATAATAAATCAAGGTTGCTATTAAATGAATCAAGTAACCAAAACCAGAAGGTTCGCTCTTTTTTCAGCAGATTTTCCATTTGTCTGATGGCTTGCTGCCCGATCACCTCTACTTCTCTTCACGTGTGACCCGCGGCTAAAATGTACCCGCTATATAACCCATATCGCTTTCGTATATTCATAGCTACCTTTTTCTTCGCCTAAATATTAAGCAAATGAGTTTAAACTAACATGTCACGCTCGTGAGCGTCTGCTTGCCAGGTTATTGCTTTTTTTTTATTGATTATACGAAGAATTATTGCAGTGCCAAACTTATTTTGTTTGAACATCGTGGCTAACTGGCCACCACCACCACCAATAACTGGCCGATAGTAAATCGGGCCAACGTATATACATAGTGTGAAGGCCCCGCATTGCTATTGACAAACCCTCCTGTTGCATGCGTGCAGTATCGATTTTCCCGTCCTGCTAATAGCTGTAGCAGCAACTTGGCGTACGTCAGCTGATAGGTCAGCAGTTTCGGCTCCCAAACGTCAGTGATAAGAAGAACGGAGTGTGATAGTGAGATTGCACTGTGAATGCTAATGCCGCTCGTACATCTCTCATTTCTACATAGCATGCAAGGTCTCACACCGAAGCCTGTTCGATATGCTTTTGGCACGGCTACGCAGACATGAAAACGTACACACACATTCACAGATTCACACACACACAAAGCGTGGGCCTACATATATGAGACTTACGCAGTTTTGCATGCACAAGCAAGGGGGCTCACACTTTAGCTTAGTTCAGCAAGGTGTGAGCCACCTTGCTAAACCTACCCCATCACCCTATTCCATCGCGAAATCTTGTTCGGGGGCAGGGGGGGGGGGAGGTGCAACTAACCTTTATGTATGTTCGTGTGTCTGTATTTGTGCGTGTATATGTGCACATGAAAAATATAAAAATTCGGCGGGGGGGGGGGGGGGGGGGGTTGAACCCCCCGCTGCCTACGTCAATGCTCACAGGGGTACTAAGGTAGTAGTCTGGGCTTGTTGCGACATGGCAGAAGGTGAATACGCATAAGACGAAGACAGAGAAGAGGTTTGACACGCACGAGCGCTGACAGGGGATCACGCACACGCTTACGGGGCTCTAAACATACGAGAACTCTCGTAGGAGCGCAAGCCTCGAGCAATGGCTTCACCCAAAACACACTTACTTCCTCTCCCTTAGCGACGTCGTCATGTAAGCGTCTTGCTATCGGCCCATAACCGGGCGGGCCACGCAAGGGCTGCGTATGTGTGTGTATGTACGTGTGTGTGTGTGGCGACGCACATACGGCGGCGTCGTGTGGATGGGAACGTTATGGCCTCCTTTATGCCTTGCGGCGTAAACAGACAGACTTGGCACAGGGCCGAGGGGGTCCGCTGAACCTCTGAAAAAGAAGGAAAGAGAGTAGAACGCTGGCTAGCGCGCTTAGGGAGGAGAGGGGGGGGGGGGGGGGGGAGAAGGGACGCCGAAGAGAACACCGTGTTCGCCGCAAACGTCATCGCGTGTAAACGGTCCTTGAGCCGCACAGCTGCCCCTGTAAAAACGCTCGGCCGCTCCTTGCACCCCTCCCCCAACTCTCTTTTATTTCCTGGCCCCCTTTGTACCACGCCAGCCGTGTTCGCTCCGCTCGCGTTAGGATGGCCGCAGATGTCGTGACCCCGGGGAATCCAGCGGCGTTTTAACTCCGCTACTCGGAAAACGGGCTACGTCATCGATGATTCCGATACGCCACCGCGCACGCGCAGCTCAAGAACAGAAGAGAAAAGAACCCCGTGCGCGCATGCAGGGTGGTCGGCCCGAAGTTTTAACGACCGATATTGCCTTTTATACCCCTGTATAGCTGTGCTAAAGACGGGACTTGGTGCGTGAAGTCATAACAACACGGCGAGGCGCCGCTGTCCGTTGCGGTGTCAGCTCCGCCGAGAATCTGTGTGTTAAGAGTGATATATATATATATATATATATATATATATATATATATATATATATATATATATATACAGTACGTGCATACATAAATGTTTAGATACACGCATTTCCTCTAAATATCGAGTGACCTATCTATCTATCTATCTATCTATCTATCTATCTATCTATCTATCTATCTATCTATCTATCTATCTATCTATCTATCTATCTATCTATCTATCTATCTATCTATCTATCTATCTATATGTTATAGGTACCTGCTGAAAGGTACATCACACCTTATGCTTATAAACGCACCTTTGTTTGTATTATTTTTTACGGTGAGCATGTTAATATGTAGTTTCTCTTGGGAGCCTCACTTCGGAAACTTCATACCGATGTTTATCATTGACAAACTTCACTTCACTTCACTTTATTACCTTAAAGACCCCTTGGTAGGGGTATTACATAAGGGGTGGGAATACATTAGTACGTAATTTGCATGAACATAACTGAAAGAACAAAAATAGAAAAAAAAGAAAAAGTACACGCGCTATACATTTGCATAATACATAACTGAACACCGAATAGAAAAAAATATACAGATGAGTACATGGGGTGATGTGTTTATTACGTCAGCACAAATACCTATATACCTAAACAATATAAAATAAAAGTAAAATAACGCTTTCATTGCGAAAAGTGCGCCGTGACACTCTCCGTGAACGCACACGGGCAAGTGATTGCAACGATCTGGTGAGTCCGGTTGTTCCACTCTGTAGCAGCATGGCAAAAGAATGAGGCGGAAAAGGTAGTAGTGCGCATGCGAGGGCGGCCCACTTGAAAAGTTTGTCGTGTTCGATGAGATGTTCTGGCAGGTGGGATGATATAGGGTGGTTGATTAAGCGAGGTGTGATAGAACTTGTGGAAAAGTGAAAGGGTTGCAGTGCGCCGGCGCGTACAAAGAGGAAGCAAATTTAATTCTTTTTTTAAGTAAGATATGCTTGCGTCGTATGACGTAAGCATATCTTACTTAAGAGCAGAAGGTAAGCAGAGGGTAAATGAACGCGTACGCCTTCTTTTCTTTTAAGTGCGGAGCACTAAATTTAGGGAGCTTTAGCTGTCGTATGCTGTCACCGTATGCTGCCATAGCTTGGCGTAACGCAGGCGAAACCACGGATAGCATAGCCATCTGTAGCATATACTGAGCGCGCGCTCGTGGCAAGGAGAAGTCTTCTTCCTCTTGTTCTTCGAGCGCATTGATGATGATAAGTGCGGAGCACTTTAGGGGCCCGGCAAAACCACGTATAAGGATAGAAAAAAAAGGAAGCAAGCGAAAAATAGAAAGAGAGAGAGAAAGAAAATGAAAAAAAAAATAGGAAGAAAAATAGAAAGAGCAAGAAATAATGACTCGTGTACTTGGATTTAGGTATATGTTAAAGAACTCCAGATGGTCAAATTTTCCGGAGCCTTCAACTACGGCGTACCTCGTAATCATATCGTTCTTTTTTTTAACGTAAAATTATTATTGTGACCACAAGGTGTACTAGGCAACCAGTATTGTTTGTGCCTTCGACGCCTTGTGCCAACTTTACGACGCCTCGACACGATATATATATATATATATATATATATATATATATATATATATATATATATATATATATATATATATATATATATATATATATATATATATATTTACCGCTACCGCACCTTTCAGCGCGTCACTGCAACAATTATGAACGACTATGAGTGAAATTTAACGCTGTCGCTTTGTGGGTTCATACTCTCATGAACCCACAAACGAATTTTACAAAGGCGTCCTACAGGTTTACAGACGGGGAACACTTGCGTGCTGTTCATATCTGGATTTCGCTCTTTTGCAAAAGCACAGTGACTTAGATTTGCATAACACTCCTGGTGGTTGAGAGTTCCGCCTCCTTTTGACAGACTAGTGCTGTGCGCTAACAATGTTTCCACATCCGCTCGCACACAGGGGGCCAGCAGTGTGAAACGTGCTCATCCGTATATTCCCTTTAATGTACATACACATACAGAAAGCGTGTACATCACTACATGCAGTAACGAGCGGAGCACTCTTATTTCAGGGCGATGCGGTGGCAGCTCATCATGGAGCCAGCGCGCGTGTGCAAGAAGAAGCGATTGCTGCGCGGCCGCAAGGCGCGCATTTGCCGCAAGGAGCCCAAGGTGGTGCGCGAGATCGCGCGCGGCGTGGACCTGGGAATCCGAGAGTGCCAGAACCAGTTCCGCTTCCACCGATGGAACTGCTCCACGCTTCGGTCGTCCATGAAGAAAGTGCTCATGAAAGGTGCGTCCAACATGCATATCCATGTACTCCACTATCGTGCAGTCGAAGCCGTTTATAACGAACTGCGTTA
This sequence comes from Rhipicephalus sanguineus, assembly GCF_013339695.2. Taxonomy (NCBI): domain Eukaryota; kingdom Metazoa; phylum Arthropoda; class Arachnida; order Ixodida; family Ixodidae; genus Rhipicephalus; species Rhipicephalus sanguineus. Next base: position 132,654,588 of record NC_051178.1, read on the forward strand.
TAAGGCTACGTATAGAGTGTCCGGTAAAGAAATCGGCGCGTCGTTCTCGACGGCATCGGAGCACCCATTTAAAGTGACGCGGAGACAATTAAGGGTCAAGGCTCAGATAAAAACTACGTCATATCTACGCGTAGTTATTGTTTTTAACGGTATCTTCGCTTATTTATCTTTTACGCTGGAGACGACAATTATGTGTATGTTGAATTCATCACAAAAGGTTTTTTTTTTTTAGATTCTTCGTTGGCCAGTTCGACTGTGTAGAATTACTTTATAAATCGGACCTGCTTTAGCTCATAAGCGCGCTCGCTATGTCACCATGGACTCGACTGTACACATGCACATTCATATACATGCGTTTTCAAGCAACTTCCTTTTAATGAAAGGTTGTCTAACAGCGATGACCACCTGTGATTTGCGACGGGAAAAATATACATAAACATAGTTTACTGCCCTTTGCGGGCTACATGTCCGGTAGGAAACATACTTTAATTTGCACGGTTTAATTTTTGTTTCAAGGAACGTTTTGCTTTACATAGCTCAAACGGAAAGTGAGCGAAGTGTGTTCTTTAGACATCAGATCATAAGTTCGGGCGATCTTTGTTCCTCGGAATATGTGTCTTTCAAGAGTACAAATTGTACTCGCGCTGTCATGTATAAGTGAGGCACAGCCATTGACTAGATAAGCCTACGACAGGTTTTAGCCCAAGAGGGCGCTTCTAGGATTGATTGATTGATTGATTGATTGATTGATTGATTGATTGATTGATTGATTAATTGATTGATTGATTGATTGATTGATTGATTGATTGATTGATTGATTGATTGATTGATTGATTGATTGATTGATTGATTGATTGATTGATTGATTGATTGATTGATTGATTGATTGATTGGCGCAGTAGATGAAGGGTATGACTTAACGGTTGGACCGCCGTCGCGAAGCTTTTCGGTTAGGGTGCCCGCACGTTCAACAGCGGCGCACACATCGGCTAAGTTTGACCAGGAACCGTGTGCATTTGTGCAGACACTCGCGAGGCGGCGTTCGTGGACGCCATCGTGGCGGCGGGTGTGGTGTACGCGCTGACAGAGGCGTGCGCCCAGGGTCGCCTGCTCGATTGCCAATGCAGGCGGCGGCACAACGCCGCAAACCACCTGCAGGGGCGCACAGGCTGCGACCACTTCGTCGACTTCGGATATCACAAGTCGCGCGACTTCATGAACCGGAAGCGCGTCGGTGACCTGCGCGCCACCATCCTGTCGCACAACTACGAAGCCGGAAGACAGGTGAGTATTACATCGGTGCAATTGACCGAGCAACCTCCAGCAATTTTCGAGGAGTACTCGTAAATGTTTAATGCGTCAGCACGACATAGACGCAGGGAACGTGACGGTGTACATGTTTACGGGCACGTCTGCACATAAGTGTTCAAATATGATGCCTTCACTACTGGCGGCTACGTATAAAGGACCGAGGACAAGGACGGAAATACGTTTTCTCAGATTACGTCTATGCTGACACGTTTACGCCAACATATTAGTAAAACGTACATAGTCTGCCATCGTAACAGAATAGTTATAAACACTGCAAACGTACAAGACTCATGCATGATGCTATATACCAACCCCGCCACTGGCAGCTTGCATTGGGCACGTTTATCCGTGCAAATCATATATTCTCATCACACGTATGCATATATCTACACCTGCTTCCATCCTTGTCAAGGAATGGATGCAGGCCATCCTTTTGACATAGAGATTGTGAAGCCAACGCGACTTTCCTAATTATATACCGCAATACCGTTGGCAAGGATAACTTATCGACTCTATTCCAATTCTTCCTCGCGCAACGCCAGAGCGGCGCTCCGTCTAAGAGGTTCTCACTATAGGACAGGGCGGTAGGGAGCAGTTGATGGTACGACTGAACTAAAGTCTATAGCCAAAGAAGTCCTTCCATTATTCGGAGGATCACGTATACGTTTCATTCGCTTGCCACGCAGGCCGTGCGACTGCACCTGGAACGCGTGTGCCGCTGCCACGGCATGTCCGGCACCTGCTCGCTGAAGACGTGCTGGCGCAAGCTGCCCACCTTTAGCAAGGTGGGGCTGCGGCTCAAGCAGCGCTTCCAGGGCGCGGTGCGCGTCACCGCCGGCAACTCGGGCAAGGGCTTCGTGCCGGAGACTGTGCGACCGCCGGGACGCGAGGACATCGTCTTCTCCGAGGAGTCGCCCGACTACTGCGAGGCCGACCGGCGCACCGGATCCCTGGGCACGAGGGGGCGTCTCTGCAAGCTGGGCTCGCAGGGTCCCGACGACTGCCGGACCCTGTGCTGCGGTCGCAAGGTGCGCAGCCGGCAGACGGTGGTGAGCGTGGCGTGCAACTGCACCTTCCAGTACTGCTGCAACGTCACGTGCCAGACGTGCCTCGAGACTCTGCACGAGACGACGTGTCTATAGGAGGCATGGTTCCTCGGCAACGCGGCTGTTTGTGAACCACCAAAGACTGCTCCTCTGGAAGCGTGCCGTTGTGCTGTGCCATCGCCTTAACTTAGCTTTACTGTGAACGCTGCGAGGAACTAGTGTTTGGCTTAGTGAAAGAGAGAGAAAAAAAAAGAGACGCGTGGTGAGACTGCGAGCCTTCCTCGATTGCCCGAGCGGGGGACATCGACGTTGTTTCGAAACGACGTATACAGGCGAATGACAGAGAACTGCCTCCTCCTTCTTCATTCGAACGCTGCAGTTAGCTTTTTTTTTTTTTTTAGTAGCTCTCTCGCGCCTCCTTCGCACCTTCGATAACGCCGGTAACGAAGATTCGAAGCACCGTGTGAGAAGTGTTTCTAACAGTGGTCTGAGACAGAGCTTAGAAAGATGGGTCCACAAGGGGCAGGCTTCCGCCGGACACGTCAGCGGCGCGGGCTCGCCAGACTTTAGGACAGAAACAAAACAAAAAGAACAAAAGTGCTTCTTCATTTTCGACAAGGTCTGTGATATAGTGAACAGTGGGCTCCGTGAGCTCGTGCTTTGAACGACCGGCGGCCTGTTTTGTGTGTCTGTGCGTGTGTGTGTTTGTGCTTTGCGTGTATACATGTGTGGACTGGAAAGCCGGTATTTCGGGCAAGGTGTGCCGATGGTTCGTTGAATATCGCGTCCACCGGTGGCTTTCAGAGCCTTGGAAGCTGTGTGTTTGCGCGCGCGCTTGCGGACAGTCTTATACACCAATTGCGCGACGTGTGTCGACAGTGAATCGAGTGTCGAAGGCTTTTTTTTTATGTTGTTGCTACTTTTGGCAATTGAAGAAGAGGACAGTTGTTTGCTGCTCCTTGGCCTTCGCGGCTGATGGCATTTAAGACATGGTATAGTCAAGTTTCCACGCTTTTGTGTTCTTCCTGTGGTTCTTTTTTTTTCTTTTTCTTTTTTTTTTTTCCAGTCAGGAGCAAGAGATGAGATGGTTGTTTATAGTATTGTGGGGCCCCTTGAGGTCGCGCACATGGATGTTTGCAGGCTATGCGAAAAAAATTCTTAATATGCACGGCTATTTGATGTATAGTTTAAGGCATTTCATTAACGTGCGTGTGTCAGCGCAATTTACGTGTCGGCTTTCCATGTCGTGTTAGCTCGTGACGTAGTATTGTTGTTAGCGACATACGCGTTTTTTTGGTGAGACGCTGGTGACTTTATTGCGGCTCGTGTAGAATGTTGATCGTGCTCGTCTATCACGATAAGCTTTCCGACGGTTGCTTTCTAAGCAAGACAAAATAGGAATGACGCATATTTTTTTCTTTTTTTTTTTTGAGACAGGGAGGGCGGACGCAGTTTAAAGCTCAATCGACTAATTTATAAATCGGCGGATTTCCTCACAGCGATATTTGTTCTTTTTACTATGTGAAAAAAAATTTCGCCTGAGAAAAGCTTCGTTCTAGACAACGGCGATCGACGCTATTGTGTAGTACCGCTTTGAATAGTATAGGTGTTCGCATTCAAGCATTTTTCGTCGTAAGCTTCTTATAATGGCTTTTTTTTTACGTGAAAGCGTGTCACTTTGGAACAAAAACAAACTGCTGTAGAACACGTGATTTCAACACTCACCTAAGTCATTGTGCCCAGTCAGCTTGGTTATATTTAATTGCCTGCACCTTCAGACAATACACACAAAAAATGCACCGATGTGTTGTGCCAAAGATGACAACGCGAGGCAAATGAGCTGCACGCTTACTCGCGGAAGGTTTTCATTAACGTGAACATGTGCTTCGCCGCGAAAGCTTAAATTTTTAACATTTCTCGTTTACTTGCCTCATTTCATATTTTTTTTTATTCTTTTTTCTTCGGAGAATGACTATAGCTGCTTTCAGACCACAGTCAATGTAGTAGACTCCCATTAATGAATTACCACTGTAACAGCAACATTTAATAAGACGCTGTGCTATGGAAAACTGTTAGCGGATAATTGTAGTATTGCAGCTGTACCGATGTCTGCGTCCTTATTTATTGTGTTGCAAGAAGCATTTATAGCATTATTCACGTAGCTCCGATGACATTCACAACACCAAAGCGAACAGAAACGATGCATTCGAATCCCCTGTTCGATATCGAACCGAAAATTGGATGCCTCTAGCACTCACCATACAAGCACTGTTCAAGAAAAAGGAATCGTCATCAAAGCTGTTGGAGCCGTGTTATAATCGGCGTAATTTTAGAGTCGTCTCGCGTAAATTTAACACGTGATTTTGCAAACTTCGTGTTATACGGCGGAAACCAGTACGAGCTCATCTTCGTCGTTAATAGTTTTTTCGCTGCGCCTTTGCAAAATCTAGGGTAGGGCTAAGTTCAAACTGCAACTGACGTAGTTAGCATAAGTAATGACGTCACAACCTCATTAACCCACCAGTATCGTACTACCAAAATTTATTACGTCACACACAAAAGCGACTACGTCATTGAGAGGAGTATAGCGTCACGCGTAAAGATATCGTAGCAGACTATATATACTATTCGCTGACGTCCATTGTTTCAAGCACGCGATGACGTTACAGAAAGAAAATTTTCCTACATGAGAGCAGAAAGACGCGATCACTTCTGCAGTGTCGGCACGATGTCACATAATTTCCATGTTTTTCCATGACAGAGCCAGAAGCTTTAATTTCCAGCAAAAGCGACGTCTTCTACGTTTTGAGCTTATTTGAAATGACTTAACTTATTCTATTACGCGACACCGGCATTTTGTTTTTATTTCTACACGGGCACCATTGCGATGATTTGTTTACCACCAGCGTGCCTTCAGTGCCATCAGAAACATTTTTTTTTTTTGCCTTCAGTCTTTATGTGCACTATAAAGATATTGTTTCGTAAACTACTGTTGTATCTGTGTTGCTTCAGTTTCGCGGCTGCGAAACCAGGAGGGACGCTTTGACTTCTGAGAGTCGCGTCCCAAGTTTGTGAAGGTCGCTTCTCTCATCTCTGGAGGGCCTCAGTTGATGGATACACAGCATGGTCCATAAGAGAACACCTGAGTCGTATGCAAAACCGAAAGCTATCCCAGTCGTTGGATGCTTTCTTGCGAGTTACGTCCCTATGTACTGAAAGCTATAGAGGACTTAAACGTACAAAGCATTGCTCATTTGTGAAACTGGCATATACATGAAGCTATGTTCTTGAAGGCGTTCACCATGTGATAGACAATATGCATGCAAATTTGGGAAAGTATAGACACAAGTGTTACATCTGTATCGTTTAACGTGACCGAGTTCATTTCTACTGGTCTTCTTGTGTGCATGTGTGAAAATCATTGTGGCAGAACAGGACGCAGCGCTGTGTCCCGTGTGTTCACTGTCCCATATTTTGCTCTGTTCTGCCACAATGTTCCTGAACCAGCAAGCTCACCTAAGAACCCTTGAATTGGAATCATCGGCCATAGCGACTGCCGATCGTACGCCGTTTTGAATGCGTTCGAAACCAGAAAAAGTGTATACTCTGCAGCTGTGCCTCCCGGCATTCGAACTTCCATTCAACTCTGGGGGAGATTTCCTCATTTCCGCCGGTGTTCACCGGGCGACAACTCATCAATCAATCAGCGGCGCTTAAACGTCGGTCCATATTTCGCCTGGCTGCCTCTCGCCGGGCCGGCGTAATCGAAAGCCGGTCGTAAAGATCGGTACGAACGTCCTCCCGCACGCCAGCTGCTCGCAGCCATGTCAGACACGCAGGGATACACAGGGGAGCCGCAGGCGAGAAGGGGGTGGAAGTCGAGGGTGTTGCGCTGTGCGAATAGAGACAACGACAACAACAACAAGACAGGGGCAGACACGAAATGGAAGAGAGAGGGAGGCAAGGGGGCGAGAGCGGAACTATAGCGAGCAAGCTGCAGAATTTGAAGATGGGATCGGGAGAGAGAGAGACCAGATCCGCCGGGCGGGGAAAGAGCCATCGGCACCCAAGAATGAAACAAAACGAGAACCTAATCAGCCAATTCATTCGCCCCCCTTTTTTTTTTTCTTTCTCGCTTTTTCTTTCTTCGCCTCCTTCCCCGGAATCTTCCTGCTTGGTAAGGCTCAACGCGGCGTGCGTGTGTGGTCCGCCGGGGCACTTGGAAACAAGTCGGCGCGCGCGTTAGGTCGGGATTAGCGGCCGCCGCCGCCGCCGCCGGCTGCTGCCGCTTGCCTGCAGCCGTGTTTCGTCTCTCGCGGCGTGCTTCTGCGTGCACGACGTCGCCGGGGGTAATCGCCGCAGTGCGACCCCTCTTTCCCACTCCTGAATTGAGGGGGGAGGAGGGATAAGCGAGAGGGGGAGAGGGTCATTAATTTGCGAAGGGCGTTAGCGGCGGGAAGGTGGAAGGGGAAGCGCCTGATTACAAGGGCGGTCCGCCTCCTCTCCCTTATGAGGCGACCCCACCCCGCAAGGGGGCACGGAGCCATCAGTTATACCTGCCAGAGGCCTTGCCTTTCGGGAACGCCCACTTGGCACCATCGCCGGCGCCAGCAGCGGTCGCCTATGAAGCTGTCTCGTCGGTCGCCCCGGCCGCTTGCACTGCACGAACGCCCTCCTCCAGGGGCTCTCTCCCGTCCTTTCTTTACGTTCTCTTTGTCACCCTCCCCCCGGGCCCAAAGGCGATCGCGCCTCGCAGACAGATAAATGGCTCGGCCGCGGTCCGGACGCGGGATGCCCGGTCACCCACACGCGCGCGCGGCCCTCATTAAAGAGTGAATTGTCTGCCCGCATACGCACGTTCTCTGCCGGAAAAGAGGAAAAGGGCGGTTAGGGGGGAAAGGGCACTCTTTCGCGCCCCGCGGTGCCAATGGATTCTCTCAACTCTTGAGATGGGACATCCGTCCAGAGGATCGTTTTCACACGTAAGGCTTCGCGAAAAACGAGTGCGCCTTGGACAGGTCGTAAGAGTTGGGCTTGCCCGTACGTGATGCGTACTATGCAGGACGGCCGTATGTAACGTAGAATGAATTATAATGCTGCTAGAGAAGAGGAGTGACGCACAGCAGCGGTGTTGCTATGTCTTCGGGACCTATTAGTGCTGTCCTATGAGAGGTAAATACATTAAATACACGGAGATGTTTGCGTGGGTTAGTCGGAAATATGACTTGAATGACGCGTGTATTGCTGGAGTAACTGCCAATAGCCACAAGCCGTTTTTCATAAACGAATGAAAGAAATCCTTACGCACCTAGTGCAAGCAGCTTTTTAAAAGTAAATACCGGGCATACTGTCATTTTGTGGAGACCCACCATGTCGTTAAGAACGCAGAGACTGCTAGCTCAGGGCCATATTCGATCGTTGCGATGTGAAACTAGAGGCACGTAGCTCAAAGCTATTCCTCTTGAAAGAAAGCTCTGCACTTAGATTAGAATTAGATTAATATTTTCATTGACCTTTTCTTTGTTACCGCCCATTTCACATTTATCTTTCAGTTGGTTTCTTATTTTATATTTAACAAACATTAAAGACAAAGCCTGTGTCAGATAATACGGTTCTCTGTTGCAATTGAGTGCACAAAAAGGAGACAGCTGTTACGGCCTGTTATATTTGGAACCATTGTCTGCTGTCGTAATACGCACGTTTTTATTATAATTAAAACGCAGCAGTTCTACAAGGGATTCGCTAAGCAAAATAGGCTTTAAGTTTCGCGCCAGTTTATTTGTGCATGCCGGCTGGATAACAGCAACCGTACATAAACGCCTCATCTTAAACAGTACTTTGACGAGTACCGTACGCGTTATTATAATCTCATTACCCGAGGTCATTATTATGAATGCCGAGAGGTCGTCTAGTGAATGTACTGAAAGGTTGTGTTCTGCAATGTGTATGGATTGGCCATCACCCGTGAAGTTTTTGAACTCAAAGTGGGCTTCTCCTTCAAAAGAGTTTTGCTACGGAAAAGCCAGCTTTAAAGGTGTCTGCTGGTTACGCGCAGACATCTTCGGAGGTTTGCCGAGATTCGTAAGAGAAGTAGATAGCTTGTAAAAGTTGTACATCTATTCGCAATAAATCAATTCACGCAATTTCTTACAATTGCTTACATCGCGCGGCCGTGTGTGTTCGTATACGAAAGGGAACTAGCAGCTTTTGCCTGTTACGTGTTGCTTCTGTTAGAAGTGTCGAAACCATGGCAACATGAAAGCGTAAATTACGTAAACTACTAATTAAATCTGTAATGCAGCTTCTCCAAACATTCATATTGACGCCACCACGATACTAGGCATACAATTGTCATCCTTTCATCTGTGCTTAATGTGGATAAGAAGTAGAAAAACTGGAAGACAAAGAAAGAAAAAAGACATTTAATCACTAGTTTTCGGCCGTGACGGCAGCTACGGCAAGATGAAACTGTCTCTGTGTGGATAGAGAAGCTTATGGAGTATTGCGTAGTGTCTCCTGGAGAAATAAAACGATGAAAGGCTTGTGGGGGGGGGGGGGGGGGAGTCTCCTTTTATAGATAATAAAGAAGACACTCACGCGTGTTGATCCATAAAGTTTCGCTTTCATTTAATCTTTCAATAATTCAAATAAAAAATCGAAATAAAAGTTAACTTTATTTCAACCCTTCCTAAATACACGTAAGACAGCGTCATCAACTGGAACATAATTTTCATATAACAAATTCACACGTCTAATTATACAATTCAATGAACGTAAGAACAGAAGTGTCTAGAAGATTTCTTGGGTGATTCGCATATTGGTGAACACCTTATTTTTGTATACAACGACGCATTCATTCATTATGTCATTCATAAGCGACTAGTCAACGCAAGCGAAAATTATTGTGTGCTGGAGAATGAGTACCTGAATTTTTTTTTCGGTTTCTTATGTTGTGAATGCCTGATACCCGATGAAGAGTAAGAACTTAAGTATTCTACACAGGTTTGTAAACTACAATTATAGCAGATGAACTGACAGCACTACCCCCAAATGTTGCCTTTCTTGTTTGTCATCTTGCTTAGTGCTACTTCGAAGTATAATTAGAGCTATCGTCCAATGTTTAACCTCTGAACTCTTTTAGTGGACGCCAAACGGAGACACTAAATCAGTTTATATTGATAAGGTATTTTTTCAAAGCCTTACTTTCGTTAATGTAGCCCTGAAATACATTGGTTATTAAGGAGAGAAAAGAACGTGGTATAAGTTAATTTTTCCAAACTTCGCGCCGAAACATCAAAAAGACACGTCAGAGTGGCGTCCCGGATTGCAAAGCACTTTCTGGTGGGGAAAAAAAAAACACGTCCTGCGGAAAGCGGACGCTGCTGTGAACAACTCAGCTGAATCTTGCAGTCGTCCACGACAAGGAGAGTTTGCAAGCAGATCACGAAGTTGCCCCTTTCTCAAGCACCCAGTACCCTCGCTCCATACAGACGCCCGTCCTCACTCTCTTCGTAGCTGCCGGCTGCTGCTGTATGACGTAATACAGCAGATTGCTGCTATTGGCCGATAGCTGACATAAACCAAGAGCGGCGTTCGGATCAGATTCGCTCATAGGCGTGGGCAGGGTTCCCCATCAGGGCTAGGGGGGGGGGGGGGGCGAAGGTTCATCGCGGCGCGCCTCCCTCTTACTAAGTCAATGTATGGGGCAGACTTTGCACCCCCCCCCCCCCCTTGTCCCCCGTGCGCACGCCTATGGATGCGCTTCTTGTCACGGCGTGCGGCCACGTGAAGACGGTGCGATATATAGTGTCCCAAAATTGCACAGTAGCAACACTGCTGCGCACCGGAATCACAGGCGGGAGAGAGCGATCGCGTTTCGCGACGCGCGCTCAAGGTCATGATGCGCGTCATGAAAAACCCTGAATTGTTGTTCCATTTCAATGAAGAAATCAGAGGATATATAGTTCCAGATTACGCACTTTTCTTTCCAGTACACGCGTTCATAGCCGTCTTGTATATAAGAGAACGCATGCTAAATGCTGTATACATCAAGGCCCAACCATATGTTCCAGAGAGTGTTGCTAGCGCCAAACATCAGACTGAGTTTTGCTTGCTTGAATGCAGAAAGCTCGCGTCCATTTCGACTGCAGTTCGCCACTCAAGGCACGAGGTAGGTATAAGATTATTTCTTTTTTAATATGCGCCGAAACATTCAAGTAAATCCCTGCTGCAACGGAGTCCAGCTCAGTACGCTGCTTGCAGGAGTAACAAATCTACGAAAAACCAAAAGCCACGTGTATACCATCGTGAGAAATAATTCTCAAACACAGCCTTCGATGGTTCACAAGATCATTCGTATAAGGCCAGTAAAAAAAAAAAAAAAAAAAAAAAAAGTCGCGAGCGATAGCGAAAAAAAAGACGGCGTAAAGCGAAGGCATTAACAATTAACACATTTTAGCAGAACGCAATCTGCTATACAGCTAATTGCAGAAAAAAGGAATAAGTGTCCACGTTCTCGGAGACTAAGGTAGAGTCCCTGCTCTGAAGTCTTCAAGTGCACACGTGGTTGAATCCCCCCCCCCCCCCCCCCCCAAAGCCACACCCTGGCTACGCCATTGGATACTTATGATGGCGAAGAGCCATCATTAATATCGTTGAATGAAACTTTAAAACTTATTTTACGGCGCTATTAAAGGAGCCATGACACGTACAGTCACCCAGGATTTGCGATTTTCAGCGACAGATATATATATATATAAGGGACTATTGTACCTCTACACATATGAAAAATTGACTCTAAATGAATATTTCAGTGCAAAATAAACCCTATAGAAGTCGCCCGCTATAAACCCCACACACCGCCGGCAACCGCCATTTTGCCATGCCTCGTGTGACGCCATGTGCTGCATGTAGCGGAGCCGTCGTCTTCTATCAAAGTTTCAGCCGTTGCAAATCGTTCAGGTTCAACGCCAAGCTGAACAAATTTGAAATAGCTCGATTGTGCGCACAGCTGAGCACGGAAAAAACTCGTTCACCGGAATACAGACGCTCTCGCAGAAAGCAGCCTTTTACGTAACGACTCGCCAGTGCGCCAGTGTTGTCCGACACTCAGGCCGCTCGCGCGTTTATAAAAATATTCAATTATAAGTCAAGTGCTCGACCAAATGCGCTAAAATTTCGCCAACTTGTTTGTGAACGCACAAGGATTAACCTATATGCCACAGATTATGATCGAACATTGGTTGTCGTGGCCAGGCTAGCGCAAGAATAGAGCGCGACCACTAAAATAATCAATATTACATTCTGCCGTGGTACTACGCACTATTCGTATGCGTGTTTTAACGTCCTATGGCGACCTTTTTTGAATATTTACACGCGCTCAGAGAAAGAGGAGCATCAAGGCGCTTTAGCACAACTCATGCGCAAATGAAGCACCATGATTAGCAGCAGGGCTGCGGTAATGTTGCGACCAAGATATTTTCCGGTCTGCGTAACCGTATATACATCTCCGTCGCCAGTGATTTTGTCTTATCTGCCTTCAAACATGCACTTGTCGAGATCGCCATTAGCAAAGCACGTTAATTAAAAGAATTAACCTCCTTCGTCTTCATCTTTAAGGTATACTGTGCCACCGCGGCGTCACGATTTCGTGTTTCATAGCGTGATCTTATCGCTACAGCTCGAAGAAACTTCATTGCGTCTTCTCAATTTAAGTCAGAGCCGCGTCCATTCACGCGTCTTGATATTTGTTTCAGGAAGTTCTTTGGTCTCTGCGAGAATGTATATATAGCAAAGAAAAAAAATGAACGACGCCACATCTTTTTCGCCGCGCGAGACACTCCTGCGTCAAAACAATCCGACCCGACGCATACGGCTGTGTAGTTTCCAGCCACAGTCCACGAGTTTCCGAAAAGTTTCAACAGTCGGACCAATCATATACTTCTAACGAATCGTCCACGAGCTCGGATGGTTTTAACGCAAATAACAGACACCAACACTGAAGCGCAACTCAGTCACAAGCAGGCGTAAGCGGTAGTGACGTTCTCGCAAGTCTTGCACTCCAGCTTACAGCACCACACCATGCGGCACTGGCACGTCTCGTAGACGACCTCGGTGAAGTTGCGGTGTCCGTTACCGCAGCACATCTTGTTGCAGTGATCCCTGTCCCGACAGCGACGTCCTGTCATGCCGCTGCCAGTGAGCGGGTTCGGCTCGCAGAAAGAAGGCGACTTCTCGAGATAGACGAGACGGTCCCTGCCCAGCCTTCGCAGCTTGGCAGTGACGGCGGCCAGCCATTTGGGTCTCTGCGTTGTGCCCAGCGTGGCGGCCGGCGCCTTGCGTGGCTTGGCCACCACGTCCGTGGCGGCGAACTCGGGCTTGTTCTCGATCTCGGCCGGTACGGCGTGGGCGTACTTGCGCTTCAGCCGTCGCGCCACCTCGGGAAAGGGCGCCAGCTCCCGCCAGCAGGTCTTGAGAGAGCACGACCCGGACACGCCGTGACACTTGCAGACGGGCCGGATGCCGCGCTTCAGCGTCTGCAGCAGGAGCATGCGCTGGTTGACCGTACGGCATGTATACAGTAACACCGCACCATCGTGGTCGGTAGTTATAGCCAGGGGCGTAGCACGGGGGGGGGGGGGGGTCACACCGTGCCCGTGCCCTCCCCCCCCCCCCCCGAATTTTTTTTTTTTCGCCATGGCATACGGAGCTCAAAATGACACTCGATCACATCTGCCTGCCCGACCCCCACTTCAGATCAAGGAGGTGCCCCCCCCCCCCCAAAAAAAAAAAATTCTGGCTACGCCCCTGCTTATAGCTGGTTTAGCCTTCAAGGCCTGTATCAGCCGCTATCATGATTTTATCACGTTAGTACAGATCGAGCAACTTCACCGCTAAAATGTTTTCTGATCGTGGTATACGTTAATACAGAACGGTAATGCCGCAGAGTAAATGGTGCGGTAATAGTCGGATATAAATTGTAAAGAGGCAGGAGAGGCCCCGCCCAGATGACCGAAGCGCGGCAGCCGACTGTCTCGGCGACTAAAGTAGTATCGTTCATATATTTCGCGCTGTTCTCCAACGGCTGGGTCACCGACCTTATGACGTCTGTCTAGATCGCGCGCTCATTAGTGGAGGCTCGTGTGCATACGCCTTTGAGGTCCGCTTACTTCTAAAGTTACACGAATGCAGTAGCAGCGACTGTTACGAGCACAGGCGATAGTCTGTCTGCATGGTCTAACGAATGAAACATTGAGCTGCTGTGTTGAGGGAACAGGATTCAAACCCACCCGTCGAAATTACGACGTCAGTGGCACAACCATCGATGCAATGTCGACATATACTGACCGCAGAAAGGCTAAACATGAATGATATAGCCGAAGAGAAAACAAGATGACCCGTGTACAAGTATGATTAGGTTGCATTCCTTAGGCAACAGAGAGCGTATTCGTGATCATAAAAAACTTGTATTAAATTGATTTCAAGCGTGTTTATTTATTCGTGCTGTCACCAGGAGTCGTCAGCGACTCGATGACACCTAATAACAACATGAGGCGTGCAATACAGCCGGGCTCCTCTCAAGAGATTTCCGCGAGACACGCTTAGGTCCGCACGTAAAGCGTGTGTAAATATATGTATGTTCGCACAAGATTGTCTGAATACCAAATAAATGTACAAGGGTTCCTTCTTTGTCATAGAAGGCATATAGACGTGCGCAGGGTTCTCCATTAGGGAAGGGGAGGAGGGGTCAAATTTCACCGCAGCCCTTCCCCCATCCCCACCCTTATTGGTCGAGCCCGAAAGAAAAATTTCGCAATGAACGGGAAAAAAAAAAGAAAAAGAAAGCCATGAAGTGCTTCTCACAACGGCTTGCCTTTCGTTCCCGGCTTTCCGGAGGTAAAGGTGGACAGTGGACAGTTTTTTCAATGCAATATAAGGGGTCTTGGCCGCCGTTATCGTCAAACCTGTCTGGCCATAATCCAGCACTTTAATTAATGACGGCACAGGTCAGACTGAATAAAGATATGGGGCAGATTTGGCTGACCCCTCTGATGATTAAGGCAGGGGTGGGGGCCGCACCCCCCCCCCCTCTGCGCACGTCTATGGTAGACGGGTGCTACATGCTCAGTGGCACATACCCAGTGTTTGCATCAAAGAGGTTCATTGATGAGCAGCGCAGTGGTACATGCGTAATTCACTGACCCGAGCAGATCAGAATCAAAATGTGACTCCCCGCAGAACAGTACGACCGACGATAGGTTGCCTTCACTTATGCTTCGAATAGCAAATGCTGACGCCAGACATTATTGAACGCACCCTGATTCCCACGATGATGTTGTGCGTGTCGACAGGTCTCCTCAGCGTACGCGGCCTCTTCCCGGACTCTCGCGCCAAGAGGCGCCGTACGAATTTGGCCGCGAACGGGTAGTTGTCCCCGCAGCCGCCCCACTTCCAGCCTTGCTGCAAAGCCGTGGAGGCCGCCGGCTCTTCGCGGCCTGCCTCACCGCACGAGCAACGGTGGCTGAGCCGGCCTGTCCGGCAACCCTGGGCCACGCTGTGGGCCACGCCGGCCGCCGTCAGGGCGTACACGAAGGCTGTCTCGGGGTACACTGCATCGGAGAAAGTCGAAAGCTTTGATAAGACTACCTTGTTTTGAAGACAACCCCTTGCTGGGCTTCTTTCACCCACGTTTTGAAACGGCCAAACATGCACCAGACAGCTTACGCCGAACAGATAGCTTAATGTTCAGCTTTCTTGAGAAAATGTTTGATATTCTTGTCAGTAATAAATTCAATGCTCAGAAGTGTTTCTTTTTTCTAATATCCACGTTAAATTGAATTTTGAAATTTCACTTTTTCAGATACCCCCCCCCCCCCTTTTTTTTTTGCATCTCCTTCTTACGCAGGGTGGTTCGCGTACGTTAACATAAGTGAGTGAGTGAATAACTTTATTGAGTTCCTGCAGGCTTCCGACCGGGATTCCCGCCTAGGAGCCGGCCGAGAGACCGCGCCTCTCGGCAGCTTCCTTGGCCTGCTGGATCGCCCAGAGTTGTTGGTCTAGTCCTGTGCTGAGCAATGCGGCCCGCGAGCGCGCCCGAAGGTCCTCATTGGAAGCCACGTCTCTATTGTTTTGGCAATTATAAAGTGCTGGACACTCCCAGAGAATATGAGCTAGTGCGACCCTATTAGTACAATAGTTGCATGAGTTGGTCGTATACAAATTAGGGTAAATGTGATCCATTAAATGTTTGCAGTACACGTACTTGAGGTATAGTTCATAGTTTTGCTTTTTTCTGTACATGACACCTAGTCGTGCCTCCGATAAATCTCTTAAACAGCGACGGAGGAGTATTTTGCTCTTTCCGCTATAAAGTCACGTTAATCGTCATTGATATGGATCGCCCCTTGTGCAGTAGGTCATACCTTTTCTGAGCAGGTTCCTGCGATCCTGGAGCAGGTCGCACTGCCAGTGCTCCCACTTGAACAGCAGCTGGCAGGTGTTAACAGTATTTCGCATGCCCTGCACGATGGTGTGTATCACGGCCGGCTCCGAGACGCAAAAGCGCCGCACGCTTGGATCCCTCCTGTGCTGGTGGCAGAACTCGCGTTCAGACACCTCGTGGTCGGGGTCCAGGATTAAAGGCTTCGACCTCGACAGGACCCTGAGACACCAGAGCAATATTAGCCGCGAAAAACACGATCGACTTGTAGGCTCTTGGCTCTTCAGAGCTATAGATAGAGAGAGAAATAAAGAAATTTTAACGAACACTATTAAATTTATGGACGAAAACAATGGAACTATCGGGGACTCATAGAAATTATGGGCAGCAGCGCTGTCACTTCATGTCCTGGTCGTGGCGCTGTTAACTAAAGCATCAAAAACAGCTCCTGTCACCACCTGCAACACGTGTGATCTTGTGCACAGCTGGCCACTCAACACATCTTTTCACGCTGCTCTTGTCTTGCACATGTTAACAAAGGGACACACTGATATTGAAATCGAAGTCTCGACGAAGATGTGGGTGATCTAACTTGAGTGAGATCATATCGCAGACGGATGTACTGGATGGCATGCGGGCAGTGTGCCAAGTGGAACAGTCGCGGATGCAGAGGAACTGGAGTTTAGGGTGACAGCCCAGTCTATGGCCCTGTCTGGGCGGTGTCCTTCTCCATGTAAAGTGGAAACCAGGGCATAGACCTAATACGGAGAAAACTAAGCCTGCTTGAGATGTTCGGTGTGCGACCTTGACCCTACCATTCTCTTCTAAAGCGATATCATCTATGAATCATGTGGGAGCGCCCCGTGAGCGACATTTCAATATCTATAGCCAGCGATGTGCATGCACCATAGCGTTACGACAAAAGCAGTGACGTGATGTCTCTAAGAAACTATATATAGTATTTCCAAAAGCGTCCGCATTGCTTGACACTGACCGCCAAGAAAATATGACTCAAGATTAATCCATAGTCTTCGTTATACGAGACAGTCATGGAAGAAAAGCCGTGGAGAGTTAAGGTGATGACCGACAGCGTTTTTATTGGACCTCGTGGCTCTACCGCTGCTTCAAAGGACAAGATACTTGTTTTCGCGAACAGTCGCGATCCTGGTTCTTGTGAACGAGCGATTCAAGTTTGTTACATTGGTATGTTCCTTGTTTATTGCAAGAGCGTATAGTGAGTTCCTGCATAAAGAGCAGCTGGAATAATTAGTAAGCTGCTTATTTGGAGATGGTACTCCAAGCCGGCCTTCTACAAACAAGAACGTAAGACACGTCGAAGATCAGCAATGTTCCTGCTTCTGCGTTCACATCGTTAGTCCCTTAAGACCGTCTTTCAACGGTAACCTCGGAACCGCGCATGACGATTATATACATGCAACTTACCCGATGCTGGCCATGGCTGCCTGGTTGAGGTAGAGGCACACACAGACCACCAGCGCCCGCATGTCCGACGCACGTGGCGGTCGCGTGGCCAAGTGGGATCCCGATCCATGTCACAGTGGACCGGCACGCCGAGCGCACGTCCAAAGCTTACGCACCCGTGGTTATGCCGGCGTACGCACGCGCGTGCGCGCCCTATACACTGTACTACGCGTACGGGCAAAGAGGGAGCAACTGGCGCCAGGATATTTGAGAGTTGGCCCGATTGTTTGAGACGCACCTTCGGCGCTTGTCGCGGCTGCCGTCGGCCACGTGCGGGAGGGGAAGTGTGCCGTCCGCACAACGCCTCTGACTCCGTGGTGTGCCGTTCGTCTGTCTGGCCGACGACGACCACAGGTGCGTGCGTGTGTTCGTGCGCGCGTGTCTCGGCGCATTTTCTTTCTCTCCCTTGTTACAAACGGCACTGGGTAACTCGAGCCAGGGCACCGACTGACGCGCGTCTAGCAGGCGCCGGTGAGTTGCCGAGGCCTCGTCTTTCGGCTGCCGCCACAGCCACAGCCCCGCACACGCTTGCCTCGTGTAACGTGGGACGCCATAGAGCACCGCCCCTTGTTTCCGCCAACTCTCGCGCAATGAACGACCGTTGCTGCATTTTGTAGCTGTGCTACTGGACATTATACGTCGTCGCTTCGAAAGATCGAGGCATCCAGCGGCAGCCCTACGATAGTGGAGGTATGAGCACGGTGTTAAAACGCATGTTGTAGGCAGCATCATCTGTTCCGTGACACGGGAAAAACGAAGAGGAGAAACGCGCATGTACCCAGCGCATTAAGCGCGCGAGCAGCGTATTAGAATGGTTACACGGGGCTGCGATGACTCGTTGCATCTCGCAGGCGTTGTACACCTTGTGTGCATCTGCGCGATGATGGCTGTTTCAGCTTTCACGCAAGCGTCTCGCATTTTAACGCGCAGCAAGCGACGAAAACATCGTTGTGTCCAGGCGTGAGTGCGCCCCACATCGTTTTTTCACTGCACGGTGATTTCTGAGAGCGGTTCGAGGCGGACTCGAAGATGCCGCTTGAAAATATACTTTCTACTTGACGTATATACCTCACTGTTTATTCGCGGCAAATATTACTTTTACCTTTTGTTGAACAGAACCAGAACGTGCATGTGCATATATATGATGCTATTTGCTGCCCGCTCCAGCTGGTATTGTGTGCAGCTATGCCCCTGTATGCGCTGTTTTGGAACTATATATCCTGTTTTTCGAAGCATGTCACGCAGTGTATGCATGCAGAACGTGCGCACATATAATGCATGACTTATCCTGAAAACACGTGAGTGATGTTTCGGTTTAGCCAACGTACACTGCCAATGAATCAATGAATAAGGCAATGCATGAAGAGTGCTTCGAAGACCGCCGACACATCAAATCAACCGAAAGCTGCTCTACGCTGCATGGCGTACCGATCTTTAGATTCTTTCTATCGAAAGAAGTAGCGTAGCCAGAAAACTTTTTTTCGGGGGAGGGGGTCCAACCATCCTTCATGCCTGTTCGGAGTGTTTGTTTGCATGTTGTGCGTTATATATATATATGCGAAATTGAAAATTTTCGGGGGGGGGGGGGGGGGACTTAGCATGTTTACGAACAACTGCTGTCGATTGTCTTCGAGCCGACAGCTAAACGGTACGCATTTCAGACGTTGCAACTTGCAACAGATATATAATTCCGCGTGCTCTTGCTCTGAGAAAGGATCAGTGTTCCACTATTCAGCCCTTGCTGCTGAAGTCTATGCGTCTATTGCATTCCGCAAACAGTATGTATAACACCTACAAGGAAGAAGCGAAATTTGGGAGTCGACACCCTTCTTCCGGTTTCTTAAATGCGCTTCCCACAGTCAAGAAGCATCCACCCTCGGCGTCCTCTCCACCTTTGGAAACCGATCACTAAAGCTCTCTCTTATAGCTGCCTTTCTCTGGACCCACAAGTGGGAGTATATTTTTCGCACTCGATCCTTGGCTCTCGTTCCTTTGTGTGCAAGAAGGTGGAGGAGGGGAAACCATTGTCAAACATATTCAAAACCAGAGACCAGGAAGATGCGTGCTGCCAGCCGCCTCCCTTTTGTGTCACGCGGCGCGGCCGTGGCACCGTGCTTGTTGCAAGATCTCGGGTTTCAAGAGCAGCTAATGTTCGTGCCCCCCCATCGCATCTCCGCGTGTCCTTTCTTGTCCTATATCGGGACCCGCTTGCCTATACCGCTATTTTTATTCGCTCCCATTGTTACCACTCGACGCTTTTATTTGCTCGAAAGCCTTATTCACTGGCCACACCTGTCATCGCCTGATACGTGCTGTTTCGCTTTATAACGTTCTATCGTTAGATGCGTGGGGGAGAAGATCGTTTGGAAAACGTCCCAAGAAGACGTGCTTGTGGTCATCGTTTTCGGTGCGGCGCGAACTTTTTGAGTTTCGTCGCGCGACCCGCACGCGGTGTGAATATATAGTTGTGTGTTGACACTCCGGAACATATGGCAACCAACTTTGGCAAGGCTGCAAAAAAGGATACATCTCCAAGTCCGCGCTTGAACGTGTTTCTAATGTGTTTCTCTTTACGCTTTCGGTTACTTGAATTGAGCCTTCATACTAACAAAACTCAGCTAGGCCCTCGGATGATCTTGCCTGTATATATTCACAGTCGTCTAAGCGCCAGCAGATGCTTTTGTACGGAATATGACACTTAAATATTATACCACAGCTTAGAAAAAAAAAAACAATGCGAGCTATAGCCTCTCGTGAAAACGCGTACACATCCACCTCTACACACTATAGTCTAAATGTTGGACGTTGTGCCTTCTGAACAAGTTCACGCAGTGCCGGCAAAAGAGAAGCGCGCATCGGCCTGCTTGGCACGCGGCCGTCTATAAATAGTGTCATCCCTCAGTATAGCAGATGCTCGAGCCCACAGTATCGAGAGGGGCTCGCTTGCGGTCGGTTATCGCCGAGTGTGTTCGAGTTACCGGCGCACGGCAACAGCGCCAGGCACGCGACCTTTGTTTGTTCCGCGCGCAGCGACGTCGGTGGACACCCGACGCCATGGCGCCCGGCTGCCGCGGGCGTCTGCGGTTACCGACGACGTCGTGGCGGCGCAGACGGCGGCTGCTGCAAGCGGACGCCGACCGCGACCGCACATGGCTGAGCCGAAGAACGCCGCGCACCCGTGATGTCATCGACGACGCCATTGACGCTGCGTGCTCTGGCGCTCTTTACTGCCGGGGCGACCTGTATACGTCTCAGATCGCCATTCTTATAAAGGATCGACAGTAAACGATGCCGGAAGTGGCATTCAGTATACGCCGCATGCTCACGAGTGACTACGCACGCGTCGCACAAGCGGCATCCGTGAAGCTGATTGATGACCGGTTTTGCCACTTCGGCGTCATGATACACAACTTCATACAGTAATTTTACCCGGCGTGGTGGTATAGTGGCTATGGTGCTCGACTGCTGACTCGAAGGTCGCGGGATCGAATCCCGCCCGCGACGGCGGCATTTTCGATGAAGGCGAAAATGCCGGAGGCCCATGTACTTAGATTTAGGTGCACGTTAAAGAGCCCCAGGTGGTCGAAATTTCCGGAGCCCTCCACTATGGCGTTCCTCATAATCATGTCGTGGTTTTGGAACCCCAAACCCGAACAATTATACTATTCCTACAGTACTTCGTTCGTTGCATGGTATGTTTCTAATGGTGCAGCCATAATACAGGACGCTGATTGGGGCGCTCGCAGTAATATATGTTTATATCTAAAGAACAACACGCTACGGACGTTGTAAAGCGCCTCAGACAGAGTAACCGACGTTTCGATAGGCGGACCTATATTTGTCAAAGGCGTCTTGTCATCAATGGCGTGTTAGTTCGAAAAGGGTTAGTCGTTGAGGTCGCGTCTCATGGTGTCGCTGTAGGTTTTAATCTGCGAAATAAGAAATTTGACAAAAAG
>NC_051178.1:132977014-133004476 GCF_013339695.2 Rhipicephalus sanguineus
TTTTCTCTTTGTGTGTATACCTTCCGCTTACCGATCTGATCGGACGCGCATTTCGGGCTGACCGACTTTCTAGCGGAAGAAGTTATCTCAGATAGCGGCGACGTATTTTCGTCGCGGAAACGTCCGAGAGCACGGGCGCCTGCGTCGCTTGTTACTTATTTTTTCTCCTTAGCCGCAGGTTGGGCTCGAAGGTGGTGGCATAGCCGGGCGGCTTCTGTTTGTGTGCGGAGCTGGCGTCTAATGGAGGCATACAACGTACGTCCAGGGATGACGGGGAATCCACAGTCCGCACCCAGCGCATGCATGACGCTGCTGTCCCCGTAAAACGGTGCAGCGCAGTGCGGGTCACCTACAAAATATTTACTACAGTAGTCTTCTTGTAGACCTAGCTATATACCTTTCCGTTCTATATGAACTTTCACATATCATGTGTGAGCAAAGGACACTCGTAGATTACTTATCTCAGCCTATGGTCGGTTCACACTTTACGAAGGTATAGAAGAAGTCTGTGCATGGTGTCACTGGCCGATAAGAGGTTGTGGGGGCATATGTGTCTACAGAGAATTTATAGAAAATTTTAAGACCGTCCACGCATCGCTTAATGATTTTCCAACGTGTAGAATCAGATAAACAGTTACCAAAATCACTTTAATGTTCTTTTGTTTATTTTTCCCTTATATAGCCTTCGCTTGATGGACTATTCAACGTTGTGCTGAAACGACTGTAGTGTAAACTTAAACAGACCGGCTGAGTTTTTTTTTTTTTTTTGATGCGCCTAAGCTGGCTTTCCAGAATCTCTCAATGGTCTGCGACAGGGCTGCCGTGTCAGCATTTAAAGCAGCATTGATGTGTGATAATGAAGATGACGTGATTTTTGTTACCTCGCGTATATATACGAAGGAATCAAGAGTGATGTGTACTATGTATGGAGGGGCGATACTCGTATACCACACCCGCGTACATCTCTCTGACCGCACTGCATGAGGCAATGAAGCAATGAGGCAATGCGTGAAAGCCAACTTAACAGCTTACGAACGCAGTCTATAGTATACACCGCAGGTCAAATCTGTTAGTGCTTATAGACTATACACGCCATTACACAAGTTTCGTTTACTGAACACAATTTTAACCGAACACTTTTCGTAGGGCATATACGGGAAACCTCAACTGAAAGTATTTAGAATTTGCCAGCAACAGTTTTCAAAATACTGAATAGTGTTAACCGCCACCGGGGCTGCTGGCCGATGATTCAGCACTAGCCAACTCATTCAGTGAATACTACATGACAGCCAAGACGCTGGAAGAATTAAATCACGAACTATTGTAAGTTGCGTTCAGCCTTCTCAGCGCAGCTTCCTGGCTTGCTGCCGTGCAACTTTAGCATGCGTCATGCTGCATGGTTTTTTTTTAAACGAAACGGAGCTCGTAATGACGCCGTAATAAAGAAAGAAACCGGGAGGAGCTGGACGACGTCGAGTAGATGGAGGAAGATGAGAGCAGCGTGCAGCGCCCAAGACGATCGGTCTTCATCCGGCTGTAGTATATAGCTGCATGCATGTACTACGTGCGATTGCGATAGGATTATAATGCGATGCAGGCCTGTACGTTAGATCGTGGCGGCTACTGTCTCTAACGTGCGTGCGCTTCTTAGCTGATTTACGGGTATTTCGAAATAGGGCTCTATCCTTTTGATTGCTCTCAGATCGAGCTGCGTATAATAATAAGTTAGGTTGAGATGGAGGGTGCGTACAGATTTGCATGTCTATGCTTCCTTTTGGCGTTCCGGGATTTGGAAGGAAGAAAAAAATAGAGCTCTCTGATAGGTCGCAGCTTCATTATGATAGTCGAAGTATGCAACGTATTGGACAGCAGCTGATGGCCTTAATGCAATGCGCAGCTGAGCCCTTTCGCTCACGTTACCGGGTTAGAGAAAGTGCGCGTTTCATAAGAGGACGGTAGAAAGATAGACGTAACGCCGACCCTATAAGTAAGCGAAAAGCGCCCAAAGCTCTACATTAAAAAGGCTGTATGGAAACTTTTCATAATCGTAAAGCTATACCTTTCCTGCGATGAAGTTCGCCCAACTAATGACGGCTGCTTCTGCAAACAGCGTGTTCAAGCGCAGTTTGCTTATGCTATGATGCAGAAACTGTATAGCCACAGCTCTATTGATATAAACACGCGTAATAGACAAGCCCCAGCACGTGCAACTATACGACCTTCTCTCCACTTGAAGCACAACAAGTGCCGTCATTAGTTGGGCGAATGTGCAGCGCAGGGAAGCGCACTTGCGGTCTATATGTGCGTGCTAATATGGCCGTCAATCTCTTCCCCGTGCTACGCTTCATTGAACTTCAAAGTTATATCATCAACATTTCCTCCTTGTCAGCAAAACGAACGACGTTTGCAATGGCGAGTGCCACTTGAAGCACATATCCTCTTTTCTTGCTTTTGTATTGGTGTAATAAATTCTAGGCCAGGAGGCGTCGTTCAACTTGGCAGAAGACAGGTCTTTCTTTCTTTCTTTCTTTCTTTCTTTCTTTCTTTCTTTCTTTCTTTCTTTCTTTCTTTCTTTCTTTCTTTCTTTCTTTCTTTCTTTCTTTCTTTCTTTTTTTCTTTCTTTCTTTCTTTCTTTCTTTCTTTCTTTCTTTCTTTCTTTCTTTCTTTCTTTCTTTCTTCAATTTAGCGATATGTGCATGCGTACGTGTGCTCACAGAAACTCGACCGAAAGTCCAATGTGAAACGCATATTAAGTTTTCTTTATTCCAATCCTTTGTTCACGCGCGTGACCCTGTCGAATCTTTTTGGGCAATTTAGCGAAAGTCGAGACGGGAATTACGCAAGCTCGTATACATTAGCCCAGCATGCATACAGCGTAATGCGAAAGAGTTGATCCAGATGATCCGCGGCTTAATGATCTTCGTAGATCATTAAACGCTACGCTCTCGTCTCTGCGTGGTGTTACGCTTGAAAGAGTTTACGCGTGGATGGAAAGGAACAGGAAAAAAAAAGCACCTTTTGTTCGGAAGCATAACGAAAGCGAAGATGGCTTCGCGCATTTTTCTTTTTCTCGCAATTCTAGGCCAGCTCTCCCGCACGCCGCGTTCTGCACGCTGTTAAGAAATTTGCCACGCTCACGGTTTCGCTCCTTTTTGCAGAGAAGAAACAACAACTTACGATATACTTCCTGGCAAGGTACAACGCGTCGCATACAACGTACGCCATGATTCAATCCTTGCAGCTTTCGCCGCTCACCGAGAAACAAGCTCTGCATGCCCCATTCACGTCAAAAGGCATTAAGGCCACGGCCGCTCGCGTCCAGCGGAGACATCGTTTGCTCTGTACTTCGCGTGTGATCGCCATTACCGGTTGCGGAGACATGGACAAACGGGCATTGCATGCACGAGGCCAGGTCTGCCCGAAGAAAAAAGACCCTGGATCCATTGCCAATGGCCGAGCCAATTCACTCAAGCTCCTTTTTGTTTTCATCGCTCCGAGCTTAGCAGAACAAACACACCGCAACAACGCCTAAGTACACTTACAGGTTGTATAGAGTTATGGACAGGAAGCCGAGGCACAATCTTCGATATGGCGACACACAGTCCGAATGCGGCGGCGATTTGTGGCATCACTTAAGGGCACGCTTTCGAACGCTGGCGAGCTTTGGCTCAATCGGTTGCGGAGGGATTAGAGAGAGCATAGATGGCTTTAATGGAAGCTGGAGAGGTTATATAGCCGACATGCTATGCTGCAGAATGCAAATGACTGGAAGACGGCGTGATGGATAAGTGCCTTGGGCACACGTACAAACCACAGGTACAGTTCGTGCAGTGGTCGTCTGTACCCCGTATAGTTCAGGGCTTGAAACACCACGCGCATTTTTGTCGTACAGCCAGGATGGGCTGTCTATGACGTTATAACGGCTGTTGACAAGCAAAACGTGCTAAGTACACCGTGTATTATACGGAACACGACGTTCTGTGTGTATCGGTAATTGCTGGCTTCTTTTTCTTTTGCTTATTCTAAATTATTTTTCGATAGCAATTCGTGTAGACTAAATGTTTAAGTTGATTCGGCGGAGGCAACCTTGGTCTCATGCAGGGTTGTCAGGTGCCAAGTTTTGGAAGTGGCCGCACAGTTTCCGAAATAGTCAACAGCTGGATGAACTATATGCAGGCAACAGGTAAAAAAAAAAAAGCGTAGCTGAGAAGGTATTCCGCAGTTAAGGCTAGGTGGCACTTTAGCGAAGGAACAGAACCTCTGCGTTAACCAACGCGGATTTCGGAGGTGCCTCCATCGTGCACTGATGGCTCGATGCCACACTTTAATGTCACCGACGATAGATAAACAGGTGTATCTTAGAGTATGTGCTGCTGATAGAGTGCGAAATAATTACGAATCCTGCATGAATGTTCATTTATTAGTAGGAATTTGCGGTATATGCTACCACAAGATGACTTATTTCAAAACCACAGAAATTTGTCAAGTCTGGGTGGTCCCATCTGCACTGACCGCTGCAGCTGTGACAAGCGCCGGCAGGTTCACGCCGCAGTCTGTTGAACGTCGCATCGCCTACACTCTGAAAGAAAAAAAATATATACTTTGACTCTTCCTCTTTTTTTTTTGCGAGTCCTTAATTTCAACGTATGTGAGACTCGTGAACTCTCTTGGGAGAGTCTTTGAAGAGTCATGGGACCCTAAAGAGAATTGACGTGTCTCTATAAGCAAGTCAGGACTCGCCAAAAAGAGTAACACATACTCCTTTTTTTCTTTTTTTTTTTAAGGGTGTATCGGGCAGCGGAGCTAGCTATAGAACGACACTTTCCAGAGCATATAAAAAAAAAAACTGAGCTAGGTTCACGGAATTGCCGTAATGAAAACAAAACCAAATCAAAGAGTACTTCTAATCAACCCTTTCCGTTTCAATTGGCTTTACCATTATGAGAAATTCTTTTTACCAGTCAAATAAGACGAGGAATCGAAGCTAGCCTCGACTGTAACCTATAGGTTACAGTCGAGGCTAGCTTCGAGTGACGCATCTGCCGTCGCACATTGATATCACTGCAGATTTGCCACGCGTGTTTTATTTTGACCACACCGCAATGTGAGAAGCTTCGCCATTGTTTGAGATCATTCTGTTAAGATTGCGCGCAGGACGCGAATTGTCTAGTTTATTCGAGAGCTTACGCGACCACCAGCGATACCACTGGAATCTTCTATAGCACATGTATAAAAGTCGACGCGCTTCACCGCTTGTCAGATTATCGACCGCCGACACTCTGTTCGACGCTATCAGTGTGCAGCGTGTATTGCTTGCAGTTTTTAGCTTTTCCTTTCCCGCGGGCACAAGTTCGCTCAAATAAAGAGTTCCGTCTTCGATAGCCCGATTGCCGTCTTCTTCGCCGTGCAGGACGCTCATAGTGTTCGAAGCGGTGTTCCGGGACTGGTATATGTGATTGAGATAGACAATATTTTTACATTTATATGCTCCAAAAGGTGTCGGGTTGTTGGAGCTTCGTCTCCAGAGGGCTGCTCTTCGCCCTCTTGTTGGAGAGGCATGATCGAAAAAACCCCGATGCCAAGGAGGTTCGCAAATGCAACTTGTCCCGGAAGTTCTCCGGCGCATTCCTCGCGGCGCCGTAATGTGGTGACGAGGTAATTTGTGGCACGCCGTTTGGGCTGTGCAGAGGAGGCGGGTCGCCGCCGCCGTCGACGACGACCAAGACGACGTCTCCCGGTCGGCGGCGGACGAGGGAGGAAGACCTAACGGGAACCTGTTTACCAGCGTGGATCGTTGCTGCGGCTGGGAGCGCCGTAAGCGCTGTGCGCGAGCGCGTGTAATGGTTGCAGCCAGATGCATCGAAGGCAAACGGAGCTGCGTACGTGTTGGCGGCCAAATCATCGCAACAACCGTGAAGACTGAGAGGGGGAGTTTGCTCATCACACGAAGACATATCGGGCTGTTTTCCACCCCACTATGTGTGAGTTATGAGTTGGAGATTACCGTATTCACTCGAATACATGTCGGTCTCGATTCTAGGTCGACTTCCTAGATGGGACAGGTGGTGTTAATAAAATGGTCTCTGCTTTCGCTTAATGTGATCGAACCAGAAAAAAAACTACAACAAGGAAAGAACACGAAACAGACGATTTTCCTTTCGCAGGTGCATTTGCCATCCGCAAGCCAGCTTCGCGAACTGCATGTCCACCATCAGGATTACCTGAAATGTTATCTCACGAACAATTCTTGCGTAAGATGTTTCCTAAATGTTTTTTTTTAATACGGGATAATGTATTTAATTAAGGCTTGTCGAAATAATGAAGACAGACAACCGAACTTGTTCTCAGTAATGCCTCGAACATGCGCGACTTCCTGCGTAGGATCTCCGCCTCTCTGATCGCCGTCGTTAGAACATGTTCCGTGTTTCCGTTGTGCCCGTATAAGATCAGCAACACATTTTCCTACGTCATTGTCCGTGTTCTTGCTGTACGGTGAGAGCCATCCCTTCCGAAACGTTCCCTATATCCCATTCCATGCAAGAACACCCGCGTACATTGATATATGTGCACGTTAGAAAAAAAAAAAGAAAATTCGGCAGATCCCACGCCTTGTGGGAATCGGTTTTATGCAAACCAGTCAACGAGTTGTTCTATGGTGCATTTTTTTTTTTTGGCTTCGAGCCAAGCGTTACAACGGGGATCTACGTGTTTTTTAAGTGTAGTAGTTGTGTGCCCATCGTGGACCTACCAGGCACGTCGACAACACTGGCATTTAAAGGGTAACTTATGGTCTGACGTAACGTCAGCCCTCACGTTAGAGTACATATACGTCAGTATTATCGAAACTAAGTGCACTTTATGGTGCACTCGTGTGAGTATCATAGGTAGCTTTCGTTAATGTATTCCTCCGGGGTCGAGCAATCCTTGAATATAGCTTTCTGAATCATAAGAATACTAATGTAATGTTTATTAGACTGCTACAAAAGCAGAGCCAACACTGGAAACCCAGACGTTAATATGATATGACGCCTGTATCGTAACAGTACATATGTAGTGTTTATTGATTACTTGTAAAATTAGATAGCCAGCACCACAACCACAATCGACGTTGCACCGACATTACGCCTGCATAGGCTGTTTTAGATGCGAAGTATCTTAAGGCGGAGCTCAATCCGGTGGTGGTGGTGGTGGTGGTGTGCGGCGTGACCACCCTTACTGCGCATGCGCATACCCTCTCCACTCACCCTCTCCCATTCCCCTCTCCACATTCCCTCTCCCCTTCCCCTCTCCCCTCCCCCTTTCCACTCTTCCTCTGAAACGCGGGCTAGACATGCCGAAATTCTCTCCTGCGCAACGCCGCGATGAGCTCGAGCGCATGCGCGTCCCCTCCCCTTCTCCCTCCTCTCCTACGCTGCCCCCCTCTCGCCCGCCTGTCGACCGCGTTCCCCGCTCGCCCTGTGAGAATTAACGGCCAGGCTAGATGGAAGATACGACGCGCGTAGCGTCCCTCTTCGCGTTCCACGACGCGAGGTCGGTAGCATGCCCAACGAACGCCAACGGAACGCGATCGTGCAAGTGCTCCGGCTTCGCATCGCCTCATGGTCCCCTTTAGCGGGAGATGGTGTAATTTTTCTTTTTCCGAACCAGTTTATAGATCTGGCGTGGCTCTGTGGTATAACACGCGATTGACACTCAAAATACTTGGGTTCAATTCCTTTCGGGATCCCAATTCTTATTCTTTCCATTCGTCGGGTCAACGCTGCCGATGTCGCTTTTTCTTAACACTCTCGCATATAAATTACCAATGTCTGTTCTCGCCGTTCCTGGGTAGATATAAACTGTCAATCACCTGTGGCGCATACCCGTACACCGCGGCCCGTGGTAAACGGATATGTGCCACACGTGTCTGATTAGATAGATAGATAGATAGATAGATAGATAGATAGATAGATAGATAGATAGATAGATAGATAGATAGATAGATAGATAGATAGATAGATAGATAGATAGATAGATAGATAGATAGATAGATAGATAGATAGATAGATAGATAGAAACGCTCAAGGTGCCTTGGGTTCGCTAAGAAATGCTTCGCATTTAAAAATACAGGTGGTCAAAATTAATCTGGAGTTCTGCACCATTGTGGCGTTCCTCGTAATCATATCGTGATTTTCGCACGTAAAATCCCGAAAGTTAATACTCTTAATAGAAATGTAATGTTACCCGGAAGCTTGCCGGGAACCCTAGATCTGCAAAACGCTTTTTCGTTGGAGGAGTATCTTGCCCAAATGTATGCGCAACTGCGATATAAAAATGAGATTTACAGTACCGAATGAAATGGGTGAAGACAAAAATCCGAAGGTAGGGGGAAAGACACCGTAACAGTACTCATGTAATCAAGGGTTTCACGAAAAGCCGTCTGGCGAGGGTAGGTCATTGTAGAAACAAGCTTACACTTGTCAGATAAAATGCTTACTGATGTTTCGGCCCCGATACGGGTGTCGTGATCAGGGCATCCGTACGAGAGCCGAAACGTCAGCAAATATTTTTTTTTTCACTTTTATTTGGCGAGTTTATGCTTGTTTTCTACGCAACAATCCCTGTAGCAGTCTGTGTGTGTGTGATAGTGCGTTATACCCAGAGTTGGCTCCAACCTACACAACGATTTGCGAACTGCTATATGTATAGCTGTGACTATACTGGACACTTTGGTCGGTTTCCAAGACGTCGGCGTATACAATGACGATCCTCAAACAAAGGACTTGCTATTGTTATCACCTCAGTTCGATGAAACCGTTGTTTTTTCTTTTCTTTTTTTAAGAACAAGTGATGAGCAACAAAGAGCAAAGCGGTAGTCAACGTCTGCAATACAGAGTACGCACGCGTGGCCTCGAAAAAGGCCCTCTTGTCCGCGCGCTTTTGCCGACACTCGTTGGTTGTCGGGATTGTTGAGCTCTTTGTCAAGCTACAACACAGACCTGTCGTGTTGTCGGAAGAAAGCGACCGGCAACAAAACCCGGCGGCTGACAAGACGGGAGCGTGACAGTAAGACAGACAAGCCTGCAATTTGGAGAGTCGCGTGACTACTACGTTTGTAATATGCACACGTGCATACAAATCACACGCCACGTCTGCGGCCATTCACAATGATGTCGTCGCTGCCTAGAGAGCAGCTTGTAACAATCCTGTTGGGACTAAGCTTTATACGTTTAATACGTGTACGCCTTTACCTTTTCGAATTGCTAGTTTGCCCTGCATGCGGTGTATCGGCGGACCTCAAGTTAACTGGAGTCTATGTTTTTGATGTAGCCTATAACTTGTGGCCTGTTGCGACCCGTTGATGAAAACAGTCCGTCGTAGCGCAATATGAGGCATCCGGAAGGTTAGAAAGTGGGACCATATGTAGGGCATAACTGTGTTACAGCTGATGTTATTGCAGCGCCCATAAATGTGCGCGCGTTTGTGCGTGTGCGCGTGTGGGATTTCACTTGAACAACAAAACACTGCACCATGCTGATTCGCAATTCACCATAATAGTAATAATAATAGTAATTTTTTATTTCTTTTAAATCATTTATTCATCTGGTCGGACTTACACAATAATTTTCTCCATACGCATGGTTTTATGTTGTCCAGCTCTTCAGTTGTTCCTGCAATTGCTTATCCATTCGCATAACTGTCCGCTTCTTAGCCTGTACTACCCGTTGTGGGTACGTGCCATGTTTCCAAGGTTCGTGATCATCATCTTGACCGCTGGTCGGGCGGTTTTGTGGGCTATGGCCCACGACGCAGACCCGCGAGGGGACTCGCACCTCGCAGGTACCGTCGCGGATGTGGCCGCAGCCCCGTTCAGCGCGCTGCCCGTCAAGGAGATCGCCGTCAAGGACTTCGTGCCCGTACATCTTGCAGGAAGCGCAGGTTCGACTCCCCCCAGCAACCTTTCCTTCCTCGATTGGTATTGCTTTTCGTTCAATAGATACAAAAGACAGCTGACACGAGTCAGATGTCGACGCCGCGTGACAGTCGAGCCGACACGTAACCGCGATCTTCGCTGCGACAGCAGCAACACCTCTTGACTTCTCACTCGATCGAAACGCGCTTCATAGTTAATCGCAATGCGATACGCAGGCCACTGAGAAGAAGTCGATTCTTTAGTAATTGCCGTATTTGCTCGATTGCACGCGTGACTGATTCCGCCTGCAAGTCGTATGTGGTAGATCTGCAAGGAAATGATGCGGAGAAGAAATGTGCAGCTCGCACGTCACTATATCATGAACGAATGTGTTGCTAAAACGTACACAAAGCTCCCACACCCCCTCACATACGTACTGTAGGCCAGGGGCGTAGCCAGGGGGTGGCACACCGGGCCCGTGCCCCCCCCCCCCCCCACCCGGCGAAATTTTTTTGCCATGGCATACAGAGCACAAAATGACGCTCGACCATGCACATATGCCTGCCCGGCCCCCACTTCAGATCAAGGAGGTGCCACCCCCCCCCCCCCCCCACCCCGGAAAAGCTTTCTGCCGCCCCTGCTGTAGGCTTAGGGCCAATGGTCGGCCTGAGCCCTCAGAGAGGACACGGAGGCAACGACAGCAAAAACAAATCAACCTTTGCTTCGCGAAGGCCAGGTCATGACTGAGGTTTCCCGCACCTGCCCGAGCCACGCGTAGCGGGCTGTTCGTTTTTGTCTTCCAAGGCTCGGCGCAGCTAGTGCTCCTGGTAGTATACATAACCACGGCCGCTGGACGAAAAAGCGCCAGCGGCCGTGACATAACTCTCGCTCGTCCCCAGGATTTGTGGACATGTGGACATTTGTGGAGGCAGCAACAGCGTCCTGCCATAACTGAATGAAAAATAGGCGAAGAAAAATCATATCTGACGAAAAAAGCCAGTTACCAAACAGGGCTCCCGGTTATATGCAGCAGAGACCCATAGGAACATTTCGGTAAAATTGCAGTGTCGCACTGCAATACGTGTGACACCGCCCATTGCCATTAGCAACACATGGGGCCCCATTGTAAAATATTAAACGCTCTGGGAAGCCAGACGGTTTGTAGCGCGACACTGTAGTTTTACCAGAATGTTCAAATAAGTCCTTTTTGGTAACAAGCTTTTTTCGTCAGATTTGATTTTTTTTTTGCCTATTTCCCATTTAGTTCCGGCAGGACACCGCTGTCATCGACCAGAGATGGCGCTACGTGTACATGCTCCGAAATCCTGGTCATGTCCTGCTTCGATTACATCTCCTGCTGTGTTACCTGTGCAAGTCCAAAGTGAAGGTGGGAGCCGACGAGTCCATGGAAACACAGTGTGTTGTTGAGGTGTTATGAACAAGAGCAATGTACCTCAGACAGACTGGCCGACGTTTCGATAGGTTTACCTATCTTTGTCAAGGGCGCATTGTGCCATGTTTCTTTACTATGAGCTCTAGTAGTTCTGGGACCCTCCGTGGTGGTCTAGTGGTTATGGTGCTCGACTGCTGACCCTGAAGTCGCATTATCGAATCCCGGCCACGGCAGCCGCATTTTCGATGGAGGCGAAAATGTTCGAGGCCCGTGTACTTAGATTTAGGTGCACGTTAAAGAACTCCTGGTGGTCGAAATTTCCGGAGCCCTCCACTACAGCATTCCTCATAATCATATCGTGGTCTTGGGATGTAAAACCCCAACAATTATTATTAAGAGTAGTTCAGGACCAACTTATTCAGAGGACGCCCCTGTTGACGAAAGATATATGTTTTCAAGCATAAATATCATGGAGGTGGCTATTTCGCGAGACGCTGGTGTCGTATCATGTTCCCGCGTGTATATATGGTCCTGGCTCGATGTCGCCACGGTTTGGGAAAGCTCTTCGTCTCTCCTGTTCCAGGAGCAACGAAAGTGATCGGTGCTCACAACTCGCTGGCCAAGGTGAAAAATGCGTGTCACTTCGAGCCCGACGTGCCCTACGCAACGGGCGTACGAGCGGCGATTCGGAGCAGCTCGCCGGAGTTACGCCGTAGCCCGCGAGAGGACAACAACCGCCGCTCCAGCTCGCTGCTCACCCGTTACATACAGTTCCCCAGCGACGGCAGCCTCCTCACGGAATCCAGCGCCTTCAGGGAGCAGCGCTCACTTCAGGTACATGGACTTCATTCCACGAGTGCTCTTCAATAAGGAACGAGAAAGGGAGTGGACCATGGGCTCGTTTCTTTGTTTGACACAAGTGGCAAGTGGCGCTGGCTAACACTCCCTGGATTAGAGTGAACTGGGCTAGTTGGTACTGGTTCGTTATGTTACAGCGCGACAAGAACGAGGAAAAAGCTAAGTCATGTCGTCCCCTGCTCGACAAAGCCACTGTTTTCTTCAGTTAGAAAGATACCGTATCTATGGAGAAATCATGGAAGCGCTGTAGATTAAAAAAAAAATGGCAGATCTCACGCGTTGTGGGAATCGGTTTCATGCGAAGCAGTCAGCGAGTACCTCTATGCTGTATTTTATGGCTTTGGGCCAAGCGTTACGAGGGAGAACGACGTGTTTTTGCAAGTGCAGTATAGCTGTGTACACATCGTGGGCTTACCAGGCACGTCGACAATATTGGCGTTTAAGGGTAACATATGGTCTGACATAATGTCAGCCCTCACGTTAGAATACATACGTCAGTATTATCGAAACTAAGTGTACTATATGGTTAAATTATGTGAATATCATACGTAACTCCGGTTCATGCATTCCACCGGGGTCGAGCAATCCTTCAATATAGCTTGCTGAATCACAGGAAAACAAATGTAATGCTTATTAGCCTGCTATAAAAGCGGAGCGAACACTGGAACCACAGACGTTAATCTGATATGACGCCTGTATCGTAGGAATACATATGTAGTGTTTACTGCTTTCTTGTAAAATTAGATAGCCAGCGCCACAACCACAATTGACGTCGCACCGACATTACGCCTGCGTAATCTGTTTTTCCAAACCAGATTACAGACCTGGCGTGGCTCTGTGGTAGAATGCCTGATTACCACGCAGAATGCTTAAGTTCGATTCCTGCTGGGATCCTAATTTTTATTCTTTCCATTCGTCGGGTCAACGCTGCCGACGTCGCTTTTCTTAACGCTTTCGCACTTAAATTACCGATGTCTCTTCTCGCCGTTCCTGGGTAGATATAAACTG
The DNA here is from genome assembly GCF_013339695.2 of Rhipicephalus sanguineus. Taxonomy (NCBI): domain Eukaryota; kingdom Metazoa; phylum Arthropoda; class Arachnida; order Ixodida; family Ixodidae; genus Rhipicephalus; species Rhipicephalus sanguineus. Next base: position 132,990,166 of record NC_051178.1, read on the forward strand.
TCAATCACCTGTGGCGCATACCCGTACACCGCGGCCCGTGGTAAAGGGGTATGTGCCACACGTGTCTGGAGGAAAGGGTTTGACGGCGCACGTGACAGGATTTTCACGTCATTGATGTGATGACCCGACAGTCATATTTGTCCAATCGTCTTACCCTCCCATGCCAATTTAGGTCTACACCATGTTAAGGAGGCGATCATGAGAGCACCCAGACGTAGGCAGATAGATAGATAGATAGATAGATAGAAACGCTCAAAGTGCCAAAGGTTTAAGAAATGCTTCGCTTTTGAAAAGCACGAAGACAAGTGCCGGCCGTCGATCACTCTCTATATGTGAAAGCGAGATAGCGCTTCTAGACTTCGGGTGAGCAGAAAAGGGAATGACTCGTGGAAACCCTTTCTCACCTTTTTCGTGTATCATTTTTGCAAGCATGTATGACGCGGTTACCGTGCGCAGGCGCGGAAGTTTGGCCTTCATTATAAGAACATGTTTCTTGAATAAAAATTTCGTTTGGTTGTCAGCGCTGTTTCCCGTCTACTGTGTGCTTTTCCCTCGTTCTTTTCGCGCTGCAACATAATAAACTCCCTGGATTATACAAACAGAAATACCCAATATAGTGTACGGAAGAATGACCGCCGCTGTAGCTCAACCGGTGGAGTATAAGACGCGTTATGCGAAGGTTTCAGGTTCGGTCGCTACCGATGACACATTGTTTTTCTTTTTTTCATCCAGTTTAATTCATTTCCATTTATGTTTACTACCCTACATCTAAAAACTACAAGTAATGTACCCTGTGACTCCCTTTGCTTCATTGTCGGTTGGTTTAACAAGCTTCTTAAGCGTTGAATCGCGCAAATGAGACAGGGACAAAAAGAAGAGACGACAACACACTGATCGCAAACTACCAACAAAAGTTTATTTCCTGAGCACACATCATCTCGGGATCATGAATCAACAAGCCCAACTGACAACCATTCTGAAGTTTAATAAGGTTGCGTCATTCAATGGGGGATAGCATTACACATTCGCAAGACCAAGTGTGTATTGGTGATCCATACCTCGGCGGTATACAATGACTGCGGCGTTTTGCTGCTGTGAACAACGTTGCGGGTTTGACAATCGGCGACGGTGGCCGCACTTCCATGAAGTAATGCAGAAATGTTCGCGTTCTTAGATTTAAATGCGCATTTAAGGCCCCCCCTCCCTCCCCCCTCATGTAGTTGCAATGAATACGGACCATTCATCGCATTGTCCCATGGAAGCAGTGTGTTGCTTCGTGACGTAAAATCCAACACAAAAAACCTTCATAAGCTCGGATCCCGTGTCTACTACAAGACATTCATGCCAGCCTCCTGAACAGGCTGTATAGGGCTATAGGTGTCGTCATTATGCGAGCACGTAATATGTGACATTTGCATGTGTGTGATAAAATTTGCATCGCTCCAACGCGGGGAATCACATTGGTGTACTGAAATAGAATGGTAACACACTGTCGTCTTTAATATGACACGTCACATAACCGTAAGAATGGCAGACTGGGCGTGTTGGTTCAGCATATTTGAAGTGTAAGACGCGACGACGACACCGGACAAAAGGGAGAGTACACACACGCACGCACGCACGCACACACACACACGCACACGCACACACACACACACACACACACACACACACACACACACACACACACACACACACACACACACACGCACACGGAGCGCCACTTCCAAAAATATTTATTACGAAATGAGTCTGCGCACTGACGAAAAATGCGACATCGCAGTGATGATTTGTGACAGCGCGTGGTATATATATATATACTGTGCTCATTTCTTAATAAACTTTGTTGAAAGTGGCGCTCCGTGTGTGTGTACTCTCCCTTTTGTTCGTTGTCGTCGTCGCGCCTTGCACTTCAAAAAAGTCGCATACCTGGCGCGTTCCCAGCAACGAAGCATAAGCGAGGCGCGCAGCTCTCGAGAACCCTTGGACCCCTTCAGGCAGCTTATACAAAGCACGGTTAATTACTTTATTGTATACATTTCCAATAGATTGTATTGTTTCTTAAAGGCGTACTGACACAAAAGCTTTGGCGTCGCGTTATTTTGCTGCAATGTGTTGCTGGGGGCCTGTTAGTCATAAACCGGCACATCGTTTGCTGCATCGCGCGACAGACACTTAATTACAGGCTCCTCATTACCGACCAGTGTCAGTTTCGGTTTCAAGAAAAGACAATCCTCCGGGTGCAACTATCACCACCTAGCGGAAGCAGCGCTCGATCACGTCAGCACTCAGAACTGTGAAGCGTTTCCGCGCTATTCGCGAGCAGCCGCCGAGAAGCAGGCTGCTGGAGCGAACGCGGCAAAAAATATGGCGGCTATGACGTCATCATAACTTGTTGCAACGTGGTCACGTGAGGGAAGTAGGGGGTCCCCAAGGGTCCCTTCTGAGGGCGCTGTCGATCGCTCACGCAAACTTCAAAATTCATTTAAAATAACTTCCAAGCTATATTCGCTGTTGGTATTTTGCAAATGATATACACATGTTCACCGGAATCGATACCGCAGGCTATCTCGGCCGCGAAATCTTGTCAGTACCCCTTTAAAGGAAAATGTAGGGTCATAATGATGCGGGTTTCGGTATGGTAATTCGAGCGGATATCGGCGCAGTAAAAGAGATCCGCCTCTACTCGCGTGCGCAAGCGCATATTTCCTTTGCAGTGCAGGAACATCGACGTCAAAATCCGCTCTTGCGTGACTGGCGACTGGTCGCTGGAAAGGGTTGTTAGTGCCCTTGTTGTTCGCAAGACGAAGCCTCTAGGCCTGTAAACGAACCACGGAGGGCACTCGCGTATCTTCATTTTATATGTCAATTTAACGGAAAAATATTCGTACAGCTTTATACGTAGTGGGGCACCGTATAGCTGGAGGCCGACATATTCCGGGCATACGTAGGCACTAAGCGAAGGAAAGAATTAACGATCGATATTTAGACACGCGAAGGCAGGATGCGATGCCACTGGCGCTGTTTTAGTTGTTTTCTCGTGTCTTTCGTTCCTTCGTGCCCTGCTGCGCCGCAGTGTGTCCGACAAATTTGCCCATCCGAGCTATTTTAAGCACCGCGCCATGTGCTGATCATTGACGTGGAAGAAGCTGGAAATAACGATGCGTATTCGGGGCAGCGGCCATAAAATAGGAGTGTGTTCAAAAAGAAAGTAAAAAAAAAAACTAGTTGTCTTGTCAGTTTATCTAGGTAGGGCAATTACAACTTCACCTGTGCGTGCCCGAATCTCGCTGTTTTGTGGCATTTCCATAAACGGAATGAAACAGTTTATAGCTTATTCCTCGCCGAGGGGGACCTTATTTTGCGTTTATATATGCGCCTGTATTTTGTTTACAAACAGCAATATTTATTCACATATAACAGCAGTATGGAGAATGAAACGGAGGCAGCAAACTGTCCATTTCGAACACCGAACTGCGCAGATTTATTGGTTACTTATGCAGTCTTTTTTTTTTCTCTCCGGAGAACAGTTCAATCACTCCGTTAAGCATTATGCTAGATTCACGTGTGTCAGGGGCGTAGCCAGAAATTTTTTTCGGGGGGGGGGGGGGGGGTTCAACCATACTTTATGTATGTTCGTGCGTGTGTTTGTATGTGTGCGTGCCTATATACGCAAGCAAAATGAAAAATTTCGGGGGGGGTTTGAACCTTCCCAACCCCCCCCCCCCCCCTTGGCTACGCCCCTGACGTGTGTATAGGACTATAAGATTCTCTGCCTTTTCTGATTTCCGAAAGAGAGTAATTCGCTTGCGCATGTCACAATTCTCGGATCGAGTACACTGTGACATTACAATGCAGCTTCGGCGCTCTCCTAAACAGCAATCACACAGATCGCATATACTGAGCGTATACTTTGTAGGGCTTATCTCGGCGTATCGCCGGAGTCGGCTAGCCCACTTTATACTGTGAAACGTTGATACTGCGCGGCGTCTGTGCCCTGTACGTAAGTGATTCCGACCGAAAAAAAAAGAGTTGGTTGAGGTTTAACACTTGTAAATTTACTCATCACGAGCGAAAGGCATGCTTTGGCTCGGTTTTGTAAAGGCTGCGCACGCAGTGTTTCATTAAAACCTGCGCCTGGTCACGTGGTACCGCAGCGGTGAGGCCCCGAGCGAGCGCAGCTGCGACGCCTTTCTGCGGTGGATCACGTGGCATGACGTCACGCCTGCCACAGTTGCGCTCCGGTGGCTCAAGGTCATTGCGACGCGATGAATGACCTTGGGAGACATATCGTAGTAGAGCTTTCGCTCAAACATGTCATCGGCTTAGTTATACAATAGACGATCATAACACAGTCGTTATACTCTAACGTCTACGTAACTCTGGAGAAACGTGCAGTTTTATGTCTGTTAGTTACAACTTTTTGCTTTCGCCTCCCGTTTTCTTTGTGCAGCGCCTGGCGGGGCACATCCCGTGTGGTCCTGGCCGAGCCGTCCTGCGACGCACCAAGCTTCGCGCCCAGCGGTCGGCCATGTCCGAACTCTGGAAGAAGCCCCGACGGAACCTCATGGGCGGCGTCGGCGTAGACGCTCACGCGCGCTCCGAGCCGCCGCCGCACTCTATGTTGCTGCCCGAGGGTGACGACGAGCTCGCGTCGACCAACGACACGGTGTTCGGGGCTCGGAGGAGCCGCTTCCTACGTGAGGATATCCAGCCTTGCACCTCTTTTGTCGGCATCTCCTCGTCAACCGCCGACCGCTACTGTTGCAGGTATACATGTAAAACATTGTCATCATGCACATTGCTCAACTTAAAAATGAATGAATGAATGAATGAATGAATGAATGAATGAATGAAAAAACCGCACGGTCCCTTAAAGTTCTTCTCAGTCGATTGTATTGACCCCCCGGCCCCTACCCGCCTTCCGAAAGCTGTCAGCATACAACGTGGTTTGCACTGCCTCCGGATCGGAGGCATTGGAGGTTTTCTGCGCCTCGCGTTGTTTTGCAGTGCCTCCGGGATGTGCCCATCTTTGACCAAGCGACGATGACGTCATCATGTGACGTCAGGTGTATTACGTCGTAGTTGTATCACTGTGACCACCAATTTAGGCTACCTGTGACATCATGATGACGTCATCAGGTGATGATTTTTGCTTCACACGTGACACGTGTTGACGGCGATCCCGACGGTCACTTTTCATGTTTAATGCGGCGTCTAAGGCTTTCGTCTTAGAATTACAGCAGATGTTGAGTCATTTATTATTTTTGCAGAATAATTCATTAACCTCATTAACCCACCTCCTCGCCCCAATGCAAAGCCTTAGCCCCTAAGCTACAACGGTGGGTGGTGCCTGTATAATGTAACCGACTTTGGCAAACATTCAGAAGGCGCTGACCAAGACACCTCTGCTTTCCATGAAGTGCTTCAGTTTCTGTGTTTCTGAAAGGGACCTTTCAGAAACAAAAGCTCGTTTGATGAACACAGCAAAACAGTCGCGAATTTCCTGTTAATTTCTCCTCTGCACCGTAATGAATAAAAAAAAAGCCATTTGATGGCGTTATTAAAGAAAACGCGCAAACGGGAATGGGTCGTTTCAGTTTATTGAATGAATTAAATGTTCTTTTGCATATGTCTCCAAGTTCACCTGTCGCGTCGAGCGTCGCACAGTGATACGGTGTACGCTGGAACCGTTGTGCATATGGTGGGCGATAAATAAGGCGAAGAGGAGCTGTCTCGTGCAGCGCGGGCTCCAGACGCAACGACACTGCGCATGTTTCGCAACGGTCATCCATCTACGAGCTGCTGTCACATCCTCTTCGCTGGTGAAGGATGCGATCTGTCACTGCACCTTCCATGTTGACATGTGTCAGTCGCCGCTAAGATTGCGTCGCACCAAGTCCGATGGCAGGAATCGTTTCAAGGTCGCGATCGGCCCCACGACAGCCTTAGGTGCCTCATCAAACGCAAAATTTGACCGTCGGCGTCAACACAAGTGATCCAAAAAAGTCATCACGTGATGTCGGCACCATATTACGCCGTCGTGACGTTCACAGATCGTCAAAATTTGTGACGTCATAGTGATGCCATGATGACGTTACATAATGTGACGTCGCATGATGACGTCATCACATCACATAGTTGCTTGGTTAAAGGTGGGTCGATCACGGAGGCAGTGCAGAACCAGGTTAACTACAGAAAGCTTGCAATGCCTCCGATCCTGGAGGCGCAAAGCCACGTTAGGTGCAGAAACCTATCGCAGGGTGCCGGGAGAGGATCAATACATCGATTCAGGAGAAAAAGAAGACGGCTTTCGCCTTGGAGTCGTCTTAGGCGAATGCATAAGAACCTTGGGATTTTTTTAACGTTGTTAACGGCTATACCGACGTGATTTTATACATTTTGGTTTGGATTACGAAGACGCCGAGAACCTGCATAGATAAGGCATGTAAAGTAAATCGTCACGCGCCTCCACTTCATTGAGCGGTGTACGCGTTACAGAAGCAAGAATTTTCCCGCTGCCCCTCAACGTCACAAGTATACATATCTACATTAACATAGCCATTGTCCCTATCATGCGCCGACCATGTCCTGCTAAATGCGCTAATCATCATTCAATCACAGTAAACCCAGACGGGGCGTAGGGCCTACTCTACCCATTGTTAGCTAATTACTATATTTACGCTTGCAGGGTTCGCGTGTTTCGCGGCCTTTACAACCTGTCTGCATGCCGACTTGCCTTAAAATGCTTAGTTTCTTGCATGTATAAAGAGCAAGCCCAACGGTTTATAGGAAGACCTGATAGGTACTGTTCAAAAGGGGGAGGGGGGGAGGATATGCAATAAAAAAAAATTGAAAGGGGAGCGGGGCCGGGACTCCACGCCCTCCCTTTGGGTTCCCCTCGGGGTTTTCACGTTCTCCCTACGGTGCAAAATAACTGCAGATGTACACAGTTCAGCCAAGCAATAGTGTTATACGGTTCACAACCTTCCTGTACATTGCTTGATGTTGCTTTTTCACTGCTGGTTGGTTAAGAACACTTCTTCGTGCAAAAGTCAATCGCGGTACCGTTCGTATTCGAAACTATTCGAAAAATTTTCGATTCGATTGGCACTTGACGTTTCATTATTCCAATTCGCTTCGAAGTTGAAAATTTTAGAGTTCCTAAATTTGATGTTCGCACGCCCCCTGCTGAGAACTGAAGTAGGGCGTGGAATAGCGCGCGCCATCTCGCCGTGCAAGTTTAAAACGAGAGAAGACTCGGCGCGTCGATCGTCGCTTGAAGGAGCCACACGCAGTGGCTCGTAGCAACGCCGGTGGAGTGTACTTCACTGCCCGGCATCGAAGCCATACGTTGTGCTTACTCCTTGCGCCTCATCCTCTTTTTGGGGCAACAGCGGAACTTCAGACATACGCGCAAGCCAATGCACTTTAATGAAAATGCAACTATCTACCCTTCAAATGAACGCTATGATATGTGCCCGTAACGTTTTAGTGCAATTCTGTTCTTCATTTTCTATTCAAATCATATTGACGCGATATTGACGAGATAGTTTGGAAAGAGTAACATTTTAAATATAAGATTGATATTAATTTTATTTTTTATTTGATGCGTTGAGCCTGCGGAAGTATTATTATTTCTCACTCTTTCTTTCTTTGCTCGTGGGAAAAACCCAGGAACTTCCACATGTGCGTGCATTATCGCTGAAGGGCTCTCCAAAACTGTACGATGACCACTGACAAATACGTCGTTTCTGCACTCATATATCGATTATGAGGTCTTCAAGCCCGACCACTGGTTCGGATGAAGACGCGTAATGCTGGATAACATTCAACCACCATAACAAGAACGAGAAACTCTGTACAACACGATTTCGAAAAAGAACCCTGCGTCAATAATTAAAACCCCACATAACATATATACCTCAGGCCTTTTGATTAATTGCATTTGTAAAATGAACAAATGACTAATAGAACCACGAAAAATTCGCGCGAGGGTGAAAACTACAAAGCCCGAATAAAAGCATCGAGAAAATCGCTTTCGGCGTCACCTAGTAAAACGGACGGCCTGCACACGCGCTTATCGGTGGCTTTCTGAATAAAAAAAAAAAAAACCGTTCGGCAATCTCACGTTCGGTCGTGCCTTTAGCTCTCTTCAGAAATTTTGTGCCATGAAAATGGGCGAACACAATCTGCTGAATTCCCTTTGAAATCAGCCAGCGCCGCACATACCACAGCGTTCTTCGCGATGTACTTATATTCAGGTTTTCTTTTTTATGAAGTGGGGCTGAAATTTTCTCAGTGGGTATTTACCGATTTTTAACACATTTATATGCTCCATGGCTGCTGCATTCTATTCAATTCCTCTTTGCACAGAGCCTATGAAATAGCAACGTTTGATTTTGTCTTCTTATATTTCTTTCATAATCTAACAATCGTTAGCAAGTAAGTATAGATGTACAGAGGCCGATGCATACAGGAGTGGATATGATTAATGTAGACTAGTATTAACATGAAGGGTGAGAGTAGCGGGCCTTGTAAAACTTCACGTGATGCTTCACTTCCGAAGAAATTGGTTTAGACTACGCCAGTACAACCGAGGGGTGTTTGTATATTTAGAACATCAGTAAACGAAAGTAGGGAAATTCAAGGGCTCGTTTTTCTTTGTCAGACACAACACTAGTGACAATAATAACAACCAACAGACAATCAAACCAAAGAAAGTATAGGGAATGTCATTTGGAGTAACTGTGATGTAATTGTGAAGCAAGTAAACTGGACGAAAAGATGACCTGCCGCATACAGGAACCGAACGTGCAACCTTCGAATAACGCTTCCGATGCTCTACCAATTCAGCTGCGGCGACGGCCGTTCTCCCGTACTCTTTTATCGGTTATATCTGTGCATTTAAACATGGAGAGTGTTAGTCAGTGGCGCTCGTAGCCATGACGGCGATTGTGTAACACTCTTCTTTTGCCTCCTGGTGGCACATAGCACGGGATCTCTTTTACGAGCTAGCGGCTGACCAATAATCCTTCGCACACTACCTGAAGGCATGAAGTCTGCTAGAAAGAGACCCTCGCTACCAGGGGCGTAGCCAAGGGGGGGCGGGGGGGGGGGGTTCAACCCCCCCCCCAAATTTTTCAGTTTTGCTTGCGTACATAGGCATGCACACATACAAACGCACGCATGAACATACATAAAGTATGGTTGAACCCCCCCCCGAAAAAAATTTCTGGCTACGCCCCTGCTCGCTACGAATGAAAGAGAGAAGAGGAATTTAAGGGCTCGTTTTTCTTTGTTAGACACAACATTAATGAAAACCGAGAGACAATCAAGCCAAGGAAAGTATAGGGGACGTTATTTGTAGTAATTATGATATAAATGTGAAGAAATTAAAGTCGACGAAAATACGACTTTAACTGACAGCTGTTCATTGTCACTAATGTTGTGTCTAACATAGAACATTAGTCACTATAAAACATTAGAGTGTGGACATTCGCCGTCGTGGCTACGAGCGGCGCTAACACCCCCAGGTTTAAATGCACAGATATGGCCGATAATGTGGACGGGAGGATGACCGCCGCCGTAGCTCAATTGGTAGAGCATCGGTCGCGTTATTCGAAGGTTGCACGTTCGGTCCCTGTCGGCGGCAAGTTATCCACTTTATTTTCTTCACAGTTACATCATAATTATTGCAAATAACAACCCCTATACTTTGCTTTGGCTTTATTGTCTGTTAGTTCTCATTAACGTTGTGTATAACAAAGAAAAACGAGCTCTTAAAATACCTTTTCTTTCGTTCACAGAACATCATTGGTGATTCTGAGAACACCTGTTCTGTATACTATTTAATCCGGCGATATTTTTGTGATTTGTGGTCTGGTCGGCTTAATTTTCTGAACATTTTTCTAGCGATTGATTAGCAAACGTGATGATGTAAGAACAACCGAATGCGCCGTAGGGACCGTGCCTCGAGCAGCTGCCTGCCAGGAGCCTCGTCGCTTCGTCGCCTGGAGCGGCCTCCGGCATCCTCCGAGAGCCGCGGCCGGTGCCAGCTCGACCGGCGGCGGCCCAGCGGGTGTCGCCAGCAGAAACGTCGCCGCGTGCGGGTCAGCTCGTCGTCGCGCACCGACGACTACGAGGACGACCTGCTGCTCGCCAGACTCGAGGACCACGCCGCGTGCGCCAAGCTCTCCCTCTCCGAGCTCCGGTGCCCCGCGGGAAAGCTGCGCACCAGCGACATGTTTGTCGGCGGTGCGTCTCAGTTCGCAGCGTGTGCCCCACTCGCGTTTTTCGCTGGTCGTTCATTCACGCGGAGCGGCGCAACTTCCCTGTTTCAGAGCACTGGAAATGACAGATTTACGAAGGCCTTCTTAGGAATGAGCAATCCGGAATCTGCTGGCGTCTTTGCTACCGCATATCATTGCATATCGCGAGGAACCGGTGCCCATGTGCTGGTATGACGAGCGTGCCGCCTTTACCTTAGAAAAGCTTTCTTGAGTCTCTGCGTTCACAAGATGAACCGCTAAACCATAGTTGTTTATGTGCATACACTCGTATAACAATGCTTTGGGCATCCAAACAAGACCGAACTTCGGGAGAAGACAGGGGCTTGAAGAGATCAAAAATTCTTGAACACAGGATGTCGCTAGAGCCTACCTTTCAACAAGTGTCTTCTTCGTGGCTGCATTGAAGAAAAGACCGCCTGTCGAAACGTTCACTCTAGCGACACCTCCTGTTCATGGACAAAAAAGCTGGTATGGTGGCGCTGCGGCGCTAGAACAGTCAGCGCCGCGAGTAGGGGCCGCGCGCGTGATCCCGTCGCGGCATGCTGCGAACGCCGCTCTGTGGGAGCAGAGCAATGGCATTGCGGAACGAGCAGCGCGCGTGATTGTGTCGATTCCGCGGAACTGAATGCGTAGAAACTTATTTAAAATAAAAGCAGTCTTCTTCACGGCAGTGATCTTTACGCCGCTAACCATGTTTGCGGCGTCAGGGAGCAAACTGTGTCAGCAAAGGGGCCTTTCGAAGTCAGCTGCAAGCGTGTGAAGAGCGTCGACTAGGGCGTCCGCCTTCAGGTTATCAAAGTTTTATCAAGGTCTTCTATTATTTACATTAAATTAAAAGCATTGGGACGAAGATGCGCCTCCATCCAGCAACATCGCCAACGCTCGGCACGCTCGGCTCCAGCTTTTTATTCCCTCATCCGTTACGCGAAGAGCTACCTTTGACTTTTCTATCCGTTCTCGCTATTGAGCGGTGCTTCTCGCTAATAATCAGTCTGCGTGTGTTAGTTGGTGTTCGGGCTAAGCAAGAGAAAAAACGTTCGTTCCTCTCCCTTCTTTTTTTTTTACGCTGGCTCGTTCCCTTCGGACTTTTCGATGATTTCTGCACATTTTCCCAGCTGTCTATAGAACGTATTGCACATTGAGGGAGCAAGGTGCAGATGCAAGGGTGGACGCTGAAGATGGTGTAAGCTCGTCGCCACCTTGTATATGTTTGTTAACAAGTGCGAGCACACATCCTGCATAGACCTATCATGCGCGTGGCTCTGGCCATCGCCGCGTCCCCTTCTAGATAAGAGGATGTTTTACGCTTCGTCGCAGGGTCACGCTGTCACCTTTCCCATAGCACGCAGGAAAACGTGTCGGAACACACAGGCACAATGCAGGGCTTTCGAGCTTCTCTCATCATTGCGCAAGAAGTGGGTACTGCATATGCGGTTTCGGTGCTTCACAAGCTGCCTAAGACCTCCACCGGGCTAAAAGAAGGCAGACTTTATGACCACAACGAGCAAATATGCGCAGTAATAACAAGGAAAGCATTAAAAAATTAAGAGCGTCTGTTTATCTCGCACGTCGCACCGCCCTTATCCGACGCTGTCATCGTTCGTTCTCGTGAGCGTTCCATATAAATCCATATATTTTATTTCTGGCAGCTTAACGACAGTGTTTCTGTAGCTGTTGCGACAGCGATACACGCCACAATACATAGTTACACACCTGTTTGACCGCGAATTACCTTCGTCCTTTCGAATTGCTATGGTTCCGCCCGTACGCACCCGCTCTCAGCCGCGACTGACTAGAAGCGCGCCGCGCCGCGGGCGGCGCCACTTGTTCAGTCAAAATTGCAGCGCACTAGGCCGTTATACAGACTCAAATTATTTACGCTCATTCCTCACACTGCGCATGAATAAGAAGAGCTCGCACCACTTGGAATCAACTGACGGTCGGCTGTCAGGTTTTCAAAATATCAGAATCACTATAAAGATTTCTAAAGCAGTAGTAAAAGGGAAAGGAAATGCTCTTCACAGGCATATCCGTCACGCGTTCCTTCGCATACACTTATACAGTGCATGCGACATTGCATATATATATGGCAATGCAAGCACGCGTAAGCCCCACAAGATTCCAATACTGTGCCCCATATATGCATGCGCTTATGCAAAAAAAGCAGACAGTTATAAACATTGTAAGAGCGGAATATATCAACCGACTTTATTCAAGGATGGACTTAGTTTCTCTGTGCCGCCTTGTTTTGTGTCTTTTTTCTTTCGTTTTTTTTTTGTTCTCGTTTTACAAACGTAGTAATTCCCTCCCTCCCCTCCCATCCCGTCCCCCTCCCAGGCTACGTCAATGAAATGTGTAATTATGTCGTTCCCGATTGCGTTGCGCATGACGGACGCATATGCAGGGGGCCGGCGCTGTCGGTCGGCGGACGTGGTCGAAGTGGCTCGCAACGTGGTGATCTGGGTGCTGGTGCTGAGCGGCACGGCGACCATCATGTTCGGCGCGGTGGGCATCATCGTACTGCGCACCGGCTCCGTCATGTTTCTCAGCTCGGCCGTCGGCTCTGTGCTCACAACCGCGGGCGTGCTGATGGCCATCTACTGCACGGACGCTTCCACAGACCGCGGTCTGCAACGAATGATGAACCACAAGTACAACTACACATGAGCTCGACACGGAAACATGCGCAGCGTGGTTTTTTTTTTTTTTCTAGAACAAGGGCAGGATATTTACGGGGAATCGTGCGAATGCCACACGACCAGAACGGAAATTATACGTCAAACTCCAGGAAACTCTTCGGAATGTGCGTATGCGATATTTACGGTATACTTACGATAGAAAATTGTATAATGACGCGATAATCTTCAAACCGTCCAATCAATGCGAGCATGAAAGTGATGGTGACAAAAACATTTGCACGAAAGCTATAAACAGCGAAATTGCGCATGCCGGCGGGAATTTGTTTTATTTGCCATAAAGACCCAATTTACTACATAGGAGGAAGCGGGGTGGGGGGGGGGGGGGTGGATAACTAGTAATATAATGCAAGCGAGGAAGTGGGACGACACATGCGTGTAAGTGGAACGTATAAAAAACCATCCTATATACAATCTATGTTAGCGAAATAAACAAAAAGAAAATCATAACGCCAAAAAGCGAACTGAATTCTTCGCAGGCAACACACATACATATACAAGGTTATTATTATCTGTGTTTTATTTTGTAACCAAAAATGCAACAACATAAATATCGATAATAAGGCGTTAACGAAACGGAGTGCAAAAATGAATATTAAATATTGCGGAAAGTTCGGTCATTGAATTGATATTGAATGAAGACGATGCGGAGTTTCTAAAATATTGATGTTATGGCCGCTGTATTATATATCCCTGTTTTATTACTTCCGTTTGTTTTTTCTCTTAGCTTGTTATTATATTTTGTACCATTTTATTTATTTCTGCGCTGTTTCTTTACCTCTTTCGGCCTTTTGTGTTGTTTTGCTTTTATTGATGTTTCAGTCAGAAATCGGACATCGCACTCCATCACCCGTTAAATGAATGTGGGTGAAAGTGGCCGAGCAAGACATAATCTTTAAAAAAAGGCTTTTGTACGGCCAGTTGACTTCTAGAGCTTGCAGGAAACGAAATCCCAAAAGAATCGGAAACAAAGTAAAAGGATCGGAAGTTGAATTTACACGATGGTCTGCGTATACCACGTGACCTCTGCTTCAAAATCGTCGTGTTGCGTACCTTTCGAGGCCTACGCGGCGACTTAATATATTGCTAGCGCCTAAACTTGATAGAGCAGTAATTCACATTCGACGTCGAACCTTCGTACCACAAGCTTTTTGTGGCCGCGGCTGTGTGCCTAAACCCGTGCGCGTTGACAAAAATATACTAGCCTGTCATATGTGTTCGTTATGACAGATCAATTTGAAACTTGCATGTCGTTAATGTCGAAAGCGAAATGACAGCAGCGAGTTTTACATGCTGCGAAGTCGGGTATCGTACGATCCCTGT
>NC_051178.1:133004576-133064575 GCF_013339695.2 Rhipicephalus sanguineus
CATTTTTTTCAGAACGGGTCCTTCTGCCTTTTCTTTAAAGACACAGCAAACTTGTAACGCCACTTGGTGTCTTTAAATCACTGGCTTTTTTTTTTTTTTTCAAATTTAAACAAACCATGTTTCTATCTCTATATACCATAGTCGGATACCCAACATAAGAAGTTCGGAAAGGCCCCGCCCAGACGGCCGAAGCGCGGCAGCCGATCGCCTCCGCGACTACATAATCCCGCTCATGGACTCTGTAATGATTCTCGGAAGGCGGGGTCACTGGCAGTCCGGCTCATGACGTCAGTCCGGAGTGCGTATCCATTGGTGCAGGCTTTTGTCCATCTGCCTTTCAGAAGGAAATCCCGTGGACTTCTTAAGTTGTATCGGACTACAATTCTTGCAATGTTTGAAAAGCTATAGTCATAGTGTGCATAGGAGTAACCTTGTAGTGAACTTTGGAGCAAAAAGTCTACGTCTGCAAGTGTATTAAAACTTATGACTGGTGGCTGCAATACACTGGAACGTTTGGCACATAAAGTAAACACTTAAATCTTACTATTGAAATTTGTTTTCAGCAATATTTGGGTATTATAAGCGCATGGCAAATATCTTTATGTAGAACTTGAGTTTCAGCAAATGTCCGTCACTGTCTATTGTGAAATGTCGCCTGCACACTAAGAATTATGGGAGACATTCCATCTGGAAGAGTGCATCTCATGAAATCTACATTGAAATCGATAAGCAACTCGATCACTGGATTGATACTGAATGAAGTCAATGCTGCATTTACGTAGTGCCGCCCTCTTCCAGCTTATCACTTTTATCACGTGACTTCTGAGGTGTGACACTTCCGCTGCATCAATTCCGGTGCGCCACTGGTTCACTAAAAAAATCACAGCATATCCACGGAGTGAATGATGATGAGTGGGCGAAGCTGCGGAGGTTCATCGGTAAACCGTGAATCTTCCGTGAATTCTGCCCAGTACATCATCACCGACGTGAGATCGGGCGCGTTATACTAAAGGTTCGATGAGTTTATGACGACTTGCAGCTCACTTTAATTTTACATGTACGCTGTGAATTTTCATTGTTTAGAAAACCATTGCTTTAGAAAACATCTGGCGTCTTTCGTTAAGCAGCTGGCGTCTTTTCGTATTGCTTTAGAAACATGTGGCGTTCTTTCGTTTTGCTTTTACAAAACATCTGGCGTCTTTCGTTGGTTTATTTCATCAATCAACGGCGTTTTTTTGAACAAAATTTTTATTGTTTAATCACGCACAGGAGAAATCTCACCAGGCACTACCTTGGAGGTAAACAATGGCTGCTAATGGGAATGAGAGACAGAAGAAATCGGCTTTTAGCTAACACTTACACTTCTACTAACGTTGCCTACTGGAACATGCCAATGGCTGCTAATGGGGAATGAGAGACAGAAGAATTCGGCTTTTAGTTAACGCGCACGCTGCGAATTTTTTATTGTTCAACAACGCACAGGAAAAATCTCCCACCGGCACCACCTTGGAGGTCAAAGCGTAAGACTTGTTACGGACTACGACTACTACTACTACCACTACTACGACGACGACTACGAGGGACGAACGGGTGCCGCCTTAAGGAGCTTCGCCCCTAAAAATAATGTCGCCCGCGTACGAAAACGTACGTGCCGCAGAAATTGGGCAAATCTCGCTACTCACCACTGGTCCACTAAAAAATGAAGGGAACACACGGGCGGCAAACACCAATGAGCATCGTGCGTGATACGCCAAGCGCACGTGGCAAGCCGGACAATGCATGTCGCGGCAAAAGGACGCGTGTTGCTCAAATGGAAAACTTTAAAGGAGCATATACGCTAAATTCTGGACTGGCATAATGTGCCACCTCGGTGTCGTGTGCTAAACAGCTTCGCTGGTTATTGACCTTAAATTCACAGAGTGAAATGGCTCCCCAATTTTTATGAGGTTCTTGTAACCGACCATTGAAGTCGAAACGATGACTGATAGAGCCGTACTTGAAAATCAAATGGCTCGCCTAACATCGATTTCCACAGTGCGTGGAATCCGATTTTTGCACTTTCACATTCACACGTAGAGGTAGTTTCTGTCAAAATTTGATTTAATGACGGAAGCCACTGTAAAAAGGAGACTTCGCGAAAATCAGACCATTATAAAATAGCCGAAGATGGCGGCCTTCAAAGGTGTGCATTGTATTGCAGAAAAAGACAAAAAAAAAAACGCGCCGTCTTCCTTGTCGGGAGCGCGTGTCACGAGATCAAAAGTTGTGATGTGATGATGCCCTCTTCTGTAGCGACGAAGCATGCGCACACGAATTTATGCTGGCTTCTTATGCGCAATTTCAACTTGCACATGAGATACTGTAAATAAAGGGTGCAAGGAGGTAAGCACCCTATGCTCTTTCATGTATCCTTGCTAAAGAAAAGGGGTAAGGATTGTGGAAATTGGATGATGTGCGTGGCCATTGGTTTGTACGCGTGCACACACGGCAGTAAACGGCTACCAATTAGGTGAACGTCCGAATGAATTCAAATAGTTTCCGGAAAATAATACAATAGTGAGCGATGACACACATTCTGCTAGTGAAACGTGACTATTAATCAACGGACTGTTGTCCAGCCTGTGGCGTATTGACCTGAAAATGGTTATACGTGGTTGAGCAAATAAATACAAAAAAAAAGTCATGTTGCATCATACTGCATTCAATTCCGCATATCTGTATGAACAGGGACGGCATTGGCGTAGCGATTGCGAGGTTGCGGGCGTCAACCCCTCCCCCCCCCCCCCCCCATATGTCTTTTTGAATTTTGCATGTGGATATATACATAAGCACATACGCACGAACATACACAAAGGGTAGTTGAAGCCCCCAGAAAAAAATTCTGGTTAAACCCCTGAGGAGGGGGGGGGGAGGCGGGCTCCACCCAAATTTTCACCTATAATTTCACAAGAGCAAACATGGTCAAAACACAGCGCATATGTGCCCTTACTCTCCAGGGGCGTAGCCAGGGGGGGGGGGTTCAAACCCCCCCGAAATTTTTCAGTTTTGCTTGCGTCTATATACACGCGGCACATACAAACGCACACATGAACATACATAAAGTATGGTTGAACCCCCCCCCCCCCCCCGAAAAAAATTTCTGGCTACGCCCCTGCTACTCTCAGTAAAATCGTAGAAACGGGTGCTCGTTGCGACTCTAATATACAATTCCTGTACGGTTCGCATGTCTTCTGAACGAGCGTGTTAAACTAAAACGCAAAGGCAACCATGCAGTATCTCTACGAACCTGTGACCACTTACAAAACTATGCTAGATACCGAAAGAAGGGGAATTGTGAGGGCTTGCTTTAAAGCGATAGCGTTAAAAAAGCTCGTTTCGCAGAAATGTCGGCGTCGGCATCGTTGCAATGGTTGCGAGCGAAAAATCACCATCTTGTCTTTGACCGAAAAATCGAGAAAGATGCAAATAAAATAAATAATAAAAATTTTCTGTTCGAGTGCGAATCGCTTCTGCGTGGCAAGCACGTGTTCTACCACATAACAATTAACGTCGTTGCTTGGAACTGTTTTCGAAAAAGAAAACCTATATGAATGCAAGGTAGAGCTAGGAGTCTTCTTACGCATGTAATGTAGTGCGACAGAAGCGTAGAATTGGGTCAGGCGTCAAAACACGTGAGTTGCACAACGAGTGAGTGGTTTAAAGGCCCACTCATTACAAAGCGCTCCGACATATTTAATCACTATCAGCAGCAAAAGCATCCACAGAGTGAGCAGCTGCGAAGGTGCGCGTGTTGCCTTATGGAAGCGTAGTGGGCACTTGATAATTAGCAAAAGGAAGAATTATGGCGTAGTGGGCACTTCGCAAATGTACTTGCAGTAGGCATTCCATGATAGTTTTAAACGGTTAATGTTACGCGCACAGTTGTTTGTTTCCTTACGGCACGGTTGAGGCATTCACCGAGCCCGAAGCTAGGCTAGCAGTTGAGAAGGCGATGCGCACGGGGCCCGATTACGCTATCGCGTTCCACTCTTGAAGACGAAGCTCAAGCGTCTTCCATGTTTTTACTTTGCTAGCTAGACAAAACATTAAAGGGACAGTTATAATATGCTAGCCACCATAACACAACTGTCTCTTTCATGACACGCCTGATAGCGCGCGCTGTTCGACCGGCGATGATACATACTGGGGTACTGTTCTGGACACTGTCAAATTTTGCCATATTGTCAAATTTCGTAATGGTGGCATTTCGGGCCAATCAGAGAGGCCTCGGCAGCCATCTGGGCCAATCAGTGTTGACCAATGACGGAATTAGACAACATGGCGGAATTTGACAATGTCCGGAATAGCACTCCTGGAGTCATCGAAGAAAAAAAAATGCATACTGGGCTCTCGTAGGTTATCGCGGTGCGCCGGAGAGTGGTCGTGCGGACGAAGCTGTTATTAAAAATGTCCTCCCCCGGACGCGTTCGGGTCGGCCCGCTCATCATTTTTAAAAGGTGGCACGTATCTTTGCACCGTGCCACGTGATGACGTGGTCTGCTTCGGGGATCGACATCTCAAGGTGTAACCTCAAGGCCCGCCACTACTGACTTCTCCAATGTAACCGCGCTCGCGATGCTCCTCTGCAGCGGGAAGCGCCCGTCACCGCATACACCGGCCCAGTCGTCGGAGTTGAGACTGAAGGTCATGATGCCTCCGTAGCCGTTGCTCACGGTCCACGATGCCTGAAAGATGCAGAGTTGAGAATGCAAGTTAATTGCTAATGGGTGTACTTACGTCAATAATGTAATTGAAAGGGACGCTAAATAGAAAAACGTGTTTTCTCGTATTAGTGAATTACTCTTTCACAATAGCAAAAAAAAAAAAAGGGCCACGCTTGCTGAGAGAAGACGCTTAGTAAGCGAGAAAACGCGCAAAAAGAAAATGCGCGTGGCGACGCCACCTTGAAGTTGCCGCACAAGTCGCAGTGACGTCATAGATTTTGACGGCGTCTACTAGGGCCCGCGTAGTTCCTAATCGGCAAGAAATGGCGTGCGTTGTCTTCTGGGGGAGCCAGAGGCTTAAGATACCAAGTTTCGGAAAATTTCGTTGAACCAACGTGGCCAAAATACGAAAAAATACTTTGAAATCCGTGACGTTATTATCAGAAATTTCGGCGGGTGATTCGACACCGATTTTCTCAATTATATTATATCTATGGTGGTGAAATTAACGACGCGAGTTCTCAGAGTATAATCTATCAGTCTAAACTAATTTATTGTCTGACTTTAGAGTCCCTTTAATAAAATTAAAATAAACTAGAGGGCTTAGCGGTGTTTCGAGACAACTCCCTCCCAAACCTTAATTCCTCCTAGGCGTTGACCTAATCGCGGCGGCAACATGCGATGGAGGCACAGAGAACTAAAGTGAGGAATTAGTGAACAGCTTGTAACGTTTATGATGTCGTGGGGAAATGCAAATCGCTGAACGCGGAACTATGGCACGTGCATTCAGAAGATATCGTCGGGACTACTGACGTCTTTCTACGAAGGTGCTGCTCGAAAACTCCAGCGAGAGCTGCCAACGACGAACCGGTGTACTGGAATTACCGGTCACGTAATATTAATTTTACCGCTCCATGCATACGTCGCTTGTGAATTTCTAAGAGAGAACTATAAGGGAAATGTAATCGATTCTTTTGCTGTAATCACTCTATTAGAGATTTTCCAAACCATAGTTTAGATGTGACGCTAGAGCGCGTGCTTCCGGGTTTGGTCGCGTAGCACGCATTCCGATAGAAACAGAATGAAAAGAAAAAGCGAAAGACATGCATTGGAATGCACCCCCTGGCGGTAAAAAAAACAACAAAACAATAATAATCAGAGCATGGCGTTTATGCAATGGCCATGGCAGCGTACTACGTGTTACTTTAAGACATGAAAATTTCAGTCAATCAATCAATCAATCAATCAATCAATCAATCAATCAATCAATCAATCAATCAATCAATTAATCGATCGATCGATCGATCGATCGACATCAAATCATGTGTATGACGGCGGTTTCCGCAGACGGCTATAGACTGAAACGAACCTTGACCGCGACACTCTGCTGGTCGTCGTAGCTGATCCACAGTTTTCCTTTGTGCAGGTAAGGCACCATGCCTTCGGGGTCGTACTCGCGCTGGGCGCCGTTTTCCAGCAACCTGCACACCTGTCGGGAACATCAGGCATGACAGTTGCGCGATTTAGCGAGTGCAGGCAGAGGCCGCTTGCACAAACCATACGTTCACCATAGCTTCATGCAATCGAAAACACTTTGTCGCATAATGAGTTACGGAACGTCAAAGGAACGACATCTATACGCGATGCTTTTGGCACTATTCACCCACATAACCGTCACCAACACCATCATCGTGGTTGTTAAGTAGTCGGTATCATCGCTAGTAATGTTCACTCATGAAAGAAGGCATATCTACTATAGCGATCTTCAACTACCCAGTGACTTATTTTGTACGGCGACCCAATACTGTTGCTCTTGCAAATATGTTTTAAAAGCGGAGCTGTTAAACATCTTTGCAAGAGCAAAGATGTAAGCTCGAGGTTCGGCGCTGGATCGTTCGCAGAAACTCGCGTTGCCTAGCAACCACTTGGCACAGCTGCGCCTGGCTTCGCCGACTGCGCCGCCGAGAAACGCAGTGGAGGAAGTAGTAGGGGAGAAGTGGAGAGGATGATAATAAATAAATAAAAGAAAATTTCTTGGTGATGTGGGATTCGAACGCGGGTACCCACGGGCCGAAGGCGAGCGTCGTATAACCTCTCGGCTATCCAGGCACTATCTTTCCCCCCTTATTACAGGGAAGGAAACCGTTCCACTTAGATTGACATTTCAAAATTAATGATCAGGCTGTACAGGCACGTTAGCTGAGTGAGCATTTATGGGACGATAGCGTTGCTATGGGCGAGAGAACGAGAGAAAGATAGAGAGACAGAGAAAGGAAGAAAGATAGAAAGAAAGACAAAAAGAGAAACTGAGAGAGAGAGAAAGACATAGACAGAAGGATATAGAAAGAAAGAGAAAGAGAGAGAGAAAGAAGGGGGTGGGAAAGGTAAATGAGGGTAAGGAGGAGGGGAGAGGGTAAAACATAGCATAGCCATGTATACTACACAGTATTACAAGGGGGTGGGAAAGCGAAGTGAGAGTGAGGAGTAATGAGAGGGTGAGGAGGAGGGAAAGAAGGAGGGGAAGGCCGTCAGCTCCGCTGCCTCCACAGTCCTCGCACCACTAGTGCACAGCTTCCCCATTTATTAATTTTTTTACAATGACGCGCGTAAGCATTTTCGTGATTACTTGCGTATACAATATACTGAGCGAGCCAGTCGGCTTACCGCAAACGCATCTGGCGCATACCACGAAGGGAAACAGGAGAGCACTGGCGGAGGAAGGCGATGATCGTCAATCAGAAAGAGCGCCCTTCAGGACGCATCGATGTGGGAGAGAGAGAGAGAGAGAAAGTGAGAAAGAGAGAAATCACGCACTGTGCTGGGAAGTCAAGTGTTAGTCTGCACAAAATTTCGCTAACTTCCTTTGAGTGGAAAGAACGAGCGGGGCGCTGCGTGCGAAGTTTGAAGAATATGTTCTTGTTGATTCCAAGCTTGCCTTGGTATATTACATGGAGTATTTCTAGCCTTTCGCGATGGCGTCTTTTCTGTAGGGATTCTAGATTTGCAGAATTTAAAAGAGCAGTTGGCGATGGTCTTCCTGCTGTACGAACTAAAAGTAAACCTAGCTGCCTTTCGCTGAATATTTAGTGGTTCAATATTAATTAATTAATTAATTTGTTTATTTATTTATTCATTTATTTACAGATACTATCAGCTCTCACACGGGACTATTACAGGCGTGGGAAAGAAATGTATAAGAACCATTCTGTAAACAAAAGATAATTATCTTGTGCTATCAAAGCTAACCGATAAAGGGACAAAATAATAGCACCAATATATTTGCATATGTGAGAGGGCCCAGCAATGTCGCAGGCAGCGTATTCGAGCATCGGTCTTATGTAGATTTTACGAGCCAAAATCTTAAAACGTTTTTCGAAGCTTTGGAAAGTGTTGGTGGGAAGCTTTTGGAAGCTTCGGAATTAATAACTTTCGGAAACACTATTCGAAGATTCGGGAATTGTTCGAGAATAAGTGTTTGAGGATACCATTTTTTTTTTCGGTAAGAGTCGAGCCCACTGAAGCTTTCCACACGACAGGCGCAACTATATCAATGTTCTTCAATTCGTCACCTTCTCTTTTCAGTGTAGGCGTACCATTAGGAATGACACACTCGGAGACACGTACCTCAGCGTATGTGACGAATCCGCCACCGTGTTTGTCCCGACCGGAGGCAAGCGAGCCGACCGTCCAGCGGGCCGGGTCACGCAACACCCACGACAGTCCGTAGGTCGGAATACCCACCATGATCTTGGCCTTCGGCATGCCCAGCGAGGCCCACAACTTAGCGCTAGACTCCTGCGCGAATTAGGCGCATGCCAGCAACAAAGCGGGGCAAGTACTCTCGTATTGTGCTTGTACGTCAAATCGCCTTAGCGTAAACCACTCTGTTTGCTAAACACGTTATTCCTGGCGCAATGTTTGGAAGGTGAAGAAAGGACGGAGAGGAGACAGAGGAGCGCCAACGACAAACTGTTTATTCACGATCAAAGCTACAAAACGAAGTGAACTTCAAAGCATGCGCATTGGCGTGAAAGCGTGACGTCAGACATGTCATCACGGAAGCTGTCCATTAAAAAAGCATTATTGTGGTCTATATAGCAGAACTGATGGGTCATTGACACAGGCGGACCCTTTCCTTCTAGCGTGAAGCGCTTCTAATAGTTTCCTCGCCGTTTGGTCTCTGCTTTTGCCAATAATCTTAACTCGTGCCGAAACGCAATAAACAATTGGTAGTTGGCGCTTCGGTCATTTCTTCATGTTTCAAACATTGCGCCAGGAGTTATATGTTTAGCAAATATAGGCACCAACTTGCCCTGAAGTAGCTTCTTATAAAGCGCTGTGTGTATTCATTTCAACCCAGTTCTATGTTTATTTACAGAACGCACGTATTGTACAGTGTTTTAGATCTACAGTTACTGTATATGCTACGTACAGCGTTTTAGATCTACAGTTACTGTATATGCTACTGTATATACAGTTACTGTATATGCTACGACCGTGCACTGTCGAGAAACTGATATTCGGCCAATTTTTGTATTTGTCGACGCCACCGCTGCAGCGAACTGGATTAACATTAGTTATTGCCAGTAAATTTCATCGCCGGTCGGCGACATGCTAGGCATGTCGCCTGTAAAAACGGGAATGCGGCTTCGCCGCATAGCTGTGGTTGCTTGCCAGGCAAAACTGGCGGACCTACGCGTAACCCTGCCATCTAAGGGTAGCATATAGAGTAAATACATTCTCCGCACCAGGTGGAGCAGTGCGGTTAGGGGAAACGTACACTTCGGGCCGCAGCAGCAACGAACAATTTAATAAACTGACGACAAATGAACACATTCCGCGTGCCTTCTACAGTTTGTCTATACAGAGTACGTATACATAAATACATTTGCATGTTTATCGTAGCTGTTGTGCAAAAGAACACGCTTTGTACGCCAGCTGACTAGTAACACGGCTGTGTAACCTAGGTCAGACATACATATGTACTACACTTATGGAGACGCACGTCACACGTATATAAAATATCCAGCCTAACACGCAGAAACATAAAAGAAGGTACTGCCACGTGTGCACGAATAATGAACTACAGTTAAAACAGGCCTGAAATCACTAGGCACCCGTCGTACAAGAAGTGAAGAGAATAAAATTATAACGGGTCAGTGTTAGCAGAAATTAGCTCATGTACTGCATTGTCGCGACTACAACACGCAATTTTTCCTACGACTAACACTGATATGGGCGCAATCAACTTGGTAAGCGGGAGAAGCAGGCGCGCTGCGCAAACAATGATCTGCAACTACACTTGTTCACAGCGTGACGACTTCGACTGCTACCTCGAGAAAAAGAGTGGCCTTCACTGCACTAATACTCTTAGTGAGGTGAAGCCCACCTCTTGACCACCGTAATAGTGAGGAGCATTCCGCGTGTCACTTCCTGGTCTTTTTTTGTTTGTTTTGTTTTGTTTTAATCTTTGACTGCTCCATCAGAAAACGAAAAATGCCGCTGTTGAAATAATCAGGGTAGCAATGTGCATAAGCTCTGGCCAATTCTTCGAGTGTTAATTTATTTTATTTTTTCTCTCCTTTCTGTTAGCATCTTAATTTCTGCATAAAAAAACAGCAACCTTCAAGAAAAGAAGAAAAAAAAGAACAAGCTTATGTCACTTTGCTGCAGATACACGCTACAGAAAGAATGCAGATACGCACCACATTGAGCGTATTGAAGTACGGCGCATCGTTGGCGTTCGGAAAGAGAGGGCTGTTATGACGAACCCAGGGTGTGTACCAGTTGTAGATGTTCAGGTCGTACGTCATCAGGTTCACAAAGTCCACGGTCCTGCGGGCATGCGCAGTGAAAGAAGAGCTTTGAAGGGACGACGCGTTGCCTGTGGTGATAACATTTCGCACTAAACAGTGTGTGTTCGTGTGCATATGTCGCAATGATTAGGGGCTCTTCATTGCGCGCTACGCATCCCGTCTTTTGTATCTATCAATATATATGTATATATATATATATATATATATATATATATATATATATATATATATATATATATATATATATATATATATACGTAAAGATAAAACCACACTATACGCAAACTGTTGCTTCTACTTTTCTTATCAGCGGTATGTCATCGTAGTCGCGCGAGGCATTTTCGAATCGTAATTTTTGCACAAGCTCTCATCATATAGTAGTCATCGTAATCGGCCTTAATGCACAGATCTCTTTTTTTTTTAATTAAAGATTTAGCTCCGGCTTGCCAACGATCCAGCAACAAAGAACGCGACGTGACCTCGCTGACTAGACAGCCTCCGAATATTTACCACATAAATTCGAAATAGTTAATTCACACACAAGGCCACTTATACACTCGAAAACGTGCTCAAGGTCACTTACAGAGCGGAATTCTATCCGGCACATTTTTTTTCTTGCTCCCATTTATGGCCCGCTAATGTTCCTATCCTCTGGTATAAGGTAACTAGCGTAACCAGTCACAGCACGCTTACCTGGCCATGGAGTGGACGTCATATGCTCCAATCACGAGTAAGCTTTGAGCAGGCACCGCAACGGACAGCAGCAGTGGCGAGTGGGCTTCCTTCTTGAACTCCACGGACGCCGTCTGGGTAGTAGCGTGACACGGCGTACGGTATGCCGCAGTACGAACTTTGAAGAGGCTGCTCGCATTTTTTTTTTATGTTTTAAAATGTGAAACGGGGTGTGCTAAGCGACAAGCTAACTGCTCGTCGCTTAGAAAGCAAAACAATACAAAAAAGAAAAAGGAAGATATTATTATTATTATTATTATTATTATTATTATTATTATTATTATTATTATTATTATTATTATTATTATTATTATTATTATTATTATTATTATTATTACTTTGATACGCATACACAGAGGAAAGAGGGAAGAAATAGGAAAATACAGAAAAAAAATTGACGAAGACTTGGACAAAGATATGATACACAGAATGATACCAGATGTATAACACAATATGAACCGACAGCACGTGAAACACAAGGTTTTGTACATAAGTCCATTTAAAGGGCCAGTAAGCAACCCTGCTGTTCAAAATTTGTGATGAAACAAAAAAAAAAAAACTGCGCACCTGTACAAAGAGACCGTGCTGCCGCAAGAATTTTGAGAATCAGTGGTGTAATGATGAAGTTACCGGGGATAAAAGAACCATTTCAGCTGGTGTCGAATTGTGCTTTTTTTTTTTCTTTTTTTTTAATATAGCGTCTGCGCAGCGCTGTAATATTCGCAAATTGTGATAGCTGTGGCCTTCTGCACGAATGAGCGAGCTTGTTTGGCAGGTGATAAAAAAAAAAAAGAAAACTCTGGGCCTGTTTACAGGCCCTTTAGGCCTGGTCATTATGCCACAATTGAGTTTGCTCATTAATACCCGGAAGATTGAAACGAATAAAAAAAAGGAAACTCAAGACGCGAAAAAAAAAATAATTCGAGCCCAACTCCGCCAGGTATTGCGCCACTATAGAGTGGCGTGTCTTTCTTACGTTTCAAATGCGTTTGTATTCCACAGCAATACGACCTGAAACGCTGGAACGTACTTATTACGGCTGTGAAGCCGGGCGCGTGTATGATAGGCGGATAATTCCTTTTAGAAAAAAAATATGCAGCGCAGAACAATAGAGGACTAAAGCACAACAGGAGAAAGGAGCTGAGGTGCGTTCTTACTATAAGCGCTTCTCTCTTTATTTTTAAAATTTTATTTCAACATACCTAGAAGAGCTATCGCTTCCCTTTCTTCTTCAGTTAAACAACGCTCCGATTAAACAGTGATTTTTATAGTCCGTAGCATGTCTTTCACGTTTCTAACAAGTACCTGGACCAGAATATCATATAACTAAGGTGAATGGTGAAACAATATTGCTACTACATGGCACGAAACGAGGAGCGCACAGACACAGCCCAGAGTATGAACTGTAAGTCGTACATTAAGATCGCGTCGACCGCCGCAGCTGCGTTTATAGCAGATGTCAGCTGTAATACTGCGGAAGCTGCACCGCCGCGAACGATCGTACAAAAAAAAAAAGATCGATCGTCGCATGAACATACGAAAGCGAACGTAAAAGAAAGTTCGTCGCATAAAAGTGATTTCGTCAGGTGATGAGACAAGTCCCTTCGTTAGGGAAACGATGTAAACGCACTCCTCCTCCTCCCCCCCCCCCCCCAAACCCCGTTCTTTGAGGCACGATATTTCGTGTCTTACCACTGCAGAAAGCCGTCTTATAAGAATGTCAGCACATTACGCGGCAGGTGCGTACTATATATAAACAGCCTCGGAGACGCTTGGTTCTAGGGACGG
Organism: Rhipicephalus sanguineus; assembly: GCF_013339695.2. Taxonomy (NCBI): domain Eukaryota; kingdom Metazoa; phylum Arthropoda; class Arachnida; order Ixodida; family Ixodidae; genus Rhipicephalus; species Rhipicephalus sanguineus. Next base: position 133,017,616 of record NC_051178.1, read on the forward strand.
CCCCTACGACTGAGGTGGGATGCAGTTGGTTGTATAACTTATGTGATGTCGGAGGCCGTGTTGACTATATACGCAGCGCACCTTGAGTAGGCGTGCAAAGCGAGCGGCATCCAGCAGCTTGGGGAACTCCCAGTCGATGTCAAGTCCGTCTAGGCGGGCCGCACGCAATGCCGATATCGCCGAGGCGATGAACCTGAGAAGTGCATGGGATATCAACAGTAAGACTGATGAAGATTGAGACGCAAGATTACAGCTATCGATCGATAGGTAGCTGGCAAAGTTCGCCTATTTCTTTTCTTTCGTACACCAAAGCTGCCTTTGTGGGCACGGACGCACGCACGCCCATACAAACACACACACACACACACACACACACACACACACACACACACACACACACACACACACACACACCACACACACACACACACACACACACACACACACACACACACCACACACACACACACACACACACACACACACACACACACACACACACACACACACACACACACACACACACACACACACACACACCACACACACACACATCACACACACACACACACACACACACACACACACACACATTCTCACTCACTCACTCACTCACTCACTCACTCACTCACTCACTCATTCACTCATTCATTCATTCAACCTAGATGGTTCAACAAAACTTGCAAGAGTTGTGACGTTCTACTGGTCGAAGGTAATCAAACCATTCTGACGCATTCTAAAAAAAAAGCGCATACAGCCCATTTCCTCACAGTACTTCTGCAGCATTCGCAATTCGCAACATGATATTCAGCAGTTACATGGCGGGCAGACGGGAAACCGTTGGACATTCCCGATTCTAGTACGTCTCTAAATCAGTGTACTAAGGATCGAAGTGCTATAGCCCAGAGCTCACTGATTCCTTCCATCCTATTCGTGGATGCGGAAAAGTGCATTACTCTTATTATGCACAACGTCACCTCCATCTGCTGTCGGCACTGGATACCATGGTCCTGAAGTTGTTGTCGCCCCCTCCACCTCCGATGGAGATCATAAGCTTGAGGTCGGGTCGGCGTTTTCGCAGAGTGGCCAGAGAGGCCAGTCCCTGAGGGCCACCGAGCGCGTCCAAGTTGACGCTACCGTCTTCGTCGACGGTGCCGAAGCCCATGATCACGTGGCTGCACATTCGTACGTTCACCGAGGCGATAGGAAGCGAATGCGTCGAGTTGGACGGCGCCACCAGGTAGCAGACCTGCTGGAACGAGCCTGTGGGACACCAACCCCGGCCGAGACCCGTTTTGTATGCATGTTAATTGGTGGCACGCTCATCAGCCGGAACAAACGATAACTACGGCTTTTGCAGTGTTTCGAGTGAGATTGCACTGTTAAATTTCAGAGTCGCACATGTAGCCTAAACTACAACTACGCTTGATTGTGCGGCATAGTTGTGCGCGTGTAGCAGTGGGGTTCAACTCAGAAGTCGCTTTAAAGCAATCGCTAGAGCCAGAAAAGAAACATGGTTGGACAGCAGCACTCGCTTTACCTTCTTCAAAACTTCAGGCCTTGGGCCAAGATGGCTACAGAGCGTGCAGAAACTCGCAGGTGCATTATAAAGTGTGTCTGAGGCCTGAGCGCCGAAGTGATATGGACGCCAAAGACGACACAAACATGTCACTTCAGCCCTTTGATCCATCAAACCAACTGTAGCCCAAAAATATGCACCCGTGCACGATATACATAACGCAGGCGTGCTTAGGTGAGATAGATGTTAGCGAAAGCAGCATTCCGAAAAATTTTGGGAGGCACTGAAGTCACGTTTTCATTTCCTCTATCACATCAGCCCCACTGCTGATGACCCCGCCAGGAATATTTTTCGTACAAACAGCTTTAATTCCTCAGAAGTTTCGAAGGTACAGCGTTAATGAAAGAAGCTGTCGAGTTTAGGTTAAGTGGCTGCACAACCGCAGATATTTTACTGTTTCGAAACCCCATATCTGAGAAAAGCAGCGATCTTTGCTGCCCTGGGTTAAGGAGCTGAATGTTCACGAGTTGAATGTTCAAGACGGCAGCTCTCCTATTGTAAAACGAGCGGTCGTGACAAAGGTGTCGGCGGACAGACTTACGTGCTAGATGCCAGATGCAGCAAGTCCACACAGCGGCAAATGCCCAGTGCAGTGCCGGTGCTGGTGAAGGTGGTGCCGGTAGTAGGAGCTCCATGTCGCCGACGCCAGACCGGTAGCCGACTCTCGCGGTCTAGGCGGTGGTCTAACCGAGGCTGCGCAGACGGAAAGAAAAGACGGGCGCCGGGGCTGTCGCTCGGTGCACCACTTACACGGGGAGCGATCGCATCCACCACCAGACACGGAGAGAGCGACAGGTTATCGGACGCCGAAAAGAAAACGCGAATACACGAGATAGCCTGCCAGTCGTCGTCCCGACAAGAATGCGTCGAAAAAACGCCAGAGAAGTCGGTAGAAAACACAAACGTATGTGCGGCAGCAGTTGCAGGTGGGAATGCCTCGTCGAAAGAACGGGAGTAATAGGCCTCTCTGCAGCATCGGAGGTGGCGGCGGCGGCAGCACACAAGAAGGGAGAACAGAAATGCAGACGAGCACTGACGGCTGTGCTGTCAACGAGAGCTCGATGCGTTCCCTTTCGCAAAAGGGGTTGCTTGATCGGGCTCGTGCCCTCCGCTGTCTGCGCAGAGGAGAAATGGACGAATTCGCTGAGAGATCGGGACACAGTTGGGGCCCCTACGCTATTGCGGGGTCAAGGAGCAAATAGTGGAGCGACTGCGCGAAGACAAACTGACCGTGAAACGATATAGCGGCGACTCGTGAGATTTGCACTTCGCTCGCTCGGTAGACGTGTGTTTCTGTTTGTGCAATGTGTGTGCGTATGTTAGTGCCCGCCGCGAACAGGTATGAGTCGCCAGGCTTGCCAGCGGACGTGGAATGCCTGTCTGTGGGGTGATTAGAGGGCAATGCGCTCTTAAAAGCAGGGTGTCGAATCGAAAACAGCGCTTGGGTGAACAGTGCTTGTGTGGTGGGGACGTTGTCAGGCAGTTAATCTGACTTCAGCTGTACCGTCCCTTGACATATATGATGTCGAAAAATAAATGAAATGAAATGAAAATACTGAAATACGGTTTAGGTTCGGTTCGGGTTCAGCGCGCTCTATTTCCCTCTAATTAAGTTGCACTCTGGATAAATAAGGAAATACAACAGTTCGCGACACCAAACGGCTTACGAGCTCGCTCGGTGCAGTAAACTTTATTTTCGACAAGTCATCATCATCAATCTAAATTTTTTTATATGTTCACTACAGGACGAAGGACTCTCCCAACGAACTTCAATCTACCCTATCATGAGCGGATTGATTCCGTTTTATCCCGGCGAACTTCTTAATTCCGTCGCTCCATCTAGCTCGTTGCCATCCTCTGCTTCTTCTACCTTCCCTTATTGGTGTCAATTCCGTTGCTCTCATTGACAACTGGTTGTCTTTCCTACGCATTACTTTTTCAGCCGAGGTCCATTTCTTCCGCTAAATATCAGCTAGGATATCAGCTACCCCTGTTTCTTGTCTAATCCCACTCTCTTAATGTTACGCCTACAACTGAGAACGCTATCGCGTTGCGCTTTAGCGTCCTTCAAATTTTTTACGTTGCTTTGGTTTCAAGATGTCCGCGATGACAGCCTTTGAAAGCCGTCTGCGCTGTTTGCGCACGCGAGGCTCACGTGTCACGTAAACAAGAGTGCATGCTCATCGTGATTATCACCGCGATTACTGCGAGAAGATGAGTTACTAGTTTGACTCTCATATCAAAAGTGTCTTAATAGTGTTATCGTGGTAACCGCGAGATCTAGAAAGGTGAGAAAAAGTTAAGCGGCTTACGAGTACTGACTTTTCTATCTAGGATGCGTCATTTATATACAAGTCTTTACCGCGTACAACAGTCAATAGTCCATCCGTAACGCTGAATGCCCGAAAGCAGCAGTTTCATGTGCAAGGCCGGTGTTCATCTGGCCGTTCTTCGTGTATCTATATCTAATGAGAATACTTGTGAGGGCATGCATATAGGGCCACGTCATATAGCAAGGTCGTCCCATTTACGCATATGATTTTAGATTGCTTCCCGTATCGGCCTGCCGAGAATACTAGTGACCTTCCTGTAGAGTTCCATCGCATGAAAAGCTGGGCTCTACATAAGCGTGCCATTGCCGATTTACACAACGAAAGCGCTAAATTGTGGAAGCCAGTTTAATTGCCATAGATACCGGCGTCAGCCACTCGTGAGAGCGCAGACAACGCTACGCAGTGACACGAATCTTCAGACAAACATTGGTAATCTCTTCCGCGTCGTTTTGAGAAAAAAAAAATACTCGGCCAACGATAACTGCGAACGATATAGCTCGCAGTGATAGCCTAGCGAAGGCGATTAAGTTGGGCCCGCTTCCCACTGATATCGAATCAGCCACTAATTTCTGTAGTGATCTGTATGGTTGGGGTTCTACGATTATATCTTTGTACTGATTTCTTCTCCAACAGTGCGAGGATGCATGGCTTTTACAGGAGCTGGACTGGACACCAACGTGCTTCGTCGACAAGGCAAGGATGCACCATGTGTCAGGCACGGTTATTTATAATTATCGGGCATGCACTGAGTCCCGCTGTCAAGCTTATGTTTATGAATTGATTAAATATATCTCCTAAAGGTGCGGGTTGCAGGTTAGTAAGATAAAAGTGATCGCCACAGTGACAATAGACTTGCTTCCGGTGGCCTTTAATTGTTACAGTTCAAGCGTGTGATGCGCAAAGAAGAGACAAAATAAATAAAAGTGTTGCCGACCAATACAATGCGTTGTAACTGTACTCATTACTGACAGCAGGCCACAACAACGTTGCATTACTGACAACATTACTGCTGCGCAACGATTGGTGCTGGAAAACACTAGCATCTGTAAAAGAACGCACGCAAGAAACGCAATAAATTGCTTTTAAAAGGACAAAAATGAAGGAGATTAAGAGCATAATAAAGCGCACATTAAAAACGAATAACAATATTGAAAACAGCAAGAAAGATCAAGTCTATTAATAATCCCAAGATCCATTAGGTAGTTTACTTTATACTACAATAGTAATAATAATAAACACGCCCTGGAGGCGCAGCACACACCTTTTGTGATCGCACGAAATAAAGAAATAGAACTGTTTGAACAGAGGCACATTCAAGATGAGACTCACGCGGTATAACTGATGCAGCCGGTTGCGTCGACGTCAACCTTGGCGCGATGGATGACCTACGTACTACAATGACTGCATACGTCAGCCCACGTGGTACGATTGCCAATTTATTTTTTTTAAAGCGAAACGCGGAGCGCTTACAACTACTACGCATGCGCACACCTGTTCCATACAGGGCAGTGAACGCGTGCACTATCAATAAAGTCGCTTTTCCATACACTTAAAAAAAAAAGACTTTGTCTCGTGTCGTTTATTTATGAGGGTTTCCGTTTCATCGGTAATACCGTACAGACGTGCGTACTGGACACACACTAGTAATTTGACAGCAGCATTTTATTTGTTCTAGAAAATGACGGTAACAACTGCTGTGGCAGGATGAAAAAAAAGAAAAAAAAAAGGAAAACTACGCCTGTAGGTGGAAATTACAGTTTCGAGGCTATTTTGCCAGCATAGCTACCGCCAGGGGCCAGGGTCGAAAACGAAGTGCCGCTCTACAAATGACGTCATAGTACACGTGACGTTCCAGCTATAGGGTCACGTGACCTCGTGCTGTAGAGGTGAAAATAGACTCCCTCGTTCCAAATCGTTGTAATCACCATCTGGGGAATACGATGCTAGAACAAACACAAAACTACCAAGGGCAGCAAAAACATGCCGAATAGAGATGGAATGGAAATCGCGCAGTCGTATACGAAAAATAAAAGTTTGTTTTTACGCGAGAGGATTACCTACATGAATTGTTTAAAGTTTTCGTTTGGTGCGTATAATGGTCGTTCCGTCAGTATACTGCGGGCAAAATGATAATAATATCTGGGGTTTAACGTCCCAAAACCACGATATGATTATGAGAGACGCCGTAGTGGAGGGCTCCGGAAATTTCGACCTCCTGGGGTTCTTTAACGTGCACCTAAATCTAAGTATACGGGCCTCAAACATTTTCGCCTCCATCGAAAATGCAGCCGCCGCGGCCGGGATTCGATCCCGCGACCTTCGGGTCAGCAGTCGAGCGCCATAACCACTAGACCACCGTGGCGGGGCTGCGGGCAAAATGAACATCACAAATGCGCGACCTTTTACGTAAGGTGGTTCGAGCGAGAAGCTCACCATAATATACGCATATAAGCGGTCAAAGACCCGGCATAACTGCTGCCACGGAGACAGACCATTCGCATAAATTGAACATCCTCCCCATCCCTTAAAGCACTCACCGAAACAACGGAAATAAGTGCAGCGTGCGCGGCGGTTCTTCCATCGGACGGGCACTTTCGATGTTTCGAGAAGCAACGCAGATAGAGGGCACGTGGTTTCCTCTCGCTCTTCGCAAGTGCGGGGCGGAGCTTACTTCTCCGTGATTAGGCCCAGAATTCCAGTGTCTCGGACGGCGTAGCTTTGTAGTTGATGCTCGGAGCGGAAAGAAAGAAAGAAAGAAAGAAAGAAAGAAAGGAAAAAAGAAAGAAAGAAAGAAAGAAACGAAGTGACAGAGACAACAGTCCTTGACCCATGGTACACTCGTGATAGTAGAAATATTCTGCATACTTGTATCAGGCTTCTGCCACTGACGCATGTGCATGTTCTGTCACGGTCAAACGCGTTATGGCATGACATTCGCACCGATATTTCTGTTGTTCTACATGCCTTGCGCCTTTCGGATGTCAAACTGTACAGCTGCTTCTTTCTTTCTTTTTCACACAAAAAAAGCTTGTTGTCCGGGTCTATATACTGTGAAGTTGTGATAGAACATTGTACGCAGCATTGCTCAATGAAAATAACCACCGCGATCGCATTTGTAAGAGCCGAAATGACTGAGCGACGAGACCTCATAATATTAGTGTATAGGTACTAGTATACCGGTGATTTAACATTTGAAAAAAAAAAAAAGGATTCAGGAAGAACTGATGCACATAAAAAGAAGGCCCTCCAGATCGTCGCATTTGTGTACTATGCCTCTCACACTGTCACTAATAACAGAAAAACAATAAAAAAAAACTTCTCCAAGTTACATGCGGCTCAGCGGCCCTACGCTGTTTGTTCGACTTCAACTGCTTTAAACATAGGAGCGTTTCTATCATTGAGTGCGTAATGACGTACATACTGCGTTGATCATCCCAATCGAATACTTTGTCGCCAATCTTCCACTTCGTCAAGGAATACAGCAATCTTTTCATCAATATCTCTGTTCTACTTCTTGTTTCGATCTGTATTTTTGTTTTCTTTTTATCGAATTTATCGGGCACTATGTAAAGAGGGTAAAGTCGATATACTTCTGATTATAAGTATCTTCGGTTTGTCGAATCTTCGATCTCTAGCTCTACTACATGTGCGGAAAAATAGCTATCAAACGGATCTATATATCGCGTAGATGACGAGTCTGCAAATAAATTAGTTTTGCTTTATGTTTATCCGGCGATTAAGAAATCATTATAGCGTTCTTATAATAAAGAGCACCGATATCACCAGGGCGTAATGGAACTTCCGCTAACATCTCAACCCAATCTTTAAAGTGGTATCATTGGTATCATTGCCATTATCTTAACAAACGGGTGACAGCATGATGGACTCGCAATTTGAAGCCACGACCGCGAAAGGTACTAGCTCTTGCCATATCGTCGCTACCGAGTTCTAGGCTGGAGTCACGTGTTTGTGTACCCACGATTCTGACAAGAAGTTAAATTTACAATTAGTTACTAACCACAGCCAGCATTACCGTACAACGGCAGGTTGTTCCGACGAACGTTTAACGAACTGAAGTTCTTGGTATTCTAAAGATTTTTACGCCAGCACCATAACTATACAAAGATTAAAGCGTTTCAAGCGAAGCTTGGAGTAACTGACTTGTGAAGTTGGCGATGTTTGCTAACACCCTCCTCACCCACAGCTGGCGAGCACAAAAGAAAGAAAGAAAGAAAGAAAGAAAGAAAGAAAGAAAGAAAGAAAGAAAGAAAGAAAGAAAGAAAGAAAGAAAGAAAGAAAGAAAGAAGTACGTTAGGCACGCCGACGCCAACATTCGCTTGCCCCCATTTCCCCGATGGAGTTCTGACCAACATACAGCGAAGCTGTATGTTGGTCAGAAAATTTCGTGGTGTGAACACTAAACGCCAGGTTAAAGGGCCCCTAAACCACCAACAGGCGCTCACGTGCTCCTCTGCTAGCAGATGCGCGCGCTGCTTGCGTTTTCACTTCCGACGCTGAGGAAGGGCATTCGGAGAGGTGGGCAGACGAGCCGACGAACGCGTTCGCTGTAGACTCTTGCATACCTGCAACGCTACAACTAAATATCGACCTCTGGGTGGTTTAGGGGCCCTTGAACCACTGAAGGCAAACGGCATATCTTTCTTTGCAATCAGGCATACAGCATAGAGCTGCAGTGTTCGTTTCAATAAAGAAAACCACTAAACAAGCATCAAAACCGCATGACGGATGATAAGGCGCCCGTGAACAATGGGAAAACCCTGTCACCCGTTACCAGTAAAGATTAGGTTGCAGCTGCTTTGGACTTCACACGAGGGCTTCGAACGACGTCAAATGCATGTTTCTCGCGTATGTTTCTCGCTTTCATATGTAAAAAGGGGGACCCGTCTAGCAACTCACTCAGTTCATTCTAAGTCTGCCATGGGTAGACACCAGAAGAACAGCGTGAATAGAATGCTCGACGAAAGGAACAAGTTCTTCTTGCTTAAAATGGTCGCGGAACCAATCACGGTCTACCACAGCAAACACAAAGCGATTATCACTACCACTAATCTAATGTAATAATACCCCCCCCCCCCCCAACAGCATGTGTGGTGTTTGATACAGCTTCGCTGGGCATTCACGATCGCAGGGCGGGATGAAGGCCAATTTTTTTTCATATTTCCGCAAAGTCCACGTGCTATTCCCACCCACACATTGACAGATGAAGAACTAGAGTTTGCGAGACGTATTTTAGCTTTAAGGATAACATCCATTTCTTTTACAGTCTTTGAAAATACACGCTTTCAATATCTTTCCCAGTAGTATCCTCTACTGATGTTGTTTAGTACAGCATAATATCCCTCCATCGTGACAATATAGGGATACCAGCCTAATATCCCCATCTTGTCGGGATGGAGAGGTTCGCGTGACATCCCTAGGAGATATGCCATCAGCATAATGTACCTGCGGGCAGGGTCACCCTTGTTAGACAGATCATATAGGAATAGGGCCAAACTACATGGGATGTCCTGACTACAGGCGGCAGTACAGTTCGCACTGGCACGAAGGATAACATTGGTATAACTGGTGTTCTGATACTCACAGGCGTTGCTTCAGCGTCTGTGACCCCACGACGAAGAAAACAATGTCAAACTACTCCCTTATTCCGTGCCAATAGGCACTTTTAAAATGGTGTACCCAAAGCTTTGCTTAGCTATCCTTTGCATTCGCTGCCACTGCGCATGCGTCATACGCTACGTCATAGATACGTCATGGCGTATCGTACCCAACGAACGCTATCTCTGCGATACCCTATTTTAAAGCTGCCTAACAACACACCATGAGCACGAATGCAGTCACTACTGTATACCACGTAACATACAAAGAGAAGGATCGTGTTAAGGCTTCGCATTGTTCTTCTGAAAAATTGACTCAAAAGATGTAATCATTATCACCAAAAAGGAAACCTACGTTGATAGCAAAATGAATTGCGTTTTAACACGTCGGCAGTTTTTGCACAGTTTAGCAGCTTTGTAAAGAATGAGTCAATGAGCTGTTAACTTTTGCAAACGTCACTTTGTGGTTCAGAACAATAGAGAGCACTTAACATATGCACCGAACAGCTGTTAGCCTACGCAGCGTACGAAAGCCGTAAGCTTCGAACAATGCGTTGGTCAAGGCTGACCAGTACTACTCGAGTCTGAAAGGTCATAACTTTAGTGCAAAATCGGGATAACGTGACTTTACTTGATCACTTTTCGTTTTACAGCGCGGCTGTTATACGCTAGTTTCCAGCGGATCATAGACCCAACGCGCAGACCAAGTACAGCGGTTGCCGTCTCGCTTTCACCGAGTAGAGTGGTCTCTATATAGTTTCTTGTCCTTCGTCAGTTCTTGCAGCAGCGGCACTCCGTTATATACGTTATTCATTCATTCATCCATTCAAGACAACTAAGTTATGTCACCTAAACAGCAGCCGCAGCAGTGCGATCGCTTTCACGGTATGAATTACACAGCCACAAAAGGTGCATGGAACAATACACAAGAAAACAACTTTTCTACTCCACTCTTCAGAAGAAAACAAAAAGGAAAAACAAGAAATAATATTACGCACATGCGGTATTTTCGATTTGCACATACATCACACAGCACAATGGAAAACAATGATACAAAACTGCGCAAAACCTAGAAATCAGCGAAAAGTAATTCCTTCAGTTGCTTTTTAAATTGTGCTGGGGATATTGTATTTTGCAATGAATTTAATATATTGGGGTTATGGTTCAGTAGGTCTAATACAAACACCGGATGTCAGTGTCTGTACACAGTAAACCACTTTACACCCTTAAGGGAGTTTTTCCGTGTCTATGACTAACACCCTTACACCCTGCACTCTAAGCCAAAATCGAGTATTTTGGGAGTGTTTCTGCCACACAACAACAATCGTCATGCACCTCGCGTGCTTTCCTCGCGTTATCACCGCGGTCGCGGCACTTCTCGGTCACGAACGGCGCGCGCGTTATCAGCGTGACATAGCATTCTTGACAGGAAAGTGACGAGAGCTGGGTTTTCAAGAAAGGAAACGCGAGCAAGCCAGATGACGATTATTGTTGTGTGGCAGAAATACTCCCCAAATACTCGATTTTGTCTTAGAGTGTAGGAAAAGGGTGTTTGCACTTATCAAAACACCCACACCATAGAGTGTTGCCACTGGGCTAACACCCTTATCATGGGGTGTTTCCAATGGGCTAAACAGCCTTATCACTGAAAAATGTGAAAAATAAAATCTAGCAGTCAGGGAACACGCAATTACAGATGACATCAGCATAGAAGGTGCACGCACGCGCCAAACCGCACACACAACAGAGCGTATTGTAAAATACCACATAAACGGAGCGCTCGTGCTAGACAGCCTTACACTGACCATCTGGTATATATAGCCATATAAAGTAAATATCTTAAGCCGCCGTTCAGTGCCGACGAAGAGGAACAGGAATATATTATACAACGAAAACTCTGCCGGCAATTTCGCAGTCAGCGCCTCCAGTACTGCGCTCGTGTTGCTTTCTCTGCTCTGATGGGCTAAGGATAATTAGGTTTACTCTATCAGCAACATATGACACAAAAGCAAGCCATTCACATCTAAAGAAAGCTGTCATACGTGCTTTCGATGGTCGTACAACTCAAACTGCAGTTGTTCTCCCACTCGTGCAACACTTGGGTCAGCCGGCTGTGAACAGAAGTGTGTCCAAGTCCTTTCCTTTATTAAAGCACCGCTTTTACAATACTGTATTCTTGTGCATCCGCAGATATATTATTCAACGCAAGTCGAGCGTTTATCACGTACGGCGCGGTCGCTAGGCTGACTTGGTCACATTTGACGCATTATAACTTGTTAGCAACCAAAATAATGCAACGTTTTCTTAGGCAGAATGGTAGATGACGTCCTTGACTTCAATCAGAGGGATTTCTAAAAACATAAAAAATGGCCTTTTTGAGAAAACTATTTTCAAACTTCCGCGTTTTTGGTAAATCACTTACGTTTCAGCCCAATTGTCGAGTAAAACGGAGCGCAATAAAACCACGGAATTTATTTTAAGAGAGAGTGCAAATATCAAAGTTCATATGTACCGATTTTTATTATCCTCACTTTAACTTGCTTGCAGCAATACATTCCAGAAATACAGGTATTATGTGCGATTTGCCATGTTAGGGATTTTTTTTCTTCAAAAGTGCTTTAACAAGCAGGGGCAATAATAGACTCATGGGATTGTATTTCACTTGTTTTTTGAGGGGAATAAATATTGTGACCAAGAAGTGCACCGTATTTTCCCTAGGTGCGCTCAAATTCAGAAATCGCGAAATTGGCGGAAAAGTGTTTTTGCGACCAAGATTTATAGATTTTTTTTTTCAGGCGAACAAATTTTTTTTCGCAAAACGAACTTCGAAACTATTGTTCTAGGTGTAATGCCTATGTCTACAGTAAATTTCATCAAAATCGGGAATGGTGACCGGGTACCTCGTGTTCGATCTTATATGGACACACCCTGCTATAGAGCAGTGCTCGTGATAACCGCGTCATTACGCTGCAAGTATGGCCGCTAAAGACAAAGTTGGCTCTAATTTCAGTGTTAGAGTCAAAGTTACGCCGGTATGACACGAACTGTAGAGGCTGGAAACGAAAGTACGAGCATTACTTCGCTAAATTTTCGAGTTGCAATCCGCGAGTACTGTACCTCGTATACGTTCTTTCCCTTTACGCGAAGTAAGTGACCGGTACATCATGTTTATTAATAATATCTGGGGTTTAACGTCCCAAAACCACGATATGATTATGAGAGACGCCGTAGTGTAGGGCTCAGGAAATTTCGACCACCTGGGTCTCTTTAACGTGCACCTAAATCTAAGTACACGGGTCTCAAACATTTTCGCCTCCATCGTAAATTCAGCCGCCGCGACCGAGATTCGATCCCGCGACCTTCGGGTCAGCAGTCGAGCGCCGTAACCACTAGACCACCGTGGCGGGGCAGCTGCATCGTGTTTAACAGACATCAACATAAAAAAAATGGCGCACAGACACATAAGTGAAGGGAGAGATACAACACAAACGCCGACTATTAACTAAAATGGCACACTATATCGCGGAGGTGGTAGAAACCAAACTTATCTGCGCATGCTCACGAATGGCACCCGTCAATCGGAGTCACGCGATGGGCCAGTAAACTAGCCAACTAGCTCAATTTAATGTTATTTCTAGCTATTCAAGATTGATGTGAGCGTTTCGATGCCACGGCTAAAGGAGTACAGCGACACTATACATTCCACGGCAGTAAACCGGCGCGCGTAATCGCCGTCAATTACAGCGTGTCTCGAATACTCATACGTGCCTGTAAGATGGGGCCGGCGATCGTCCACTCGTCTCACCTGCGCTCCTCAGGTCCGACGCCGTCCCTGCGGGCGTGCGAACGCGCGCGGGCCGCTTTGCACTTTCATCCGCGTGCGCGCTGAACGCGCCAGCGGCGACGACAGCTGCAGCGCAAGCTCGACGCGCGCTCGTTCCACGCAGGCGTGCGCCGAGCCGCTGATCTAGTTGGCCTGCCAGCCGTGACAAGAAGCCGCCGCCGCTCTCTTCTAAACCACGACCGTCAGCAACCGATCGTGGCCGAAGAGGCTATATAGGACCCCGAAGTGCGCGCTTCCCTGTCCGTGTTTGTTAGCGTTGTTTGTTTTCTTCTGTCGTCTTTTAATTAGCCCGCTCCTGGTTGTTCCTGTTCGGCAGCTTCGTGCAAGCGTGTAACCATTTGCCGACGCATGCCGGCAACTAAGAGTACGCGCATCTAATTAACGTCTCTCGCATCCTTTCGCTTTTTGGGAATAGAGGAAGCGGAATATGGTGTACGGATCAGCGAGTAAATTATTAGCGACACGTGCTTCCCGTAGGAGCGCGTATAAATGCATTGTTTAATCGGTCCTGTGGTACAACAATTCAACTATGACGGTTACAATGCACACTTTAAAAAAAGTAGCGAAATTTACAAACTTTGAAGTTGTAAGCACTTGTCACAACATTCACTACCTATGTATCTCAAGTTAGTAACTTGCTACCTAAAGGGCAGCAATAATACAAAGTTAGTAACCTTACTACCATGACAATAATAATAATAATATCTGGGGTTTAACGTCCCAAAACCACGATATGATTATGAGAGACGCCGTAGTGGAGGGCTCCGGAAATTTCGACCATCTGGTGTTTTTTAACGTGCACCTAAATCTAAGTACACGGGCCTCTACCATTTCGCCTCCATCGAAATGTGACCGCCGCGGCCGGGATCGAACCCGCGACTTTCGGGTCAGCAGCCGAGCACCGTAACCGCTGTACCACCGTGGCCGACTACTACCATGACAAGGTCAAATAAAACAGTGAGACCGTATGGCATTGTCTCTTCATGTGATTACCCTGGCAAATACACAGCACCAGTGGCTTAGCCGGGGGGGGGGGGGGGGGGAGAGAAAGAGGAGCGGTTAACTCCCGCCACCCCGGAATTGTTTCCGTTTTGCATGTGTATATATACATGCACGCATACAAACGCACGCACGAACATACATAAAACATATAACAAGACACATGCGCAACCATTTTGCAGTTAAGAAAACTGTACAGACATCGCTGCTTGTAGCGACCACTCAGATTTGGGATTCTTACAGATGGGGAACGCACCTGTACAATTCGCCACGTATGTTTTGTGTTCACGTTTCGTTCGCCGCGTCTTTTAAGTGCATTTCCATATTGGTCATCGGTCTGTTGATTTGGTCTTAGAGGTATAACTCAACCCACGACGGGGGATCAGCCATCAATCATGCGGCAGTACAACTTATGAAAAAATTGAATCGCTAGAAAGATAATTTGTAGAGCAACGAAAATATTAGAGTGGTGATTTTGGTTTCTTTATTGAATATTAATAAAAAAACAAATTAAATATCGTTTCACTTATCTGTAGTCATGCTCAACCAACTTGCCGTATCCTCATTCACTTCATTCATCCTCATTCAATTTTATGTTGTTCGTTTACGGCGTGTTCAGATTGGTTGCTTCGTTCGTAAGCGCATATGTCGTATATACTGCATTCCCTGCCACCTCGTAATGTCTTCATTTTCCTCCAATTGTTCCTCTTCTTCCTGTTCCTTCATCCGTGCACACTCGCTTCACAAAGCTGGTCTCGTCCACTTCTTTTCTTGCGTACATTGCAGCCTATAGGCTTTTCGTTTCTTAACACTTGCAGACCTGCTTCTGTCAAGAATCCATATGAAGTCGTAATTCATGCAAGGTCCATATGTTTCTCATATATTTCCCATATATTTCTGTGAGAATCTTACGGAAAGATATGAAATTATTGGTGTGGCATAGGAAACGTTTCGGTATAGGGGCTCACATTCCCCCAGAAGACGAACCTAGAAACTCATTAACGTGACGAATTCAAGAGGGGGTTACCGAGTTTCCCCCCGCAATTTGAAACATTAAAAAAAGAAAAGAAAAAAAAAAGCTCGCGTATTTGTTGATCTCTGAGCTAAGTGTTAAGGTGGTCAAAACAGCGCAAAAAAGGACGAGGACGCAGGAACACAGTACACTGGACGAGCGCTGAACTTAAAACTGACATCTTTATTACACCAAACGCTCCTTTTTACAGCGCACCAAACCGCGCACACCGTTCCAACCAAACCGCCAATCAAAAGCATAATTTCCTTTAACGTCTTTTTTGTTGGTCATCCTCTAATTTTCCGTCGATCCATTCACAATCATTGTTATCGCGGTAAGTGAGCCTGCACCTCGAAAATGGATTGTTGATTGTTTGCAGTTTTTTCTGTTGCTTGTTCATCCTTGTTAGGGGCTGGCTTTATCGGTTTTTCACTTGTGTTCATTTTATCTGAGTGTGGAAGATGCGCGCGCACAGTGTAATTCATGTACACGTGATAGCTTTCAGTGACAATGTAGCTTGCCTACTGGATGCTTTTGATTGGCGGTTTTATTGGAATGGTTGCGCGGTTTGGTGCGCTGTAAAAACGAGCGGTTGTTGTAACAAAGATGTCAGTTGTAAGTTAAGCCATACAGGAGGCGCTGGTTCAGCGCTCGTCCAGTGTATTGTGTTCCTGCGTCCTTGTCCTTTTTTGCGCTGTTTTTTTCCCCAGCTAAGCATGTACCAACTCGCCCAAATCAAACTCTTGCTCAAGTGTTAAGCGTCGTCTTCACACGGGTCATCGAGCGACGGAACGGCAATTTGACGCTGCCCCGCCACGGTGGTCTAGTGGTTATGGCGCTCGACTGCTGACCCGAGGGTCGTGGGATCGAATCCCGGCCGCGGCGGCTGCATTTTCGATGGAGGCGAAAATGTTTGAGGCCCGTGTACTTAGATTTAGGTGCACGTTAAAGAACCCCAGGTGGTCGGAATTTCCGGAGCCCTTCGCCACGGCGTCCCTCATAATCATATCGTGGTTTTGGGACGTTAAACCCCAGATGTTATTATTAATTTGACGCAGAGATTTTGTCAATCCCTTTCAAGCAAAGCTTGCTATGACTCGCAGATTTCGGTAGTGGTGTCGTACACGAAAAACGCGGCGCCCGCGAGAGTAATGCGGTCCTCGAAGGTGTATCGGTCGCACGCGTATTTGTACTCGCTGTTCTCTGATAACCGATGTCCTCTCGATCGTGGGCTTGTCGACTATAAGCCGTTTCCGATATGGCAATCTGATATTTTATCGAGGTGACCTGTCATTTCGCGTTGCCACATTTCATTGTTGCCTGGATATGAACACGTTACCGTCGTCGTTACTGCCTGTATCAACTGAAGTGTTGCGCTGCTGGATGAAGATCCCATTCCCGGCACAGAGGGAGGAAACAGTTAGGAGGGAACATTGCGCAGTGAGAAAGAAAGCAAGAAAGAAAAGTAAAATGCTTGCCCCATTTTCCCGAGAGAGCTCGCGATTTTTTAAATTTTTTTTAGGTCTGTTTGTTGCACCGCGATAGAGAAAAAGCGTGCATCGGTGTACAGTGACTCATTGCGCCATACCACCGTCACCTATCATCATACCTCCCTCTTTCCCTTTTCCCCTTACCCCCGTGAGGAGTAGCAGGCTAGCAACCCCCTTTCCAGGCCGACCTCTCCTCCTTCTTGTCATTAAACATCTTCTTCTTCTTCTACTTCTTCAGTATATTAGCACATCGCATTTGTCGGTGAGCTCACAATGACAGGCGAAACTGTAACTGAACGTCATTATACCGCTGAAAAAAAAAAAACACGAACCAAGCTGCATCTCTTTCCCGCGTCTTCGAAAAGAGCCTTAAGAATTGGGGCTTGGCTTCGGGTGCAGTATAGTACCAGGCCCTGTCGAGCAGTTTCCTGAAGATATATGTCAACTGCAGGGACGGGAGCCCCCGTATAGGAGCTAGAGTGCATACAGGAAAAAACAAGATCCTCGACGTCATACTCGCGTCACAACACCTGGCGTTCTAGATCGCAGCAAATGTGAAGCGCAGAGAACCGCTGTCCTCAAAACGAACAGAGTAAGACCGCGTGACTCGAGTGAAATATGCGAAATGATGAAACGGGAACGAGGCGCGAGCTTTAACAGGTTAAGCGCGTCCCGCACTTATTTCGCCGCATGTAGACGACGCCTGTTCTATATACTAAGTTCTGAATCTAGTCCGCAATTTTCGTTTTAGTATAGACAGGGATCGTACGATACCCGACTTCGCAGCATGTAAAACTCGCTGCTGTTATTTCGCTTTCGACATTAACGACATTTAAGTTTCGATATGATCTGTCATAATGAAAACATATGACGGCTAGTATAATTTTGTAAACGCGCGCGGGTTCAGGCATGCAGCCGCGGCCACGAAAGTTTGCGGTACGAAGGTTCGACGGCGAATGTGAATTACTGATAGTAATAAACAGCGCGAAAAACTATACACAAAAGGGAAGAACAACACGGGACGACAGCTGTCCCGTGTTGTTCAGCGCTTTTGTCTATAGTTTTTCGCGCTGTTTATTACTGTGAATACATACCAACTAGCCCAGCTTACCGTGCACTCTCTTCAAGTGAATTACTGCTCTATCAAGTTTAGGCGCTAGAAATATATTAAGTCACCGCGTAGGCCTCGAAAGGTACGAAACGCGAAGAGTTTAAAGCAGAGGTCACGTGATATACGCAGGTCATCGTGGAAATTCAACTTCCGATCTTTTTTTCTTTTTTTTTCTTTTGGGATTTAGTTAAAGGACAACTGTCCGTATGAACGCCATATGCTTTTTTGTTTTGTTTTTAGGATTATGATAATGTCTTGCTAGGCCGCTTCCACACACATTCATTTAACGGGGTATGATGGAGTGCGATGTCTGATTTCTGACTGAAACATCAATAAAAGCAAAACAACACAATAAAGAGGCCGAAAGAAGTAAAGAAACAACGCAGAAATAAATAAAATGGTACAAAATATAATAAAATGCTAAGAATAAAAACAAACAGAAATAATAAAACAGGGAAATATATTACAGTGGCCATAACATCAATACTTTAGAAACTCCGCATTGTCTTCATTCAATATCAATTCAATGACCGAACTGTCCGCAATATTTAATATTCATTTTTGCACTCCTTTTCGTTAACGCCTTATTATCGATATTTATGTTGTTGCATTTTCGGTTATAAAATAAAACTCCGAGAATCGTAACTTGTATATGTGCATTGCCTGCGAAGAATTCCGTTCGCTTTTTGGCGTTCGTTACAATCTTCTTTTTGTTTATTTCGCTAACATAGATTGCATGTAGGATACTTTTTTTATACGTTCCACTTACACTTATGTGTCGTCCCACTTCCTCGCTTGCATTATATTACTAGTTATCCGCCCCCTCCCCCACCCTACTTCCTCCTATGCAGTAAATTGGGCCTTTATGGCAAATAAAAGAAATTCTCGCCGGCATGCGCAATTTCGCTGTTTATAGCTTTCGCGCAAATGTTTTTGACACCATCACTTTCACGCTCGCATTGATTGGACGGTTTGAAGATTATCGCGTCATTATGCGATTTTCTATCGTAAGTATACCGTAAATATCGCATACACACATTCCGACGAGTTTCCTGGAGTTTGACGTATAATTTCCGTTCTGGTCGTGTGGCATTCGCCCGATGCCGCGTAAATATCCTGCCCTTGCTCTAGAAAAAAAAAAAACAAAAAAAACACGCTGCGCAAGTGTCCGTGTCGAGCTCATGTATAGTTGTACTTGTGGTTCATCATTCGCTGCAGCCCACGGTCTGTGGAAGCGTCCGTGCAGTAGATGGCCATCAGTACACCCGCGGTTGTGAGCACACAGCCGACGGCCGAGCTGAGAAACATGACGGAGCCGGTGCGCAGCACGATGATGCCCACCGCGCCGAACATGATGGTCGCCGTGCCGCTCAGCACGAGCACCCAGATCACCACGTTGCGAGCCACTTCGACCACGTCCGCTGAACGACAGCGCCGGCCCCCTGCATATGCGTCCGTTATGAGCAACGCAACCGGGAACGACATAATTACACATATCATTGACGTAGGTAGCCTGGGAGCGGGACGGGATGGGAGGAGAGGGAGGGAAATACTGCGTCTGTAAAAAGAGAACCAGAAAACGAAAGAAAAAAGACACAAGAAGACACACAGAAGCTATATCCATCGTTGTATAGAGTCGGCCAGTATATTCCGCTCTTACAATGTTTGTATCTGTCTTCATGGGCGTCCGGAGGGGGGTGCAAGGGGGGGAGGCTGCTCCCCCCCCCCTGGAATTTCGGATAATATCTTTCTATGCAGTAGCAATAAGCTGCACACGCGTTCGTTAGCACACAAAAGGTCCGCATATCCGCGTGAAACGGCCTTCAGGATTGCCAGCCAACTTTGCACGTTATTACATATTATTGACCAACCTTGCCGGTCACGTCACGGTAGTGAACCACCCCCCTCACCCCCCATGGATGCACCCCCCTGGAAAAATTTCTGCGGACGCCCTTGTCTGTCTTCTTTATTTGCATTCGCAAATGTATACGCGGGACACACTGCTGGGATCTTGTGGGGCTTACGCATGCTTGCATTGCCATGTATATGCAATACCGTCTATACTGTATAAGTGTATGCGAAGAAACGCGTGACAGATATGCCTGCGAAGAGCCTTTCCCTTCTTTTTTTACTACTGTTTTAGAAAATTTTACAGCGATTCTGATATTTTAAAAATATGACAGCAGACTGTCAGTTGATTTCCAGTGGTGCAAGCTCTTCTTAGTCATGCGCAGTGTGAGGAATGAGCTTAAATAATTTGAGTATGTATAACACTCCTCAAAACAGTGAAAAATCTTTGAACAGGAGGCGTCGCCAGAGTCAACGTTTCCACGGGTGGTCTTGTTTTTTCTTCAATGCAGCCTTGAAGAAGACACTTGTTGAAACGTCGGCTCCAGCGACACCTCGTGTTCAAGCATTTTTGATCTCTTCCTCCGTCTTCTCCTGAAGCTCAGTCTTGTTTGGATGCTCAAAGCGGTGTTATACGAGTGTATGCACATAAACAACTATGGTTTAACAATTCATCTTGTAACCACAGAGACTCAAGAAAGCTTTTCTAAGGTAAAGGCGGCACGCTCGTCACCAGCACATGGGCACCGGTTCCTCGCGATATTTAATATATGCGGTAGCAAAGGTGCCAGCAGCTCACGAATTGCTCATTCCTAAGAAGGCCTTCGTAAATCTGCGATTTCCAGTGCTCCGAAACAGGGAAGTTGTGCCGCTCCGCGTGAACGAACGACTCGCGAAACACGCGAGTGGGGCACGCGCCGCGAACTGAGACGCACCGCCGACAAACATGTCGCTGGTGCGCAGCTTTCCCGCGGGGCACCGGAGTTCGGAGAGGGAGAGCTTGGCGCACGCGGCGTGGTCCTCGAGCCTGGCGAGCAGCAGGTCGTCCTCGTAGTCGTCGGTGCGCGACGACGAGCTGACCCGCACGCGGCGACGTTTCTGCTGGCGACACCCGCTGGGCCGCAGGCGGTCGAGCTGGCACCGGCCGCGGCTCTCGGAGGACGCCGGAGGCCTCTCCAGGCGTCGAAGCGACGAGGCTCCTGGCAGGCAGCTGCTCGAGGCACGGTCCCTACGGCGCATTCGGTTCTTCTTACATCCTCACGTTTACGAATCAATCGCCAGAAAAGTGTTCAGAAAATTAAACCGACCAGACCACACGTAGCAAAAATATCGCCAGATGAAATAGGAATCTGAACAGGTGTTCTCAGAATCACTACTAATGTTCTATGTTAGACACAACATTAATGACAACCAACACTTGTCAATTAAGGTTGTATTTTCAGTCCACTTTAATCATAATTACTACAAATAACGTGCCCCTATACTTTCCTTGCTTTGATTATCTCCTGGCTGTCAATGTTGTGTCTGACAAAGAAAAACGAGCCCTTAAATTCCCCTTCTTTCGTTTACTGATGTTCTAAATATACAAACGCCCCTCGGTTGTGCTGGCGTAGCCTAAACCAGTTTTTTCGGAAGTGAAGCATCACGTGAAGTTTGGCTACGCTCACTACCCTTCCTATTAATACCAGTCTACGTTAGTCATATCCAGTCCTGTATGCATCGGCCTCTGTACGTATATACTTACTTACTAACGATTGTTAGTTTATGAAAGTACAAGATGACTAAATCAAACGTTGCTATTTCATTGGCTCTGTGCAAAGAAGAATATAATGCAGCTGCCATGGAGAAAACAAATGAGTTACAAATCGGTAAATATCCTTTGCGAAAGGCTCAACCACAATTCATAAAAACGAAAACCTGAAGAAAAGTACATCGGGATGTTGATGGCGTCGAATCTTAAGCGGGAGGGGAGCCGGTAGCAACCCAAGAACGCTGTGGTATTTGCTGCGCTGGTTAATTTCAAAGGGAATTCAGCAGATTATGCCCACTCATTTCCTCGGCACAAAATTTTTGAAGAGAGCTAAAGACACGACCGAACGTGAGACTTTCCAACGATTTTTTTTTATATTTTATTTAGAAAGCCGCAGACAGGTGCGTTTGCAGGCCGTCCGTTTTACTAAGTGACGCCGAGATTGATGTTCTCGGTGCTTTTATTCGGGTTTAGTAATTTTCACCCTAGCGCGAATTTTCAGTGATTCTGTTGGTCATTTGTTCATCTTACAGATGCACTTATGATGATGATATGTGGTGTTTATTGGCGCAAGGGCCAATTGATGGCCAAAGAGCGCCAGTTCATGGGACAAAGGATGTGAACAATGGTTGCGGTAAGTAGCTGTATAGGGGCTTTAAAATTCCTCGCGCTAAAGGTGGGCAAAACATATATATATATATATATATATATATATATATTAAAATCATGAGAGTGACGTGAAATATGTGTAGTGGAATGAATGACAAGTGGTCGCAAGAATAAAACTATGAAGATATGACATCAGCACGAATGCCTCGTCAACGCCCTTGAGTCCAAGGGCCGCGAGGCAAGTGCTGTCTTTAGCGTATTCACCGCAGCAGCGACCTCTGTTTAGAGGCCGTACTACGATCCCTTGATATATGACATGAAAACGGGTACATCGTTATAAAAAAGCCGACAGTGACTGATATGTAAAAAGCGGGTCCCTACCGATGAACATTGAATGGTGAAGTGGAATTGTTGTCGGCAGGGTAATGAAAAGTGCTTTTTTCTTATAGCATCGAGTTCCTTGCACTGGATGAGGACGTGAAGGACCGTGAGTGGCTGACCACACCTATCACACAAAGGTGGCTCGCCACCGGACAGAAGGTGTGTGTGTGTACTGTATGTGTGACCGATCCTAAGTCTGCAGAGTGTAACTTCTGTGGTGGCGTGATTTGATACTGCCGTTTGCCATCTCTTGGAATCCAGTCAGTTACCCTTAATGACCACCGGTTATCCTGCCGACGTGCTACGTGCCCGGCCCATATCCATTTCTTCTTCTTGATTTCAACTATGATGTCATTAACCCCCGTTTGTTCCCTGACCCACTCTGCTCTCTTCCTGTCTCTTAAGGTTACACCTATCATTTTCCTTTCCATCGCTCGCTGCGTCGTCCTCAATTTAAGTTGAACCCTCTTTGTAAGTCTCCAGGTTTCTGCTCCGTAGGTAAGTACCGGTAAGGTGCAGCTGTTATATACCTTCCTCTTGAGGGATAGTGGTAGATTACCATTCATGATTTGATAATGCTTGCCGAATGAGCCCCAACCCATCTTTATTCTTCTAGTTATTTCACTCTCATGGTTCGGCTCCGCGGTTACTACCTGTCCTAAGTAGACGTACTCCTTTACAACTTCCAGTGTCTCGCCACCTATCGCAAAGCGCTGTTCTCTACCAAGATTGTTCCACATTACTTAGTTTTAATGCATATTAATTTTCAAGACCTACTCTCTACTTTCCGTATCCAGTTCATATCATGAGTGCAATTCGTCCCCGCGTTCTCATCAATGCAATGTCATCAGCGAATCGTAGGTTAACTGAGATACGCCCATTAACTCCTTATCCCTAGCTCTTCCCAATCTAGGGCCCTGAAAAACCTCCTGTAAACACGCGGTGAATAACATTGGAATATCGTGGTCTCCCCTGCCGTACGCCCCTTCTTTTTGGATTCTGTCGCTTTCCTTATGGGGACTATAGTGGCTGTGGATCCGCTGTAGATTTCTTCCATTTATTTTATATAGGCTTCGTCGATGCTTGTTCCGCAGTGCCTGCATGAACGCTGGAGGTCTCCACCGAATCAATGCCTTCTCGTATCTCTGAAGGCTATGTATGTATGTGATTTTGATACTGGCGGCCAATTACCCAGATGCGGTTTGACAACGTGTAGCTTATTTCGTGTATGCATATCCCATGTGGTTTGCCAAAAGACTCTGAGCTTTCTTTTCAGGACGTGTTTACAGATGCACTTAATCAAAAGGCATAAGGTAGATATTGTTTCGTGTTAGGCGACTTGCGGGGTTTTGTCGACACATGCTTTTCTTTTTCGGAAGTTCGTGTTGTTCAGAGTTTCTCGTTTTTGTTATCCGTGGTTGAATCTTATCCAGCATTACATGTCTTCAAGACGGACCAGTGGTCAGGCTTGAAGACTTCATAATCGTCATACGAGTGCAGAAACGACGTATTTGTCAGTGGTCGTTGTACAGTTTTGGAGAGCCCTTCTGCGATAATGCACGCACATGTGGAAGTTCCTGGGGTTTTCCCACGATCACTGCACGGTGGATGTAAAAGAAGAGAGAGAGAAACAATAATATTTGCTCGGGCTCAACGCATCAAACAAAAAAATAAAATAAATATCAGTTTTATATTTAAAATGTTACTCTTTCCAAACTATCTCGTTAATATCGCGTCAAAATGATTTGAAAAGGAAATGAAGAACAGAGTTGCATTAAAACTTTACGGGCACATATCCTAGCGTTCATATGAAGCGTAGCTTTAAATTAGTGCCTCTTTATATTTGCGTTTTCATTAAAGTGCACTGACTTGTGCGTATGTGTGAAGTTCCGCTGTTGCCCCGAAAGAGAATGAGGTGCAAGGAGTAAGCACAACGTATGGCTTCGATGCCAGGCAGTGAAGTTACACTTCACTACCGTTGCTGCGAGCCACTGCGTGTGGCTCCTTCAAGCGACGATCGACGCGCCGAGTCTTGTCTCGTTTTAAACTTGCACGGCGAGATGGCGCGCGCTATTCCACGCCTACTTCACGGCGACAGCCGCGGCCCCTTGGGCCCCGACCTAGCATCCCCCCATGTCCTGGCTCCCTTTCCCCCTTCCCTACTACTCAATAAAATTGTTTCCTCCTCCGTTCTCAGTAGGGGCGTGCGAACATCAAATTTTCAACTTCGAAGCGAATTCGAATAATGAAACGTCAAGTGCCAATCGAATCGAAAATTTTTCGAATACTTTCGAATACGAATAGCACCGCAATTGACTTTTGCACGAAAAAGTTCTTAACCAACCAGAAGTGAAAAAGCAACATTGCTGTACACCAAAATAACGTACAGGAAGGTTGTGCACCGTATAACACTATTGCTTGACTGTACCGTGCACATCTGTAGTTACATTGCACTAAGGGAAAGATGTGACAATCTCGAGCGGACCTAAAGGGGGGCACGGTGTCCCGGCCCCGCGCCCCTTCTAATTTTTGTATTGTATATCCTACCCCTTCCCCCCCCCCCCTTCCCTTGAACATTACCTATCAAGTCCTCCTATAAGCCGTTGGGCTTTCTCTTTATACATGCAAGAAACTAAGCATTTTGAGGCAGGTCGGCATGCAGATAGATTGTAAAGGCCGCGAAACACGCGAACCCTGCATGCGTAAATATAATAATTGGCTAACAATGGGTAGAGTAGGCCCTACGCCCCATCTGGGTTTACTGTGATTGGATGAGGATTACCGCATTTAGCAGCATATGGTCGGCGCACGATATGGACAATGGCTATTTTAATGTAGATATGCATACCTGTGACGTTGAGGGACAGAGAGACAGTTCTTGCTTCTGTAACGCAAACAGCGCTCAATGAAGTGCAGGTGCGTCTCGGCCTCTCCGTAATCCAAACGAAAATATATAAAATCACGTAGGCATAGTCGTTAACGTTAAAAAAATCCCAGGGTTCCTTATGCATTCGCCTAAGACGACTCGAAGGCGAAAGCCGTCTTCTTTTTCTCCTCAGTCGATGTACTGGTCCTCCCCCGGCACCCTGGGAGAGGTTTCTGCACCTAACGTGGCTTTGCGCTGCCTCCAGGATCGGAGGCATTGCAAGCTTTCTGTAGCTCACCTTGTTTTGCACTGCCTCCGTGATCAGCCCACCTTTAACCAAGCGACCATGTCATGCGATGAAGTCATTATGCGACGTCACATTATGTGACGTCGTCATGGAATCACTGTGACGTCACAAATATTGACGAACTGTGAACGTCACGACGGCGTCATATGGTGCCGTCATCACGTGATGATTTTTTTGCATCACTTGTGTTGACGCCGACGATAAAATTTTGCGTTTGATGAGGCATCTAAGGCTTTCGCCTACGTAAGTCGTGGGGCCGATCGCGACCTTGAAACGATTTCTGCCATCGGATTGGTGCGACGCAATCTTAGCGGCGAC
Source organism: Rhipicephalus sanguineus (assembly GCF_013339695.2). Classification (NCBI taxonomy): domain Eukaryota; kingdom Metazoa; phylum Arthropoda; class Arachnida; order Ixodida; family Ixodidae; genus Rhipicephalus; species Rhipicephalus sanguineus. Next base: position 133,043,678 of record NC_051178.1, read on the forward strand.
TGACACATGTCAACATGGAAGGTGCAGTGACAGATCGCATCCTTCACCAGCAAAGAGGATGTGACAGCAGCTCGTAGATGGATGGGCGTTGCGAAACATGCGCAGTGTCGTTGCGTCTGGAGCCCGCGCTGCACGAGACAGCTCCTCTTCGCCTTCTTTATCGCCCACCATATGCACAACGGTTCCAGCGTATGCCGTATCACTGTGCGACGCTCGACGCGACAGGTGAACTTGGAGACATATGCAAAAGAACATTTATTTCATTCAATAAACTGAAACGACCCATTCCCGTTTGCACGTCTTCTTTAATAACTCCATCAAACGATTCTTTTTTTCTTTTTATTCATTACGGTGCAGAGGAGAAATCAACAGGAAATTCGTGACTGTTTTGCTGTGTTAATCAAACGAGCTTTTGTTTCTGAAAGGTTCCTTTACACTCGCGTAAAACTGAGAGACTTCATGGAAAGCAGAGGTATCCAAGCTCAGCGCCTTCTAAATGTTTGCCGAAGTCGGTCACATTATACAGGCACGACCCACCGTTGTAGCTCATGGGCTAAGGCTCTGCACTGAGGCGAAGAGGTGGGTTAATGAGGTGAAAAAAAGATGCTAAATTTCTGCAAAAATAATAACTGACTCAACATCTGCTATAATTCTAAGACGAAAGCCTTAGACGCCTCATTAAACATGAAAAGTGACCTGTCGGGATCGCCGTCAACACGTGTCACGTGTGAAGCAAAAATCATCACCTGATGACGTTATCATGATGTCACAGGTAGCCTAAATTGGTGGTCATAGTGATACAACTACGACGTAATACACCTGACGTCACATGATGACGTCATCGTCGCTTGGTCAAAGATGGGCACATCCCGGAGGCACTGCGAAATAACGCGAGGCGCAGAAAACTTCCAATGACTCCGATCCCGGAGGCAGTGAAAAACCACGTTATATGCTGAAGCTTTCGGAAGGCAGGTAGGGGGGTGGGGTGGGGTGAATACAGTCAACTGAGATGAAAAAGAAAAAGAAGGTAGCTTTCGCCCTTGAGTAGTTTTACCCAAATGCATAAGGAACCATGCAGGTTTTTTTCATTCATTCATTCATTCATTCATTCATTCATTCATTCATTCATTCATTCATTCATTCATTCGTTCGTTTTTAGTTGTGCAATGTGCGTGATGGCATTCTTTTACATGTATACCTGCAACAGTAGCGGTCGGTGGTTGACGAGGAGATGCCGACAAACGAGGTGCAAGGCTGGATATCCTCGCGTAGGAAGCGGCTCCTCCGAGCCCCGAACACCGTGTCGTTGGTCGACGCGAGCTCGTCGTCGCCTTCGGGCAGCAACATAGAGTGCGGCGGCGGCTCGGAGCGCGCGTGCGCGTCTACGCCGACGCCGCCCATGTGGTTCCGTCGGGGCTTCTTCCAGAGCTCCGACATGGCCGACCGCTGGGCGCGAAGCTTGGTGCGTCGCAGGACGGCTCGGCCAGGACCACACGGGATGTGCCCCGCCAGGCGCTGCACAAAGGAAACGGGAGGCGAAAGCAAAAAGCTATAACTAACAGACATAAAACTGCATTCCCGACGTTTCTCCAGCGTTACGTTGACGTCAGAGAGTATAACGACTGTGTTATGATCGTCTATTGTACAACCAAGCCGATGACATGTTTGAGCGAAATTTGCACTGTTACGCCTTGTCTCCCAAGGTCATTCATCGCGTCGCAATGACCTTGAGGCACCGGAGCGCAACTGTGGCAGGCGTGACGTCATGCCATGTGATCCGCTGCGGAGAGGCGTCGCAGCTGCGCTCGCTCGGAGCCTCGCCGCTGCGGTACCACGTGACCAGGCGCAGGTTTTAATGAAACACTGTGTGCATAGTCTTTGCGAAACCGAGCCAAACATGCCTTTCGCTCGTGATGACTAAATTTACAAGAGTTAAACCTCAGCCAACTTTTTTTTCGGTCGGAATCACTTACGTACAGGGCACAGACGCCGCGCAGTATCAACGTTTCACAGTATAAAACGGGCTAGACGACTCCGGCGACACGCCGAGATAAGTCCTACAAAGTAAGCTCAGTATATGCGATCCGTTTAATTGCTGTATAGGCGATTACAGAGCGCCGAAGCTGCATTGTAATGTCACAGTGTACTCGATCCGAGAATTGTGACATACGCAAGCGAATTATTCTCTTTCGGAAATCAGAAAAGGCAGAGAATTTTATAGTCCTATAGACACGTGAATCTATAGCACAATGCTTAACGGAGTGATTAAACTGTTCTCCGGAGAAAAAAAATAGGCTGTATAAATAGTCAATAAATATGTGCAGTTCGGTGTTCGAAATGTCCAGTTTGCTGCCTCGGTTACATTCTCCATACTGCTGTTATAAGTGAATAAATATTGCTTTTTCTTTAAAAAAAAGATACAGGCGCATATATAAACGATAAATAAGGTCCTTGGCGAGGAATAAGCTATAAACTGCTTCATTCCTTTTATGGAAATGCCACAAGAGAGCGAGATTCGGGCACGCACAGGTGAAGTTGTAATTGCCCTATACCTAGATAAACTGACAAGACAACTAGTTTTTTTTTTTTCTTTTTGAGCACATTCCTATTTTACGGCCGCTGCCCCGAATACGCATCGTTATTTCCAGCTTCTTCCACATCAGTGGTCAGCCCATGGCGCGGAGCTTAAAATAGCTCGGATGGGCAAACTCGTCGGACACACTGTGGCTCAGCTGGGCACGAAGAAACTAGAGACACGAGAAAACAACTAAAACGGTGCCAGTGGCATCGCATCCTGCCTTCGCGTGTCTAAATATCGATCGTTAATTCTTTCCTTCGCTTAGTGCCAACGTATACCCGGAATATGTCGGCCTCCAGCTATACGGCGCCCCAGTACGTATAAAGCTGTACGAATATTTTTCCGTTAAATTGGCCAATAAAATGAACATATATACGCGAGTGCTCTCCGTGGCTCGTTTACAGGCCTAGAGGCTTCGTCTTGCGAACAACAACGGTACTAACAACCCTTTCCAGCAACCAGTCGCCAGTCACGCAAGAGCGGATTTGGACGTCAATGTTCCTGCACTGGAAAGGAAATATGCGATTGCGCACGCGAGTAGAAGTGGAGCTCTTTTACTGCGCCGGTATCCGCTCGAATTACCATACCGAAACCCGCATCATTAGGAGCCTACATTTTCGTTTAAGAAACGATACAATCGATTGGAAAGGTATACAATCAAGTATTCAGCCATGCTGTACGCTATATAGCAGCCTTTATATAAGCTGTCTGAAGAGATCCAAAGGTCCTCGAGAGCTGCGTGCCTCGCTTATGCTTCGTTGCTCGGAACGCGCCAGTTATGTGACGTGTCATATTAAAAACGGCAGTGTGTTATCATTCTCTTTCAGTACACTCATGCGATTCCCCGCGTTGGAGCGATGCAAATATTACCACACACATGCAAATATTGTTACATAAAACATGCAAGTATTATCGCATAAAGACGACACCTATAGCTCTACAGCCTGTTCAGGAGGCTGGCATGAATGCCTTGTAGTAGACACGGGATCCGAGCTTATAAAGAATTTTGTGTTTTTTTAGATTTATTGTGTTAAATTTTACGTCAAAAAGCAACACACTGCTTTCAAGGGACGACGCGGTAAACGGTTCCGTATTCATTGCAGCTACATTGCAACTACATCTAAGAACACGGACCTTTCTGCATTACTTCATGGAACGGTGCGGGCACCGTCGCCGGTATACTCGACCCGGTTCACAGCAGCAGTACGCCGCAGCCATTGTACCGCCGAGGTCTGTAGTATATGGATCACCAATACACACTTGGTCTTGCGAATGTGTACGCTATCCCCCATTGAATGACACAACCTTATTGAACCAACCCACAATGAAGGCAAAGGAGGCACAGGGAACATTGTTTGTAGTTTTCAACTGTAGTGATTAATAACCTTGCTACACAGGCAAGTTAACCGCAGTTACGACCAACCACGGTTATCCGCGTTGAACCACGGTTAGCGCCAACTACGGTTCGCCGATGTTACACGGCGCACAAGCGTCCTCGGTTAAAGCGTACTTGCTTTGGCGTAAGTGGCTCTGCGTATGGCGGCAGCCCGGCGTTCAGGTCGGCTGTTATTGCCGCGTACATTTTCGCACTCCTTGATGTGCTCCGTAGATGACGCAAATTGTTTTCCCAAAGCCCAATCAGGCTCTCCGTGGTTCGTGCAGGCCAACTCTTTCGTTTTTCACGAACGCTCGCGGCGTGCACACGTCCTCCATGGAGGCCGCCATTTTCTCGGTTAACTGCCAAACCGAGGTCGCCAAGCTCGGTTTGGTACAACCGCGGTTAGCGGCATAATCGCGGTTTCGCATACCGTGTAACATAAGCGAACCGCGATTACGCGTAACCGCGGTTACACTAACCGAGATTTAGGCTGTCTGTGTAACAAGGGTATTAGACAGAAATGGAAAGGACTTAAACTCCAAAAAAAAAAAGCAATCAATGTGTTATCGGTAGGGACCGAACCTACAACCTTCGGATAACGCGTCTGATACTCTACCGGTTGAGCTACAGCGGCGGTCATTCCTCCCGTACACTATACTGGGTATTTCTGTGTGTATACTCCAGGGAGTTTATTATGTTACAGCGCGACGAGAACGAGGAAAAAGCCCACAAACGACGAGACACAGCGCCGACTATAAACTGAAATTTTTATGCAAGAAACGCGTTCCTATAGGGAAGCCCAAACTTCTGCGCGCCATGCGCACGGTAACCGTGACATACGTGCTTGCAAAAATGACGCACGGAAAAGGCGAACAAGGGTTTCCACGAGTCATTCCTTTTTCTGCTCACCCGAAGTCTACAAGTGCTATCTCGCTTTCACAGAGAGCGACAGACGGCCGGCACTTGTCTTCGTGCTTTTATGTAGAACACTTCCATGATTTCTCTAGATACGGTATCATTGTGTCTGAACAAAACAGTGGCTTTGTCGAACAGAGGTACGACATGCGCTAGCTTTTTTCTCGTTCTTGTTGCGCTGTAACATAACGAATCAGTACCAACTAACCCACTTCACTCTAATCCAGGGAGTGTTAGACAGCGCCACTTGCCACTTGTGTCTAACAAAGAAACGAGCCCATGGTCCACTCCATTTTTCGTTCCTCATTGAATAGCGCTCGTGGAATAAAGTTCATGTACCTGAAGTGAGCGCTGCTCCCTGAAGGCGCTGGATTCCGTGAGGAGGCTGCCGTCGCTGGGGAACTGTATGTAACGGGGGAGCAGCGAGCTGGAGCGGCGGTCGTTGTCCTCTCGCGGGCTACGGCGTAACTCCGGCGAGCTGCTCCGAATCGCCGCTCGTACGCCCGTTGCGTAGGGCACGTCGGGCTCGAAGTGACACGCATTTTTCACCTTGGCCAGCGAGTTGTGAGCACCGATCACTTTCGCTGCTCCTGGAACAGGAGAGACGAAGAATTCTCCCAAACCGTGGCGACATCGAGCCAGGACGACATGTATACGCGGGAACGTGAATGTTATAATATAACCGCCAAACTCCGATGCGACACTGCAGCGTCTCGTGAAATAGCCACCCCCATGATATTTATGTTCGAAAACACATATCTTTCCTCAACAGGGGTGTCGTATGAATAAGTTGGTCCTGAAGTACTATTAATAATAATTGTTGTGGGATTTTACGTCCCAAGACCACGATATGATTATGAGAGATGCTGTAGTGAGGACCCCAGAAATTTCGACCACCTGGAGTTCTTTAGCGTGTACCTAAATCTAAGTACACGGGTGCTCGAGCATTTTCGCCTCCATCGAAAATGCGGCTTCCGTGGGCCGGGATTCGATCCTGCGACTTTCGGGTCAGCAGTCGAGCACCATAACCACTAGAACACCACTGTGGTTCCCAGAACTACTAGAGCTCATAGTAAAGAAACATGGCACAATGCGCCTTTGACAAAGATAGGTAAACCTATTGAAACGTCGGCCAGTCTGTCTGGGGCACATAACACCTCAATAACACACTGTGTTTCCACTCGTCAGCTCCCACCATCACTTTGGAGTTGCACAGCAGAAGATATAATCGAAGCAGGACATGACCAGGATTTCGGAACATGTACACCTAGCGCCATCTCTCGATGACAGCGGTGGCCTGCCGTAACTAAATGGGAAAAAGGCGGGAAGAAAATCAGTCTGACGAAAAAAGCTAGTTACCAAAAAAGACTCCAGGTTCTATACAGCAGATACATATTTGAACATTCTGGTAAAATTAGTGTCGCACAACGAACCGCCTGGCTTCCCAGAGAGTTTATTATTTTACAGTGGGGCCCCATGTGTTTCTAATGGGCGGTGTTCAGTTGTCCTGGGAAGCCACACGCTTTGAAGTGCGACACTGCAATTTTACCAAAATGTTCCAGCGGGTCTCTGCTGCATATAACCGGGAGTCGTTTTTGGTATCTGCTTTTTTTCGTCAGATATAATTTTTATTCGCCTATTTCCCATTCAGTTATGGCAGGACACTGTTGCTGCCTCCGAGAGATGGCGCCACGTACAGATACCTTCAAATCCTGGGGATGAGCGAGTGTTATGTACTACAGGGAGCACTAGCTGCGCCGAGCCTTGGAAGACAAAGACGGACAGCCCGCGACGCGTGGCTCGGGCAGGTGCGGGAAACCTCAGTCATGACCTGGCCTTCGGATGTAAAGGTTGAAATGTTTTTGCTGTCGTTGCCTCCGTGTGCTCTCAGAGGGCTCATGCCGACCACTGGCCCTGAGCCTAAAGCAGGGCCGGCAGAAATATTTTTCGGGGGAGAGAGGCACTTCCTTGATCTGAAGTGGGGGCAGGGCAGGCATATGTGGTCGAGCGTCATTTTGTGCTGCGTATGCCATGGCAAAAAAATTTCGCCGGTGGGGGGGGGGGGGGGGGTCCACGGGCCCGGTGTGCCACCCTCTGGCTACGCCACTGGCCTATAGTACGTATGTGAGGGGGTGCGGGGCTTTGTGTACGTTTTAGCAACACATTCGTTCATGATATAGTGACGTGCGAGCTGCACATTTCTTCTCCGCATCATTTCCTTGCAGATCTAGCACACACGACTTGCAGGCAGAATCGGTCACGCGTGCAACAAAGCAAATACGGCAATTACTTAAGAATCGACTTCTTCTCAGTGGCCTGCGTATCGCATTGCGATAATTATGAAGCGCGTTTCGATCGAGTAAGAAGTCAAGAGGTGTTGCTGCTGTCGCAGCGAAGATCGCGGTTACGTGTCGGCTCGAATGTCACGCGGCGTCGACATCTGACTCGTGTCAGCTGTCTCTTGTATCTATTGAACGAAAAGCAATACCAATCGAGGACGGAAAGGTTGCGGGGGAGAGTCGAACCTGCGCTTCCTGCAAGATGTACGGGCACGAAGTCCTTGACGGCGATCTCCTTGACGGGCAGCGCGCTGAACGGGGCTGCGGCCACATCCGCGACAGTACCTGCGGGGTGCGAGTCCCCTCGCGGGTCTGCGTCGTGGGCCATAGCCCACAAAACCGCTGGACCAGCGGTCAAGATGATGATCACGAACCTTGGAAACATGGCACGTACCCACAACGGGTGGTACAGGCCAAGAAGCGGACAGTTATGCGAATGGATAAGCAATGCAGGAACAACTTAAGAGCTGGACAACATAAAACCATGCGTATGGAGGAAATTATTGTGTAAGTCCGACCAGATGAATAAGTGATTAAAAGAAATAAAAATATTATTATTATTATTATTATTATTATTATTATTATTATTATTATTATTATTATTATTATTATTATTATTATATTATTATTATTATTATTATTATTATTATTATTATTATTATTATGGTAAATTGCGAATCAGCGTGGCGCAGTGTTTTGTTGTTCAAATGAAATCTCACACGCGCCCACGCACAAACGCACGCACATTTATGCACGCTGCAATAACATCAGCTGTAACACATGGGCATGTGTGGAAGAAATTTTTTATTAGCAGGAGACTTCAACTCCCATCATGTTACGTGGGGGTTAAAAACTGATGCGTGCGGCAGCCGCTTGTGGGATTGGTCACAGGATAATCACTTAACATGCTTAAATTCAGGAAGCCCTACGTACGTGAAAGGTCGCATCGCGTCAGCCTTGGATTTGACTTTCGCTAGCTCCAGCCTGAATATTTCGACTTGGTCAGTGGTTGACTGCGCTACAAATAGCGACCACCTGCCGATAACATTTGAAATAATAAGTCCGGTTGTCCCATCAGTTTCGAACGCGCATAAGTTCATTAATTACAAAAAAATTTAAACAATCACTGCTTTCTTCACTCGCTTCAATATCCCATATGAGCACGAAGTCGAAAGCGTTGAGCATCTGCTCGGTCTTACAGAATTCTCGCGAGAAAGCTGAATTCGTGGTCTCGTCAGTTGCGCACAATCCTAACTCTCCTTGGTGGACTGACGATTGTTCTAGGGACTACAGACGTAGAAAAGCATCCTGGAAAAAGTTGCTGTGCAATCAATGTCCTCAAAATTGGAAGGACTACCAGTTCTACGCTGGTGTTTTTAAAAGAACTGTTTTGAACGCAAAAGAAAATTACGATATTCGGACTTTCGATTACCTTTCTAAATCTAACAATAAACGCGCATTATATAGATTTCTGCGTAAAAAGAAAATGATTCCGCGGCCTATCGATGCAGATTCTATCAGTTTGTCTCCGAAAGAAATAAAAGAATCGTTGGAAACAATTGGTAGAGGGCTAGAACATCGTTTTTCCTCTCAACTATCACTACCTCCTTTGCAAGCATTATTTGATGAAGATTTCTCAGAAATTTCGGTTCGGAATTATCACAGATGTTAGGTAACTTACCATCAGCTGCTCCTGGCCCGGATGGAGTCACGTCTTCAATGCTGAAAATGCTAAATAAGGAATCCCAAGTGTTTTTATTGGATGTAATCAATCACTCACTAAGAATGGCATGGCTACCATCAGATTGGAAATTAGCTAAGGTAATACCATTACTTAAGATTCCGGGTAAGGGGTATGTATTGGACAACATTCGGCCCATTGCGCTTACTTCAAATTTTGTAAAATTAATCGAGAGGCTGTTAAACACCCGCATAATAAATTTCATTAATGAGAGACAAGTATTAAATCCAGCACAAATTGGATTCAGATCAGGATGCTCTACATGGCAGGCCCATATAGATCTCGAAAGTCGTATACTATTAGCTAGGCGTGAAAGAAAATATGCAGCGTTAGTCACTCTTGACATCTCAAAAGCATACGACAGCGTTGAACACATCGTTTTAATCAATCGGCTTCACAACCTTAACTTTCCAAAATATTGTCACGTGGTCGTGACGTCGACGAACACAGCAGTCGGCGTTTGTAGGATGAAACTGTTTATTTGGCCGAACTTGTGGCCGGAAAATGAGAACTAGAACTACAGCAATGCACGCTGTACAATGATAGCGGCGAACAGGGCGTCGTCCGTCGATCAACTGACAAGCGATCAAGCGCGTCGGCTTTTATACAGGCGCTATCGAACTTTCCAGCAATACCGCTGGTGGCGGCGTTATCTCTAGACAAAACTGGAACATTCGCGTGCGGGGCGCAATCTTAACAAACCGATCTACTACAATCGCGACGCTTCTAGAACACTACTTCGCGGACAGCGTCGAGCGTTGATAACCGTCCCTGCCGGTCAAACCCGAATACATCAAAACAAGACAAGAAGTGGGCGTGGCAATATATTCAGGCGTGGATTGCGGAATTCTTAAGAAATAGAACATTCTATTGCTTCCAAAACGGCATCTCGTCTTCTATTTACGCTCAAACTAGAGGTGTCCCGCAAGGCGCAGTCCTTTCCCCAGTATCATTTAATATACTAATGAGTTCTATCCCTCTACATGACGATGTCCACACTTATGTATATGCTGATGACATCGCATTTTTTTCATCAGCAGGTGATATTCACGAACTGTTCCAAATATTACAGTCATACTTGTCAGCACTAGAAAGCTGGCTTGATAGTATACATCTACATTTGAATGTCAGTAAATGCGCCGTGCTAACATTTCCATTAAAAGACCCTATCCACATGTCACTTTCCTATCATCTCGAGCCTCTTCCACAAGTAGAGAAAGTAAAATATCTCGGTGTCATATATGACCGATCTATGACATGGAAGGCGCATATTGAAAACATCACAACAAAGGGTGTTTGAGCCGTCGGACTATTAAGGAAGATCAGTCATTGCCGATTAGGTATGAGGAGACATACACTTATATCAATATACTGCATGTATGTTCGTCCAGTGCTTGAATTCGGGTGCATCTTATACGCTGGGGCTGCTGCTTACAAGCTTCATCCTCTTGTAGTTCTCGAGAGACAAGCTTTGAGATTATGCCTAGGTCTTCCTAAATTTGTTGCAATAAAGGTCCTGTATATGGAAGCTAGACTCCCCTCACTTGCTACCCGGTTTAAATTGTTAGCAGTACAGGCATTTCTAAGGCTGTATGAATCCTCCGTTAGACGTTCCGAAACAGTTTTCATTGCACGTCCTGACTTGTATTTTGGATTATATTGGCCGCGATTTCATAAGCCCCAAATTTTAGTTATAGAAAGCCTTCTTGACAAAATAAACGTTCAAATTAATGATCTGTGTATAATCAGTAATAGTAACAACTCTATTAAAATACAGTTTGATGACATTTTTCCAAAAAATGCAAAACTAATGTCATACCGATTATTAAACGATATATTAAGGGATTACCTGTAGCATATGCCAATTAAGACAGTGATAGCGACGGATGCTTCCCAAAATGAAGAAAAATGTGGAATTGGGATTTTCTCTCCTACTCTAGACTGGTCGTTTTCACTTCGCCTTCCAGATTTTGTGCCCATCTTTGTAGCAATAAGCGCCGCAATAATTTTGACGGACTCACTATCAGTACGTTCCTCCCTCACTGCAAACGAGGACTCGTATGTTTTGGATGCGTTCAAATCATTAGTTCCACTGCACATAAAGTTCATCAAATTAGTGTGGGTTCCTGGGCATAAGGGCATATTTATGAATGAAATGGCAGACGCGCTAGCCAGGTCATCATTGAATGGCCCGGTAATTCAGGTATTGCCTGCATCCAAATTCATTACAGGTGCTAGATTCAGGAGGAAAATGATGTTAGAAGAATTTTCCGCACCGTCATTAACGACCATATTAGAATTCCAGCATTTAAATCATCAGTGGAATAGTAAAGTATGTCAATCACGAGCAATAGAAGTCGCAATCACAAGACTACGTTGTCAAACTCCCTATCTAAATTTTTATCTACACAGAGCTGGTCTGGCAGCATCGCCTAATTGTCCTTTTTGCGGAATACATGAGACAACGAAGCACTTTCTCATTTGCTGCAAGAGGTACTCTATCTTGCGCAAAAATACCTTAGGTGTTGTTTTCCGTTTGCTTAGATTAGAATTAAATGAACAAAATGTACTGTCTTTCGGGGCTTTTTCTCTGGGCCACAGTGACGGGAAGATTGCTGATGCATTGCAGGAGTTTCTTAAAGGTTCAAAAAGTTTTAGATTGTAAAATTTACCTTTCCAAAATATTATTTCTATTTTTCCCCAAAATTATCGGTTTTATTGATTCAATTCTATTATATATTATTATTAGTAGTATAATTTTAACTCTAATTCATTTATACTTCTTTCGTATTAATTAAACCAAGTTTGAACTTCAATTTCAATTTTTCCTTTAAAAACTAACCGGTTCTTGGCCAATCCCCCAGTGTGGGTATAAGCCACAGCTTCCAGGCTCTACTCTACTCTACAACACAGTTATGCCCTATGGTCCCACTTTCTAACCTTCCGGATACCTCACTGCGCTACCACGGACTGTTTTCATCAACGGGTCGCAACAGGCCACAAGTTGTAGGCTACATCAAAAACATATACACTCCAGTAAACTTGAGGTCCACCGATACACCGCAGGGCGAACTACGCAATTGGAAAAGGTAAAGGCGTACGCGTATCAAACGTATAAAGCTTAGTCCTAACGGGATTGCTACAAGCTAACATTCTGCTCTCTAGGCAGCGACGAGATCATTGTGAATGGCCGCAGACGTGGCGTGTGATTTGTATGCGCGTGTGCATATACAAACGTAGTAGTCACGCGACTCTCCAAATTGCAGGCTTGTCTGTCTTACTGTCACGCTCCTGATTTTGTTGCCGGTCGCTTTCTTCCGACAACACGACAGGTCTGTGTCGTAGCTTGACAAAGAGCTCAACAATCCCGACAATCAGCGAGTGTCGGTGAAAGCGCGCGGACAATAGCGCCTGTCTCGAGGCCACGCGTGCGTACTCTGTATTGCAGGCGTTGACTACCGCTTTGCTCTTTCTTACATCATCACTTGTTCTCAAGAAAAGAAGAAGAAAAAAGACGGTTTCTTCGAACTGAGGTGATAACAATGGCAAATCCTTAGTCCTGAGGATCGTCATCGTATACGCGGAGGTCTTGGAAACCGACCAAAGTGTCCAGTATATAGGCACGGCTACATCAGTTCGCCAATTGTGTGTATCTCTCTCTCTCTCTCTCTCACACACACACACACACACACACCACACACACACACACACACACACACACACACACACACACACCACGCACGCACGCACGCACGCACGCACGCACCCCCCCCCCCCCACACACACACACGCACACCACACACACAACACACACGCACACACACGCACACCACACACACGCACACACACGCACACACACGCACACGCACACGCGCACACACACACCACACACACACACACACACACACACACACACACACACACACACACACACACACACACACACACACACACACACACACAGACAGATAGAGAGAGAGAGACTGCTACAGGGATTGTTACGTAGAAAACAAGCATACACTCGCAAAATAAAAGTGAAAAAATATTTACTGACGTTTCGGCTCCCGTACGGATGCCCTGATCACGACACCCGTATCGGTGCCGAAACATCAGTAAGCATTTTATCTGACAAGTGTAAGCTTGTTTCTACAATGACCTAACCTCGCCAGACGGCTTTTCGTCAAACCCTTGATTACATAAGGACTGTTACGGTGCCTTTCCCCTTACCTTCGGATTTTTGTCTTCACCCATTTCATTCAGCTATGTAAATCTCATTTTTATATCGCAGTTGCGCATAGATTTGGGCAAGATACTCCTCCAACGCACAAGCGCTTTGCGGATCTAGGGTTCCCAGCAAGCTTCCGGGTAACTATACAGTTCTATCACAAGCATTAACTTTCGGTATTTTACGTGCGAAAACCACGATATGATTACGCCACAATGGTGCAGAACTCCAGATTAATGTTGACCATCTGTATTTTTAAATGCGAAGCATTTATTAGCGAACCCAAGGCACCTTGAGCGTCTGTCTATCTGTCTGTCTGTCTGTCTGTCTGTCTGTCTGTCTGTCTGTCTGTCTGTCTGTCTGTCTGTCTGTCTGTCTGTCTGTCTGTCTGTCTATCTATCCGCCTACGTCTGGATGCTCTCGTGATTGCCTCCTTTACTTGGTGTAGACCAAAATTCGCATGGGAGGGTAACAGGATTTGACGAATATGACTGTCTTGTCATGACATAAAAAACATGAAAATCCTCTCGCGTACGTCGTCAAGCCCTTTCCTCTAGACACGTGTGGCACATATCCGTTTACCACTGGGCCGCGGTGTACGGGTATTCGCCACATGGTGCTTGACAGTTTATATCTACCCAGAAATGGTGAGAACAGACATTGGTAATTTAAATGCGAGGATGTTAAGAAAAACCGATATCGGCAGCGTTGACCCGTCGAATGTAAACAATAAAAATCAGGATCCCAGCAGGAATCAAACCCAAGCATTCTGCGTGGCAATCAGGCATTCTACCACAGAGCCACGCCAGGTCCGTAAACTGATTTGAAAAAACAGCCTATGCAGGCGTAATGTCGGTGCAACGTCAATTGTGATTGTGTTGCTGGCTAATTTTACAAGTAATCAATAAATACTACATATGTACTGCTACGATACAGGGTCATATCAGATTAACGTCTGTGGTTCCAGTGTTGGCTCCGCTTTTGTAGGAGTCTAATAAACATTACATTTGTATTCCTATGATTCAGCAAGCTACGGTAGATGAGATTAAGAAGTTTGCAGGTATTACGTGGCAGCAGAAAGCACAGGACCGGGTTGATTGGCGGAACATGGGAGAGGCCTTTGCCCTGCAGTGGGCGTAGACAGGCTGATGATGATGATGATGATGATTCAGCAAGCTATATTCAATCATTCCTCGAGCCAGGAGGAATACATTAACGAAAGCTACCTATGATATCCATACGATTGCATCATAAAGTGCACTTAGTTTCGATAATACTGACCTATGTACTCTAACGTGAGGGCTGACGTTACATCAGACCATAAGTTACCCTTTAAATGCCAGTGTTGTCGACGAGCCTGGTATAGGTCCACGATGGGTACACAACTACTACACTTACAAAAACACGTCGATCCCCCTTGTAACGCTTGGCTCAAAGCCGAAAAATGCACCATAGAACAACTCGCTGGCTGCTTTGCATAAAACCAATTCCCACGAGGCGTGGGATCTGCTGAATTTTCTTTTTTTCTAACGTGCACATATATCAATGTACGCGGGCCTTCTTGCATTGAATGGGATATACGGAACGTTTCAGAAGGGATGGCTTTCACAGTACAGCAAGAACACGGACAATGATGTAGGAAAATGTGTTGCTGATCTTATACGGACACAAGGGAAACACGGAACATGTTCTAACGACGGCGATCATAGAAGCGGAGATCCTACGCAGGAAGTCGCGCATGTTCGAGGGATTACTGAGAACAAGTTCGGTTGTCTGTCTTCATTATTTCGACAAGCCTTAATTATATACATTATCACGCACTAAAAAAAAAAAGACATTTAGGAAACATCTTACGCAATAATTGTTCGTGAGATAACATTTCAGCTAATCCTGATGGTGGACATGCAGTTCGCGAAGCTAGCTTGCGAATGGCAAATGCACCTGCGAAAGAAAAATCGTCGGTTTCGTGTTCTTCCGTTGTAGTAGATTTATTCTTGTTCGATCACATTAAGCGAAAGCAGAGATCGTTTTATTACACCACCTGCTCCATCTAGGAGGTCGACCTAGAATCGAGACCGATATGTATTCGAGTGAATACGGTAATCTCCCACTCATAACTCAAACACATATAGTGAGGTGGAAAACAGCCCGAAATGTCTCCGTGTGATGAGCAAACTCCCGCTCTCAGTCTTCACGGTTGTTGCGATGATTTGACCGCCAACACGTACGCAGCTCCGTTTGCCTTCGATGCATCTGGCTGCAACCATTACACGCGCTCGCGCACAGCGCTTACGGCGCTCCCAGCCGCAGCAACGATCCACGCTGGTAAACAGGTTCCCGTTAGGTCTTCCTTCCTCGTCCAGCCGCCGACCGGGAGACGTCGTCTTGGTCGTCGTCGACGGCGGCGGCGACCCGCCTCCTCTGCACAGCCCAAACGGCGTGCCACAAATTACAGCGTCGCCACATTACGGCGGGCGAGGAATGCGCGGGAGAACTTCCGGGACAAGTTGCATTTGCGAACCTCCTCGGCATCGGGGTTTTTTTCGATCATGCCTCTCCAACGAGAGAGCGAAGAGCAGCCCACTGGAGACGAAGCTCCAACAACCCGACACCTTTTGGAGCATATAAATATAAAAATATTGTCTATCTCAATCACATATACCCAGTCCCGGAACACCGCTTCGAACACTGTGAGCGTCCTGCAGGGTATATTGTCACGTGGTTGTGACGGCGAAGAAGACGGCAATCGGGCTATCAGAGGCGGAACTCTTTATTTGAGCGAACTTGTGCCCGCAGGAACGGAAAAGCTAAACTACAAGCAACAACCGCTGTGCACTGATAGCGTCGAACAGAGCGTCGGCCGTCGATAATCTGCCAAGCGGTGAAGCACGTCGCCTTTTGTATACATGTGCTATCGAAGATTCCAGCGTTATCGCTGGTGGTCGCGTAAGCTCTCGAATAAAATAGACAATTCGCGTCCTGCGCGCAATCTTAACAGAATGATCTCAAACAATCGCGAAGCTTCTCACACTGTGGTGTGGTCAGCGCCGAGCGTCGCTAACAGTCCTTGCGGATGAAAGCATCAAAGGAGTAAGAGCCTCTGTCAGGCAATATGGCCTTTAGCTCTTACTCCTCTGTCTGTATCAGAAAGAAATAAACTTGAACTTGAACTTGAACTTGAACAAAACACGCGCGGCCAAATAAAACACGCGTGGCAAATCTGTAGTGATATCAATATGCGACGGCAGACGCGTCACAGTGGCGCGTGATATACACTTGTTCTTGTTCACCTGGCTCACACCCACTGTGGGGGATTGGCCAAAAACAGAGTGGTTTTATAAAATGTTATAGTACTTTGGAATAAGGGAGGTTACAGTCGAGGCTAGCTTCGATTCATCGTGTTCGTTTGACTGGTAAAAAGAATGTCTCCTAATGGTAAATCCAGTTGAAACAGAAAGGGTTGATTAGAAGTACTCTTTTGATTAGGTTTTGTTTTCATTACGGCAATTTCGTGAACCTAGCTCAGATTTATTTTAGATGGTCTGGAAAGTGTCGTTCTATAGCTTGCCCCATACACTCTTGAAAAAAAAAAAGAAAGAAAGAGTACGTGTTACTCTTTCATGTACACAATTATTCACACCACTTGTTTTTGTTAGTTGTATCAACTAGTGGCTATAAAGAGCCAAATGCATGGAGCTTTAGATGAACTGAACCTCCTGCGTAATAAACTTGCCTTCGTTTAACTTCATTTTGCAGTGTACTGTTGCATACGATTACTTTGCTGAAGGCACCACTATGTTCGACGAGTCGTTCGACGTGCCGCTTCCCGCGAGCCACGTCTAAAGTGTAATTTTTCTTTGCTCAAAATTGACATAATTGAGAACGAATTCGCACCATATTAATTCTAGTCTGGGATTTGATACAATTTATGCAAAAATAATTCATGAATGACTTCAGAATAAATAGATATATAATTACAACTTAATTGCGAATAATTACTATAACACACATAAATTAGCGCATTATGAAATTATTTTTCTTGCAATAAAATATCCAGTGCCTTGAAATAACGTTGCATCGATTTGACGCATTTACAGACAGTTCTTCATAGGTGGCGCCTGGAAGGGTTAAATGTAGTCTACACAGACTGCTAACTAAAAATAATTTAGAATAAGCAAAAAAAGAAAAAAAGAAAGCAGCCAGCAATTACCGATACACACAGAACGTCGTGTTCCGTATAACACATGGTGTACTTAGCACGTTTTGCTTGTCAACAGCCGTTGTAACGTCATAGACAGTCCAATCCTGGCTGTACGACAAAAGTGCGCGCGTGGTGTTTCAAGGCCTGAACTATACGGGGTACAGACGACCACTGCACGAACTGTACCTGTGGTTTGTATATGCGCCCAAGGCACTTATCCCTCACGCCGTCTTGCAGTCATTTGCATTGTGCAGCATAGCATACCGGCTACATAACCTCTACAGCTTCCATTAAAGCCATCTATGTTCTCTAATCCCTCCGCAACCGATTGAGCCAAAGTTCGCCAGCGTTGGAAAGCGTGCCCTTAAGTGATGCCGCAAATCGCCGTCCGCATTCGGACAGTGTGTCGCCATATCGAAGATTGTGCCTCGGCTTCCTGTCTATAACTCTCTATACAACCTGTAAGTGTACTTACGCGTTGTTGCGGAGTGTTTGTTTGTGTACTTACGCGTTGTTGCGGTGTGTTTGTTTGTTTTGCTAAGCTCGGAGCGATGAAAACAAAAAGGAGCTTGAGTGAATTGGCTCGGCCATTGGCAATGGATCCAGGGTCTTTTTTTCTTCGGGCAGCATATATACCTGGCCTCGTGCATGCAATGCCCGTTTCTCCTGTCTCCGCAACCGGTAATGGCGATCACACGCGAAGTACAGAGCGAACGATGTCTCCTCTGGACGCGAGCGGCCGTGGCCTTAATGCCTTTTGACGTGAATGGGGCATGCAGAGCTTGTTTCTCGGTGAGCGGCGAAAGCTTCAAGGATTGAATCATGGCGTACGTTGTATGCCACGCGTTGCGCCTCGCTAGGAAGTATATCGTAAGTGGTTGTTTCTTCTCTGCAAAAAAAGGAGCAAAACCGTGAGCGTGGTAAATTTCTTAACAGCGTGCAGAACGGGGCGTGCGGGAGAGCTGGCCTAGAATTGCGGGAAAAAGAAAAATGCGCGAAGCCATCTTCGCTTTCGTTATGCTCCCGAACAAAAGATGTTTTTGTTTCTTCCCGTTCTTTTCCATCCACGCGTAACTCTTTCAAGCGTAAAACCACGCAGAGACGAGAGCGTAGCGTTTAATGATCTACGAAGATCATTAAGCGGCAGATCATCTGGATCAACTCTTTCGCATTATACGCTATATGCATGATGGGCTAATGTATATGAGCTTGCGTAATTCCCGTCTCGGCTGCCGGTAAATTGCCCAAAAAGATTCGACAGGGTCACGCGCATGAACAAAGGAATGGAATAAAGAAAACTTAATATGCGTTTCACATTGGACTTTCGGTCGAGTTTCTGTGAACGCACGTACGCATGCACATATCGCTAAATTGAAGAAAGAAAGAAAGAAAGAAAGAAAGAAAGAAAGAAAGAAAGAAAGAAAGAAAGAAAGAAAGAAAGAAAGAAAGAAAGAAAGAAAGAAAGAAAGAAAGAAAGAAAGAAAGAAAGAAAGAAAGAAAGAAAGAAAGAAAGAAAGAAAGAAAGAAAGAAAGAAAGAAAGAAAGAAAGAAAGACCTGTCTTTTGATAAGTTGAACGACGCCTCCTGGCCTAGGATTTATTACTCCAATACAAAAGCAAGAAAAGAGGATATGTGTTTCAAGTGGCACTCGCCATTGCAAACGTCGTTTGTTTTGCTGACAAGGAGGAAATTTCGACGATATAACTTTGAAGTTCATTGAAGCGTAGCACGGGGAAAGAGATTGACAGCCATATTAGCATGCGCACATAGACCGCAAGTGCGCTTCCCTGCGCTGCGCATTCGCCCAACTAATGTCGGCACTTGTTGCGCTTCAAGTGTAGAGAAGGTCGTATAGTTGCACGTGCTGGGGCTTGTCTATTACGCGTGTTTATATCAATATAGCTGTGGCTATACAGTTTCTGCGAGCATAAGCAAACTGCGCTTGAACACGCTGTTTGCAGAAGGAGCCGTCATTAGTTGGGCTAACTTCATCGCAGGAAAGATAGCTTTACGATTATGAAAAGTTTCCATGCAGCCTTTTTAACGTCGAGCTTTGGGCGCTTTTCGCTTACTTACGGAGTCGGCTTTACGTCTATCTTTCTGCCGTCCTCTTATGAAACGCGCACTTTCTCTAACCCGGTAACGTGAGCGAAAGAGCATAGCTGCGCATTGCATTAAGACCATCAGCTGCTGTCCAATATGCTGCATACTTCGACTATAGTAATGAAGCTGCGACCTATCAGAGAGCTCTATTTTTTTTTCTCTCTTCCAAATCCCGGAACGCCAAAAGGAAGCATAGACATGCAAATCTGTACGCACCCTCCATCTCAGCCTAACTTATTATTATACGCAGCTCGATCTGAGAGCAATCAAAAGGATAGAGCCCTATTTCGAAATACCCGTAAATCAGCTAAGAAGCGCACGCACGTTAGAGACAGTAGCCGCCACGATCTAACGTACAGGCCTGCATCGCATTATAATCCTATCGCATGCGCACGTAGTGAATGCATGCAGCTATATACAGCCGGATGAAGACCGATCGCTTTGGCGCCGCACGCTGCTCTCATCTTCCTCCATCCACTCGACGCCGTGCAGCTCCTCCCGGTTTTTTTCTTTATTGCGGCGTCATTACGAGCTCCGTTTCGTTAAAAAAAAAACCATGCAGCATGACGCATGCTAAAGTTGCCGGCAGCAAGCCAGGAAGCTGCGCTGAGAAGGCTGAACGCAACTTACAATAGTTCGTGATTTACTTATTCCAGGGTCTTGGCTGTCATGTAGTATTCACTGAATGAGTTGGCTAGTGCTGAATCATCGGCCGGTGGCTGTTAACACTATTCGTTATTTTAAAAACTGTTGCTGGCAAGTTCTGAATACTTTCAGTTGAGGTTTCCCGTATACACCCTATGAAAAGTGTTCGGTTAAAATTGTGTTCTGTAAAAGAAACTTGTGTAATGGCGTGTATAGTCTATATGTAGCACTAACAGCTTTGACCTGCGGTGTATACTATAGACTGCGTTCGTAAGCTGTTAAGTTGGCTTTCACGCATTGTCTCATTGCTTCATTGCCTCATATATTGCGGTCAGAGAGATGTACGCAGGCGTGGTGTACGAATATCGCGCCTTCATACATCGCACCCCCCCCCCTCCTCTTGGTTCCTTCGTATGCATACGCGAGGTAAAAGTTACGTTATCCTCATTGTCACACCTCAATGCTGCTTTAAATGCTGACACGGCAGCCCTGTCGCAGATGATTGAGAGATTCTGGAAAGCCAGCGTAGGCGCACCAAAAAAACTCAGCCGGTCTGATTAAGTTTACACTTCAGTCGTTCCAGCACAATGTTGAATAGTCCATCAAGCGAAGGCTATATAAGGCAAAAATAAACAAAATAACATTAAAGTGATTTTGGTAACTGTTTATCTGATTCTACACGTTGAAAAATCATTACGCGATGCGTGGACGGTCTTAAAATGTTCTATAAATTTTCTGTAGACAAATATGCTCACACACCTCTTATCGGCCAG
>NC_051178.1:133064675-133108336 GCF_013339695.2 Rhipicephalus sanguineus
ACGTTGCCGACTTTCTGCTCCACGACGTCATTCTACAACCATGGCGCTCCTCGTCAACTGCTCACCGATCGTAGCCGCGCATTTTGTCACGAGTCACTGACGATCTTTTACGCTCTTCCTCAACGCAGCACAAGTTGACCCACTTCCTACCATCCCCAAACAAATGGCCTCACGAGCGCCTAAATCGCACTCTCACGGACATGCTCTCCATGTATGTCTCATCTGACCACCATGACTGGGACCTGGCGCTACCTCACGTGACCTTCGCTTACAATTCATCGCGTCATGATACCGCCGGTTACTCACCTTTTTATATGCTCTATGGCCGTGATCCGACGTTACCACTGGACACCCTACTTCCGGCTACTACATCTCCGCCGAGCGAATACGCACGGGATGCTATCGCTCGTGCCGACCACGCGCGTCAGATCGCCCGCTCAAGGCTGTCGGCTTCACAAGCAGCCCAGAAGACCCTCTACGACAGCAGGCATGTCGACGTTCGTTTCTCGCCTGGTTCCCTAGTTCTCCTGTGGTGCCCGGTTCGTCGTGTTGGCCTGTCCGAGAAGTTGTTATCCCGCTACATGGGTCCATACCGTATCGTCCGCCAGGTAACGGACGTCACCTACGAGATACTATCATCGCAAATACTATCATCGCTTGAAATCATATTTATACGTGACATCAATATTCATATTTGCATAATCAGTACTAAGCGTTGTATTGTTATAACTTTAAATCCATCTTTAACCACATGAATTACATTTCGCCATTTTAATACGCATGTGTCCTTGAATTTCTTCGTTTGTTTGTGTTTCTTGCTGCAAATTGCTGTGTAAAGTCCCCCTCACGCAATGTTCATAGGTGGAGCTGTGAAGTATTGTAATTAATGAAAATAAAATGTAATAACACTGCGTGGCGCCTTAGGTGCTGTGTATACCTCACCCTTCGCAGCCGCGAAGGTTCTTATACTTATGATTCTAATTTACATATCACATGCCTGTGCTCACTGCGGCAGCGAGGAAACCATTGCGCACGTCCTGTGTCATTGCCCTCACGACAGCTCCTAAAGACAACAGCTCTCAGCAAAGCTAGCACGACTCGATGACCAGCCGCTTTCTGAACAATCAATTTTGGAGTGCCAGAACGTTCTAGCTTCCAACTAGAAAGCGACGAAGGCGCTGCTGAAGTTTCTCCGGTCAAGCGACCTCACTAAACGGCTATGATGCTCCCACGCTTGAGTGTGTGTTCGTTTTTTTTTTCTTTTTCTCTCCCTTACCTTTCTGTCCCCCCTTACCCCTTCCCCAGTGCAGGGTATCAAACCGAAAAACTTCTGGTTAATCTCCCTGCCTTTCACTTAACCTTTCTATCTCTCTACATATCAGAATATCAAATGCTTGCCGTCCGCTTGTTCATTGTCAGTTGTGTCGTTTACTGCGCTGGTTGTCCAAGTCTTCGTCATTTTCTTCTTTACTTTCTCATCTTATTTCCTCTTTCTCTCCTCCTATCTTCCTTTCCCTCCTCCCGAAAGAGTAGGCAGGCGTTGTTCCTCTCCAGACTGCAGTTGCCAGCTTGCTCTCTCCCTCGTTTCTCCGTGTCATTGTGTGTCGTGTATGGAAATCAAATACCGTATTTACTCGAATATAAGCCGATGTTTTTTTCGAAAAAGAAAACGATGTGCGAAGGTAGGGGGGGAGGGGTCGGCCTAGATTCGAGTGCAATGATTAAGTTTTTTTTTTCTCGCCTTGCGAATGTCGGGGGTAAGCTTAGAATCGGGGCCGGCCTCGATTCGAGTAAATACGGTAATAATAATAATAATAATAATAATAATAATAATAATAATAATAATAATAATAATAATAATAATAATAATAATAATAATAATAATAATAATAATAATAATAATAATAATGATAATAATAATAATAATAATATGAAGATTATACTTCTAAGAAATAACCTTTTCAAAAAGTTTGAGCCAATAATCTTCATGAGACGGAAAACTCATTAAGGATATCATATTTCGTCGTGCGATCTCGTGGGCCCAATGGAATACGGCGGCCTGGGCTTCCTGGATCCCCATCTAGAGCGCCACCTTCCACGCGGCTTACCACAATAAACAGAGGGATTTCGGGATTATTCAAGCTGAATTGTGTTCCTCAAGAAGCGAAAACAGTGAGCAAGAAAAAACACGTCCCTGCGCATTCATTGTTAAGTTTAGGCTTCACCTCTTTGAACGATCTTCATTCCGTGGTCTGTTGTAAGTACTACATATACCGGGCGACCATTCTTCTCTGTACAAGTCTATCACCATACCTATGGCAATGACTCTAACTACAATCAAATTATCGCGTTGTCCTGACACGTACAATAGGGTATGAATGCTACTCAGCGGCAAATGTTAGTAGGAAAAACAGCAACAGCGACGACCAAACGACATGTGTAGTACATCTATTTCCAGCTTCCCCACTCCGAATTGTTGTTTAATTAAGTTAGCGTTCTGTTCATTAATCTGGCCCCCGGGCACGACTGGCTTCCTGGTTTGTTCTGGTTTTGTACCGGCTTCCTGGTTTCCTGGTTTGCCTCAGTCGGTATAACCAACACGTTTGCCTTCCTCTGGTATAGGCTCGCGTTATGGTTTCTGCAGAGACAACGAGTCTTCATAAATTACGAGCTATTGTTTTTCGAGGGAATTGTGTGGTATTCAGCTGTAGACGGGCGAACGGCGAAACTCGCCTTAGTGAAAGCATATCTGTCTGTCTGACGGTCTTCCGCATCGCTCGTTTGCATAAAGAAAAACTAGAGAGAAACAGAGTTTGTTGAATGTGTGAGTTATCGTTATACGAAACGCAGAAACAAGGTTTACCTAAGAAAATCCGTAGTAGCACGTGAAGCATTTGTTGGCGTGAGTCAGAGGAGTAGAAGTATACAGATATATTGTTTCATTACATGTTCTGTGGCAGCGGTTATTTCACATGAGCCAACAGCTTCCCAACTGTAGCCAGCATGAGTCACTGGCACTGCTTGTATTATCCATGTTTTGATTGTAGTTTTCCATGATATTTTGTACGTCCTCCTTTAGATCGCCAAATATCTTTTTTTTTTATTGAAATTTTGGCTCAGCAAACGTTCTATTTTTATACTGGCCTAAGAACTGCTTCTGGAACTTTACTCTTTCCGAAAAACCCTTCGCATAAGAAACAAAGTTACATCTACATTGCGGTAGACTTGTCTATGCGGAACAGTCGCTAAAACGAAAGACTTGAGGGCACGCCTTTTTGACTTTCCCGTACCAGCTTGTTGTGACTTCAGGTATCTTCACGGGGCTTGCTTAAAGACAAGTAGTTATTCTTATATCGTGAAACATTGACTACAGCGCAAGAAAATCATTCAAAAGGGACACCAGAGTCAAGGAGGCAAGTTTCGAGAAGATTTAGCGCACCGCAACGGCCCGAATGTAAAAAAGAAATGAACACGAGAATTAGATCTCGAGGTGACACTTCGGCGTACCGGAGCTTGGATTGAGGCGCGATACTCACAAACGGTTTCTTGCTGTTATTTTCTATTTGTTGCAATCGCCAGATGACACAAAAGCAAAGGAAGGAGATTGAAAGGAATTAGTCTATAGACGAATAAATGAACCATTTAATTCAAAGCCCAGTCGGCGAAAGCTCTGCCGGACCATCAATAAAGTTGTTACCAACCCAAATTCAAAAGATCAGCTCACTAGTATAAATAACAAATGGGGTGACAGGAGAATAACTAACTGACTAACTAAGTAAAGTAGAATACTGGGCGAGTTGGTATAGATTCATGTCGCAGCGAAGCGCGAGGCAAACAGGACACAGTAGCGCCTGTCCTGTGTTTTCCTTGCTGTGTGCTGTTTTACTCGCGCTTCGCTTCAACATGAACTAACTAACTAACTAACTAACTAACTAACTAACTAACTAACTAACTAACTAACTAACTAACTAACTAACTAACTAACTAACTAACTAACTAACTAACTAACTAACTAACTAACTAACTACTAACTACTAACTAACTACTACTAACTAACTAACTAACTAACTAACTAACTAACTAACTAACTAACTAACTAACTAACTAACTAACTAACTAACTAACTAACTAACTAACTAACTAACTAACTAACTAACTAACTAACTAACTAACTAACTAACTAACTAACTAACTAACCAAGTAGCTACAAACTGATTGGGTGTGTCGCTTAAGGGTTATCTTGAGAACAGTCGCTTTCAATGCGTCAATGATGAAATTCAAAACTGAGACTATATTACCACGGTCACTTATGGGAGAGGCACGAAATGACGTCACGTCGAAAAGAAAACGAAACTCGGGGAACCGTGCAGTATATAGGGAAGCATGGAGCTACGTGTATACGTGGAAGCCTACAAGCTCATAAAGGTGTCCGTAAACAATACAGATATTATAGCCCAAAGAAAAGTAAAATAACCCTGACGAGCGGGAACTCAATGGCGTAAAGATGCGACGCAAGCTTTCAGGACAAAATTTTGCCATTGTGACGCGGCTAAGCATCTTGTGTGCGACTACAAAGGTAATACGGTGAGGCCATCGCAATTTTGTTTAAGCGTTTCGCTCGAATCGAAACCGAAAATTGCCACGCAGCAGGGAATTTTATAAGCAGCGTGCAAACAATGTAAGTTGGTGCATGTTGTTATTCCATGTAGCTCTTTAGAGCACGAAACACACACACCGACAGTTAAAAAAAAGGGAGCGCTTTTTCTATGATTTTTTAAAAATGTTTTACTGTCCGTGTACTTTGTGAGCTAAAACGCTAAAGAACTGGCTCGTTGTCGACTGGTACGGGCTGCAAAAGGAGCCGCACAACTTCTAAACCATCTGCGTATTTATAACTTTAGCGGTACTTTCCTTGCCAGAGCATGAACTAATTCTGTGCTAGAATGCACGACGAATTGCGACACCTTCCATTACAGCACTTGCTTACGCAATACTGCAGACACGCCCCGTAAGAAAACAAGGAATTCAGGGACGTACGGGAAACTCACAGAAGACGACAGAATAAGATTTTTTTTATTTTGATTTTTATAAACTACTTTGCACAAATGCAAACAAAAACACCAAATAGGAGAAATTCGTAGGTGATGCGCTGGACGCATTCACGGTACTTCGCAGTTAGAGCGGAGCAGGTTGCCTGTTCTGCGGTTCGTGTTATTTCTGCCTCCGTGAACAGCGAACTCAAAAGGCCCGAAAGTATGCAGTACACTTATGCCGACATTCCGGTTCGAGTTCTTATATTATTTTTTTTTCTCTGAGCTGGTGTTCTTTCTTCGTGTTCTTATTTACTTACCTTACTGCTTGGTGCGGATACTAAAGCTACACGTTTTGCCTCACCTGCCTCGAATGAAATATTGATTCTGTCGCGATTCTTTCTTGCACTCTAAGAAAAAAAAGAGTATGCGTGACTCTTTTCGGAGAGTTCTGACTTGCCACGTATAGGACTCTCTTTAAATAGTCACGGTGACTGTCTTGGTGGGCCAGGGTCGGCTCGCTCTAGGAGAGTCCCCTGACCCTCTAGGAAGAGTGCAAAGACTTTCATCGGGAGGATCACGTTACCACTCATAGGGAGTCAGACGACTCTTGCCGGTAACGCTCCTAGGGGAGTCAAGGGACCCACACCGAAGCATCAAGCGACTCCACAAGTATTTTAAGCTACTCATTTGATCCTTGCTCTACTTTTGCGCGACTAGAGTTGAAAATAGCGGAGTATTCATTTTAAGCAAGTGCAATAATACTTGCCGTTCTGCCCAGCGACTGTAAAAAAAGAGTAGTTCAGTTTTAGCATTATTTTAATAAAACTCGTCAAAACAACACATATTTTCCAACAAAGTTACATAGAAAGCGCGAAAAGATGGTCTGTGATTTCCAATTAAGAAGTGTGGGTATTCCTCATTTACATGCTTCTATGAGTATAGCCAACTAAAATGTGTGACTGTGATGTGCACAGTGTCATATGGTGCTAAATGAACAGCAGAAATCGCCATCATGTTTCCATATTTATTCCTTGTGATTAAGAATAAATAAAAAAGTGGTGACGGCTTGAGGCATCAGACTTGTGGCTTGCTAGGTTGTCGCTCCTGTCCAGCGTGAGCACCATGAAAAACGGTATCTGAAAAGCAGAACGTGATATTATGATGAGGAAATGAAATTGCAGTAAAAGTTTGCAAAACCTACACAATAAGTGGTTCACACAGACATAATAAAGGCTAACAACAAAACAACAAAGCACATCCTCCGGCAGCCAGGGGCATGCCGTGAGCGGCTATTGACCGCACGTTTTACAAACGTAACCCATCCTTAAATACTCAGATAAACAGATGCGAGTACTAGGGCCCGAACGACACCCAGCGCGTGCGTACGCCGTCTACGTCGAGATCAGACATGTCATATGCTAGAATTAGCGCACATAACTGCCACAATCACGTACACTCACTCGATTCTGTTATAGCGCCCAACGGCAGTGTATGCAAACCTCGAAAACAGCAAACAGAAACGAGGGAAAAGAGTGCACGCCGGCGGCCGCAATAACGCGCGCCGTCGAAAGTCTAGAGCTTTTTTCACTTTACCGGCTTGGCGTGTCCAACTTGACTACCGCGTACATTCTGGAAGCCACCGTACTATACCTGCACCTCAAACTACCGTCTTTAAGCCAACAAAAACCATTACATATAGTGCGTCTGAGCGTTCTGTACACAGGCTTTTTTTTTTTTTCGCGTTCCCACGCGTGGAAGCACGCCGCACACTCAAGGTCGATGGAAATGTTATTATGAAGTAGACTAAAGTGCACCTCAAAACGACATCTTGCACCTTCAGTAGTGCAGACACGACGTGCGATCAGCAAGAAATGACCCTCGAATATTGTTTGCATCGCTCACTTTATGGGAGCTTGTACAGCAACGCGCATAACGGTGGCAACTCGTTAACTGACAGCTTGAGTTGGGCATCCGCAACAGCCCCGCGGATACAGGCTACTGTTGGAAATGGCGGGCAGATTCCGCAGAGCTGCTGCAGACGCCCAGCTAAAGCTGTATAATTAGTGCCTACGAAAGCAGTACACTCACCGTTTACTGGCGCCCGTTGTCAGTGTCTGCAGCTCCATGAATATCCCGCCCTCCAAGCGTCACTTCGTGCACGGAGCTGGCTTCAATACCACCGAAGACGCGCAACCAACTCATCCACGCAACGCATTCCAATAGACCAGGAGACTGAGACGACTGAGACATGGGTGTTCTCTGACTGAGAGAGGAGAGCGGCGCGCCACCCCGGCGCCAACCCCGTCTGCGTCTGCGTCGCCGAGCAAGGCGCCACAATGGCCACAACGCCACAACGGCGCCAAAGGGCGAGCGTGCGATATGTATGGCGTATACGGCGGCTCTTCCGTATACCGAAGCCAATCGAAACGCGCTTCAGGAGGGTCCAGTGACTCCTTCCCAAATGCGAACTCTTTTTTTCTGCCTGTACCTTCCAAAAGGGGTCAGATGGACACCCGAAGGGAGTCACGGTTCCATGACCCTCTTTTGACTCTCTTTTTTCTTAGAGTGTGCTTCTGCGCTTTTCTTGACGGGCAACGGTTTTGTAATCGCCGCTGTGGTTTCAGCAGGTGCCGGAACTTTCTTTTTCTTTTTCTTTTTTCGCGTATGGCTCGGCAGCTCTCCTTATATAAAAGTTCAGTGAGCGGGTATATAGAGTGCAAACGGCAAAAAAAAAAAAAAAAGAAGTCAATTTCAGTGGTTCCCACAATTTCCACGCGTTTTACACAAATGCTTGCGAAATCACTGTTCATAAGCGGAGCATTGTTTCTTCACCGTGGAACGCATTTCACTGCTCGCTTTCTGACAGCTCTCCGATATACCAGCCGAATGACGATGGTGGATGCGTAAGCTTAACGAAAATAGGATAAGCAAAGGGGTATCGGTGTAGGTGCCGATGTCGGTGCCGATTTAACACCTAGAAGAGAACCGCGTAGCTTATAAAACGGTAGTCTACGTTAAAATTGAAATTTCACGACAGATTAGTTTTAAGGCTACAATGCGGTTTATACACTTTCCAGGACCGCCAAAAATTGCTTGAGGGTCGTGAACGATTTCGCGTTCAAGAATTTAAACGACGGGCATTTGAAACAAAGATATTTCGTAACAATAATTCATGAAACGAAGGATGTGGACATGCATAGATATGTAATTTTCAGAATATGAGATATCCACTGCTATTTAACACCGTGGTTTCTTGGTTGAAAAGTAGGTGTTACTAAACTAGTGAAACTGCGAACTCATTCTGCGAACTCACACAGCGAGTTCGCAGAATGAGTTTCATCTCTTTGTATCCCTGTCTCTCATTCGTTTACGGCGCTAAAATTTACGAACCACATATGCGCTCCGCGCGTTGCATTGTGCGACACAACGCTGCAATATATGTGTCCGACTATAGGTTCGTTGGTTTGTTGAGGCGCATTATACAGGCGAGGTTAGCCTGGCCATCTAAGCCTGCAATTCCTCTGCTTGTCCGTCTTCTTCATTGTTCTTAAATAAGTTTAGTGTCGCGTAGATATTAGAGTGAGCACTACTGCTTTTAAATGCGAAGCATTTCTTAGCGAACCTCAGGCACTTTGGGCGTTTCTATCTATCTATCTATCTATCTATCTATCTATCTATCTATCTAGCCGCCTACGTCTGGGCGCTCTCCTGGTCGTCTCCATAACTTGTAATATACCAAAATCGGCATAGCAGGGGATCAGTGTATGGCGAACACGATTCACCGGTCATGACATGAATAACGCAAAATACCTGCCGCGTACGTCATGAAACCCTTTCTCTCAATCACGTGTGGCACATACCCGCATACCAGAGTTCATGTTACGCGGGTATATGCCACAGGTGATACAAAGTCTCAACCAACACAGTAACCGCGAACACACACATTGACACGCAAGGAAAGGGATCATAATAATAATTGTTGGGGTTTTATGTCCGAAAACCACGATATGATATGAGAGACGCCACGCCGTAGGGAATGGCTCCGGAGATCTTGACCATTGGGTATTCTTTAACGTGTACCAAGATCGCACAGAACACGGGCATCTAGCATTTTGCCTCTATCGAAATGCGACCGCCGCGGCCGGGATCGAACCCGCGACCTTCGGGTCAGCAGCCGAGCAGCTTAACCGCTACACCACCGCTGCGGACGCAATGAAAGTGAGGAAACTGAAGACAGAACATCCCTGGAGGACGCTCAACTACCATCCACTCGTCCACGTCCACGACGTGGACCACGTGGATTACGCAAAAACCGGCGTCAATGCTTCCTGCAATAAATCTGCTGAGAGAACCAGGCCTCTCATCGTTACCGGTGTCTTCAACATTGATTTATCAAGACCTAAAAATGCTTGGTCCTTATATTAAGTGAAAGACGGATTGAATGTGGAGAGGGCATCAAAAGACCTCGCTGCCATGTCCACGACAGGAGGCATAATAGATCATTTCATCGTAAGAGGCATCCAGGATTTCCGCCAGCTGTACTATACCTCGCGCTTCACTACACTTATGGCTCATTCACACTGGGGAATCCGCCGGCCACAGCGACCGGAATTCGCGCGCCGCCGAAAGTCAACATTGTTCACACCGCTTAGCAACCGCACCGCCGAAACTAGGGCGTCTAGTTGTCATCGTCCCTTCGCGCGAAGGAACGCTGGCATCGACGCGCTCGGCGTTGTGTTCGCGTTTCGTTATGGCGAAGCGCATAAACAGGAGCAGGGTCGTGGAACTGCTGGGCCTGCTGCAAAGCAACTTTCTGGCGATGTCTGACGAGGATAAACATGCATTCGCCGAACAAAAGAAACGACGCAAGCACTTGTGGTTGGTTCGTCCTGATTTGCAAGACGCGAGAAGCTTGGTCGAGCCGAGGTAATGCTACCTGTTTTGCGAGATCGCGATGATGTATTGCAAAGATGCTAATCCCGACAACACTTGGCAGTTGTCGAGAGCTACAGGATCATTAGGAAAGACTTCGCTGTTGCTGCGGGCTTCGACGACTGGGATATCACAAGCGCGCCGCCATTTTTCGAATGTTCGACTCGCGTTCCGATTGGTTCGCAGTGAAGGAATCCGGCGGCAGCTGCCACAAAAATCGGTCCAGGATCGATCGACGCGGAATGGGCTTTTCCGGCGGATCTCGCTGCCGCCGAAGCGGATTCCGCGCGCTCTGGCCGCCGAATGTCTCAGTGTGAACGCGCCTTTAGACCCCTCGTATCCGCGATCACGAACGGATCCGATTAACAAGTCCGGTCCAGCTGCTGGTGCTCACTGATCACGGTGATGATGAACTGGATCGAGAACTGTCAAGAACCCCTTCTACACATACACATGGGTTCGTGAAACGTGCGTGCGTTCTCCGTCATAACGGACAAGTATAAGCATAACAACTGTAACTGTGACTGTAACGCACGTGCAGTGCGCCTGCGCGTGCCATTCGGCTGTGTATATATCTAGGGAAACTTTCCTGAATGAAGCTTAGTTGCGAGTTACGCCTGTCCTGTGCGTTTGTGGACCTTCTTTGTCCTGTTCGGATTCGCGCTATCAAGTATTTATATCAGCTTACCGCTTCTGGTGTTGGTACAACCCATGTGTCTGTTGCCATCGCTACGCAACTGCAAACAACTGGTCATATAATAGATTTGCGACGCTTCAACATATGACTGTGCGTATACCACTTCCATATTTCTCTAGCGCCTTTCCGTAACGTTTCGTTCAATGTGAAAAATTACGCCATAGTCACCATCCCGAGCATGCTTCGCATAACATCGATTCCCACGGTACGTGGGATCTGCCAAATTTTTTTTATAAAGTCCGCTTCTTGTAATGACATCCCAGTTTCTTTTTTTTTCTCCTCCGTTTCGTATAAGTCTCTGCTTGTTTACCCTCAGTGCGCTGAATATTCTCCGCTACGACGATAAACCGAAGAACGAAGTTCCAGCTACGCTTAGAAGGACGAGGCACTTTCTGCGGCAGACACGGTAATTTTCTAGCTCACCTGATCTCTTCCCCTGTGGCCTCTGGCAGTCGGTGTTCCCGTGTGGCGTTCCTCCAGAGAACTGGACTGAGCCCAATGGTACGTTGGTTCCGGTCACCCAGCGAGAGCTATAACGTGTAATGTGCGATGCACTGGCCCGAAGGCCGACGCAACAATTTGCGCAGTCCATTTCGGGCTTTCGTTGCTTCGTGAAGCTGGCGCCATGGATTGGCGTGGCTTCCTTCGGCTGATTCCGCCGGATAATTACACGGTGAAGGAATGCGGCAGGCTCGGAACGGAATGTTCAGCTGAGAACTCGCAAAAGATGCATTCTTGCGGAGTAAGTTTAGTTATTGCAGTGACTGCACTGAGACGTTTAATAAATTAAACGTCTCAGGGGCTTCTTCAAGCGTGCTCTGTGCCACGACATTTCACGTGCACCCTTATCCAGCACCTAACCGTCGGGTATCCATGTACTACGTCTTAAAAAAGTTTAGATAAGTTCGAAGTAAGAGGATTTGTCTCTCTACTTTCTGTTCGGGGAACGACGGGGTTCATGCTACCTTTCCGCATCGCAACAAAAATGAATCAGACTTTTCTTTCGATTTCGTTTAGATATAAGCGATATAATTCTTCCATTAAGAAGTAAAGGAAAACGAAATGAAGTGAATCCTCATGCATACATGTACTCCCGGAAACGGCATACATACCTCCGTGGTTATTTCGGTCTCAGCAGCGTCAAGTTATCGTCGCTCCGTCAGTTACTCGTATAATACCCCGAGTCTTATGCAGATGTCATTTCTAGCGGTCGTATTCAACACGCGTCGCACGTTTCGCCCTTTCTTTTCCCGCGGGCGTTCGTTCGCCGTATTTCTCGTCGTTCGCTTATTTCACTTTTTTTCTCTGTCACAAGAAATAGATTTGGATGTTACTGAGTCATTCCCACGTTTCCTTTGAATGTATTGACTATTAACCCATTGTGCGCTCGCGGCTAAGCTTTTCCAGCAAAAGACGTCAAGTAGTAATATTCGTTCCATATACTTCGACGACCTGTAACGAGTTCGTCGTGAAACCGGGCTCAACACGTGTAGATACACGACACTCAAAGTCCTCTATTGTTCCGCAAGTCGCATAATCTGCACCGGGAGAGTCTTAACCGGAGAAAAAAAAAGTAATGAGGAAATGCTTCTACATCCGCTTTCGCGAGAGGTACGTCGTTAGTTAGGGGCTTTGCCTGGGTTTCGTGAAATCGCTCTTGTTGTAAAGCTGTCTTTCTTAGGGCAGCAGTAAAGTGAGAAGAGCACTGTCACTTCCTCGTAAAAGAAAAGTATTATGAATACATCGATGTATAAAAAAGCTTAAACAACAATCCTATACAGTTAAGGAAGGAGGCGGGTGTCATACCACCCCCCCTCCCCCCTCTCGCCCTTTAAACCACACGCGTAGCCGGTGCCGACGGCACCATGTGAAGTGTGCTTCACAGTCTATAAGGATCTTAAGCTCTTTCCCACCCGACAATAACGGCCTTTGAAATCCCTTGTCTATAATATCAGCGGAACCGCGGAGCGGAGACCCGCACCACCATTACAAAAGCGGACGGAAGGTATGAGACCTTTCGCGCCAAAGCAGTCTTACCTTTTCTTTTCTAATTAAAAAAAATTAATTTAGGGACACTAAAGAGGAACAGCGATACTCCATTACTGGATACAATTCCTTGGTAAAAACTTCCGCTTACTGAATTACATTTCCCAAACGGTCCAACTGATATGCCGTTGTGACGCAATATAGTTCACGGTATACTCTATACCACGTTAGAGTACTTCTCGTGCTAGAAAACTGCGCAACAGTTCCGAAGCAGTACTCTGGTTCAATTATTACTGTTTATATTTTATTAGTAAACCAGTGTCCAGATTTTTGAAAATGCGCCCGTACGCCATTTCGTCCTTGACTCAATGTACAGTGGGGATGGAAAAACGCGAACATGCGGCATCTACACTCTCTGCTGTTTCGTACTTATTTTCAGGCGGTTGTAGCCTGGATGGCGATAAAAAGCCACTGCAGTCATCTATGATACAATCAAGAAGCGTTTAGCATCTTTTTATTGCCATCAAGTTCAGAGCGTGATGAAAACAGCGCGCCGCACTGTTCGTGTTTCTTTCGGTCCCCCCTGTACAGTACAGAAAATTAAAGGTGGCGTTGCCACTCGTACGTTCATGCTGGCACCACATCTCGCAATCCGAAGCTCTTCTCACAATTGACTACTGAATAATATACAATTTACGAAAGCCCTATTGTGCTACTTGAAGACGACAGGACTTCACGAGCGTCTGTGAACTGCAAGTGCGAGTTCGTGCTGTGTGTGTTCACACTAACTCTTCATTTCTTCTTTTTCTTACCCTTCTTCTTTCTTCTCACTCCTATGTATTATTTCTCCTTTCCCCCTCACCACGTGTAGGGTAGCCAACTGAGCCAAAGCTTGGCTAACCTCCCTGCCTTTCCCGTTCGTTTCTCTTTCTCTCTATAATTTCTAAAGTGGTTTATCTAAAGGCCTAAATCGTTCACGAATTTTCTCACTTCTTGGTGGCTGTTTGACCATTAGACAGCCGCCTCGCCAATAACGTGTCCATTGTTACGATTTGCTAACATCTGCTCTGCGAGTCGTTGTAAATCAACTACATTTTTGTGAACACGGGTTTACATTCATTACTCGAGTGAATATTTCTCCGATGCCTCGCTTACAACTTAAGCGAGGCGCCTCAAATCAATGACGCCACGTGGGTGCTGCGCGTCGCAAGCGTCGTTTTTTTTTTTTTTGTTTCAGGGGAAGCTTTGCTTGCTGTGCTGACGATGAGTCAAATTTGGCCCAGACCCGTATCTCGCAGGTATAATAAAATGGTATACACCTTTTCAACGAGGCCTCCGCCATAATACCCTCTTGGTTGTGGTAAATATGCATGACGCCCCAAAAATGAACTGCCGAGTCGGCGACGTCAGCGTGCATCAGCCTTTGTAATCCCGTGGCACAGTCTAGAAAGGAGGTGCTCCCCACCTCCGTTGAAAAGGTCTACACAGGCTCGGAAAAAGCATCAAGGAGAAATCATATTCATATTATAGTGTGTAAAGAAAGCAATACTTT
This sequence comes from Rhipicephalus sanguineus, assembly GCF_013339695.2. Taxonomy (NCBI): domain Eukaryota; kingdom Metazoa; phylum Arthropoda; class Arachnida; order Ixodida; family Ixodidae; genus Rhipicephalus; species Rhipicephalus sanguineus. The sequence goes on from NC_051178.1 coordinate 133,078,876, forward strand.
CGGGTATGCATCAGAAGCAGAACAACTAAGTCGCGACGTTCTTTCGCTTTGACACCGCAGCGGCTATCACGACAACCGACTGAGGACATCTGCGATAGAATCAACTTCTTTCTTTGCTTTTTTTTCCTACCCTTCAGAAACGAGCATTCCTTTCCTGTGTTTCTAGAACTCGGCTTCGGTTTCGCAACGGACCTTCGCAGGCGTGTCTTGAGGATTCTGGAGTATAAGGCCCTCGCTCGAAGGTAATAATACATGAGAATTCTAGGAGTGTCGTCGACACGAGCAAAGTGATTCTCGGAGAGAGAACGAGTGAGAGAGAGAGAGAGAGGGAGAGTACAGTTTCATTTCTTATGCCAGCGTCGTGCTCGTTTAATATGCGCAGCTAACTCACGTACATATACGCGTGGTTTTGTCTAAACAAGCCGCCCGTCTCTGTACTGTTTGTCAGTCTATATATTTACTCTCTGAGAGAGCTGCTCGCATTTCACGGGGTACGAGCCTCAGAGCATCGGAACAAAAGGAAACACGATGCCGAACGATGCGCACGAATTCCTCTCGTGTTCCTCGTGCCGTGTGCGGTCTGGGCATGACGCACCTCCGGATTCTAGTTCTGCTGTGGTACTCAGCTGTAGTTGCGCAATCTCTTGCAAAATAGAACCGCGAGCAAGGCGCAGCATTGCCAGCGCGTCGCTAGCACTAGCCAAGTTGAGTTTTTCTTTTCTTTTTTTTTCTTTTTTTTAAGCGTCCGGAGAGGAAACACATCGGCACGTAAGGTTAAGTGTGCGACTCGAAAGCGGGCACGTCGGGTGACGTGCACGAATGCGGTTATAATTAGCCTGTTGCGCAACTGATTTAATTAAAACCTGGAAGGCACGGAATTGTAGCGGAGGAACGGAGGATTATTGCAGCATAGCGAGGCAAAACAAGGTAATAACAGGGTCACCGATGCTGTACATGCATCGAGGAAAGTTTTAATTTTGCTGTGGTAAAAATTGCGAAAAGTAAGCTTGCATACTGTGGCTGCAGACAAAGAAAGGGCAAAATTATTGAGGCGCTATAAAGCGTTGTGTGTCACTGAGGAGCCGGCACAAATATTTTATTCTAAGTTATTGCATAATTATGCCTGCAAAGGAAATGCCGAGCACTGTATTCATTAAAGTCACTGCGTGGGAACAATGGTACGACATCAATAAACCTACTAAATCGCGAGCCATTTTTCCCAACTGACAGTGCTACTGCTAACAAAGTAACAATATGGACTTCTTTCTTTCTTTCTTTCTTTCTTTCTATCTTTCTTTCTTTCTTTCTTTCTTTCTTTCTTTCTTTCTTTCTTTCTTTCTTTCTTTCTTTCTTTCTTTCTTTCTTTCTTTCTTTCTTTCTTTCTTTCTTTTCAGAAAAAGGTAATTAAAAGCAAGAAAGGTAGCTAAAAACAGTAACTCGTAAGTTACAGAGCTTTTACCAGACGTAATTGACTAGAAATAAGTTGCAAGTGACTCCACAGGTGCAGGTCTACCCAAGGTGCAAACACGAAAAGGAGGAATTTTAGAGAGCAAGGTCAACGTGATTTTAGAGCCTTCTCAAAACCGTCACGTCCCGTCGACTACCTCAGATACTTCAGTGAAGTGACCAGTGCTTGTCCAATGAACGTGTCTTCTGGATTCACCTTGTGGGATACCTGATCGAAGCTGTGCGTATGACGAGAATTCCAGGGCACTTCTCGCTCCAAAGGCACAAAATCTTCCCCTACATCGAACCCGCGCCATCGCTTTGATTTCTTCTGCCGCCCCCTTCAATGTAAATCTCAACCTCAGTCTCAACCATGAGAAACAACCTCTTGCGCATTTCTTTTTAACTTCCCTGGCATGTTGTATATCCTTCTTCAAACATTCGTCACAGTGGAAATCGGTCCAGGCGTTGTTAGAGTCATTTATACCGTAGTGACTTATCGGAGACTGTAATTCACCAGCTCGATCCTCGCCACTCTCTCTCTCTTCTCTGCGCGCGCCTGCATTTAGTCACCGCTCCTTTCCCGCCACTTTGCCTTCCCCATAGTGTAGGATAACAAACCCGAAGCTTTCTTCGAAATAACCTCAACGTCTTTCCCTAAATCCTGTTTCTTTCTTTGTATTCTTTTTTTCCCCCGATCTCTTTGTCGACTCGTCCTTCGTTCATCCCTGACTGTTCAATGTCTGCTCGCCTGACGCGAGCGTACACGCATTTATGCTGTTCTACTGTGTCTCACTGCTCACGTTTCCCGCGTTTACCGTGTGCGTACGTATAGGTTCGCTTCTCCCTCCATCACTATTTCCGGCTGTCTTCGTGCTGGTCGACCACTGAACTAAACGCCGCGAGCGAATTGAATTCTCCCGTTGGGCTAGAAACGGCTTTCAAGCCTTTACCGATTCCACGCACAACTCGCCGTGTTGCTCCACCGACTTCCTTCAACGTGAAGGCTGCTGCGTCGCTCTTTTTCTTTTCGACCCGACGCCCGGAACCACACGCACGCACAGCTTGCCTCGGCGAGCACGTCACGTGACACCGCTTTCTCTACTTCCAACTCTTTCGGCACGGGCGCGCCAATTCTTCCGGAACCCCAACACCCGACGCTGGCTGGCACTTTAGTTTACTTTTTTTTCGGGATCGAAGCAGCACGTCTGCAGCAACATCGAACCCTACGCGTAACGGAGGAGGAGGAGAGGGGGAGGAGAAGAGAAGATCTTCCTATCGGCCGTGATCTGGTCCTCTTTTTAAGGCTTTCCCGCGAAACTCCCTCAGCCATCCCACCACGTTCAGGCAAGGGGCGTGGACCGTTCCCTCTCTCTTCCAGGTTTTCCGTTCGGCGCGTGCTTCGAATGCCCGATCGCGTTTGTCTCCCAACAAACGCAGACCAATTCAGGGGAGACTTCTCCTCCATACTATCGCGAATAAGAGAGCAGCCACAGCGCGGTAGCGGCGGCGGTGGCGGTCGGGTCATCCCGACAGACTGATGCGTACCGCCTCAGGGAATGAAATATTCATGCAAGAAGGAGAGGGGTATGAAGGGACTCGCGTGTCCGTCGACATGCGTGTCGCGTATATTGTAGACGACTACGCCACGGCGACGGAAAGACGAAAAAAAACTGCTTCCACGAAGCTATACCATTTGCATGACACTCATACACGCGCGATTTCAATTCTTTATATCCCCCCCCCTACCCCCCTTTCTTCTCTCACGCTCGAAACGCGGGCTTCTTTACATATCCAAGCATGAAGGCGCGAGTCAGTGAAACAGAAGAATAGGGAGTGCACTGCGCGTGTCTTGAAACGGATGCGTATGACCGTGGGAACGAAAAGAAAAAAATAATGAAGACCGATGGAACGAGGGCCGAGGGGCTTGACTGCGTCAATGAGATAAGAATACGAAAGTGGTCGGTGTCTTCCTCCAGGGTGGATACCGAGAAACAATGAATCGGGCGGCGGGACGGACGCGATCGCTTTTTAATGGGTCTAGAACATCTCGTAACCGCTTGATCCGCAACGATAGGGTTGTACGGCTCTGGGCTATCTATATAGCGAGTGAGTCGTACGTGGGCGGTTCGTTTTTGTTAATGACGGTAATTGATCTTATTGCTTCGACGCGTCCTTTTCAAGAAGTTGCGAAGGCGAGGCTATCTTTTGTCCGCGGCGTTTGCGGGGAATTCTTAATGAATGTGTGCCCCCAGGAGGTTGTGATTTCTATCAACTTTTTAATTTTTTTTCTATTCTGTCCTTTGATGTCGCGAACGTTCGGTTATAGCGAAACCTAGATGATAAATTACTGGAGGAGTGGCAAGACGATGAACGACCAAACGATGGAGAGGACGAAACAAAGAAAGGGGAGCGCAGCGACACTTAAGAAGACACCAATTTCGCTGTGATGGACGCTCTTCACGAGGAGAGGAAGTTAAAGTATTCTGAAAGAAAGTACAATCTCATAAAGTGTCACGTAAACGTCTTTAGGGCGTGAAAGCGTTTGTTTTGAGTTTAATTCTATTACAAAAGTGTTCTCAAGAAAGAATGAGTGGTTGCTAATATACATTCAGTTAGCGATGGTTTTCCACTAAGTAGCTCCATTATTACATTGTCACTTTCGCACTTAGATGCAGTAGGCGTAATGTTCATTAATGTAACGTAACATTGATAGCCTGCGTAATCATTTAGTAACATCACTGCGCTTTTGTCAGAGGCGATATAGCAGCGCATCCTGGTACAGGCGCGTGCTCTACTAATCACTCTGGAATGTGCAACGAGACATACATGTATAATATATGCAAGGACAGAATGTAAATATATTCGACAATCCGCTAAGGTTGTCATTGAGATGATTGCCATCGCCGTTGATAGCGTTATGGGTTGTCCGCGCCTATTTCAGTCAAATAAGTGTCGCTTCGCTTCCTGGAGTCCGCTCGGTAAAGTGATTCAGACGTGCATTTGAAATTTTGGGCTACAGTGAGAGAATGAGTTGGATGGAGACTTTAATGAGAAGCTGCATGAGTTATAATCTGGTCGATTCCATGACATGCTCATGGCATGCTAGTACTCTTGTGTTGGGTGATGATGATGGTATACACATAAATCACAGAAGCGAACAAACAACACAAAGAACCACACGACGAACAGACTAAAGCTATTGGCAAATCTTTATATAAGGATTGTAGGGCTTGGGAACACAGGTATGAAGTGGCTTCTTAGTGCGCTGAGGGCGGGTCGAAATTTTCTATCCGCCGAACATTTCCTGCAGCTCTCATCTTGAGTCGGCCTGCATACGTGATGTGGCCTTCGGTGACAGTATCCCTGTCAAGTAACGGCAATGCTCAAATATGACATGTTTCAAATCTCTACAAGAGTACGCCGAGCACATCGGCGAGTCTGTCCACTGAACTTTATGAAGTAATCCGTTGGCCGCCTAGAGTCTGATGCGGGCAAGATGTTTCTTTTATGTTTCCCAGCGCAAAGAACAAGGACTGCAGAAAAGATACATTAGCAGGCCCGTAGCCAAGGGGGTGCCCTAGGCTACGCCCCCCCCCCTCCCCCAAATTTTTATGGAGGGAAGTGTTTTTCCGGAAATAGATAATAAAATAGGTGATTTTCTCAAATAGTGAATACCATCAGAAAAGCCCCCCCCCCCCCCCCCCCTGAAAAACATTCCTGGCTACGGGCCTGCGCATCAGCGTCGTGCGCGTGTATGTCGTCCTTAATGTTTGCGTTACAAAAGATCGAATATGCTGCATCAATTGGTCCAACAATGAACCTTAATGGAGTAGTTATGCTTCTTCGCGTTTCATGGGAGGTACACAGAATATGGGAGAAACGCGTTAAAATTACGGCAAATTAGAACGAATGCGGTGCGTAATAAGAAGAGTGACGCCAGCGTAATATTACAATCTGTCTATAAAGAAGAAGGAGGAGGCGGAGTGCTGATGACGATAATAAAACAAAAGAATTCGCCCTCCTATTTTCTCGGTCCGCTTGGCACGAAATAAAGACTCCGTGGCGCAATAAGTAGAAGAGTTAGAAAGTGCGCACGATGAAAAAGTCGTATGCCATGTAGGAGTGCTGACGAGATCGACTTTCACGAGCAGCACAGAGCTTAGGGTTTGTTTCTTTTTTCTCTTCATCGTCACAGTTAACGTTTCCCACGTTGCGTACCTGTGTATGCACTGTCTCCGCCATTACTTCTTTTCTTGCCTTTGTTTCCAATGTGGCTCCTAGACGCCTTGTATGAGACGAAGGCCTGTCGCAACATGAAAAACAAATAACATAGCAGTGCCTGCGAGCACTTCAGAGTTCACGAATATGTAGCGTAGGGGGTCCCCCCGCCACCCTACCTTTTTTTGCTGCGCCTTACTGTCTCATTTAATTAATTGATTCCCGGATTCTGTCAGCACATTGAATACGATTCAGCCTTTCACCGCAATGAACGTGATCTCTGCGACAGTCGGTTATACTGTGAAAACCGGTACGCATCACGCGTTGATGAAAATGTGATGACAAAATAGTCGCGTCGCATTACGAAACCCTTTTGAGTGTGTGTGTGTGTGTGTGTGTGTGTGTGTGTGTGTGTGTGTGCGTGTGTGTGTGTGTGTGTGTGTGTGTGTGTGTGTGTGTGTGTGTGTGTGTGTGTGTGTGTGTGTGTGTGTGTGTGTGTGTGTGTGTGTGTGTGTGTGCGTGCGTGCGTGCGTGTGTGTGTGTGTGTGTGTGCGCGCGCGCGCGGAAAATTCGTCTTGGGTATTAACCGAAAAATTAGCGTGATCCGTGCGGCGCATAAGGATTTCAGACACTTGCGGTTGCGGTGTCAACAGTATCTTTTCAATGCCTCCCGTATGTCTCTAAAGTGCGATTAACATAAAATTTCCGCAGTTCTTTCACCGTCTGTTTCGCTTCTCTGCCTCGGTGTTTCAGTGGTTACGGTGCTCGGCTGCTAACCCGAAGGTCGCGGGTTCGATCACGGCTGCGGCGGTCGTCTTTTGATGGAGGCCAAATGCTAGAGGCCCGTGTACTGTGCGATGTCTGTGCACGTTAAAGAACACCACATGGTCAAAATTTCCGGAGCCCTCCACTATACGGCGTGCCTCATAAAGATATCGTGGTTATGGCACGTAGTGTGTGGGCGCGTGTGCTCGGATAATAAGTTTTGCCGTTATTTACCGATAACGACATACAGAAAGCGAAGGCAAAAGTGGCGTTCGGTTCAAGAAATGAGTCACTTGGCCACCTGTTTTGTATCGTATATCTTCAGTGCCTTGACGGTGCGCGAATCACGCTCGTATACGCGAATAAAAATATAGTAAATACGAAAATAGTTGGAGATAATTGATTTTCGATATCTCTATCCCAGAATGATATAGGCAAACTGCAGTGGGCAGATGGAGCTACGCTACTCTAATTATCACCCAAGTTTTACCGAGCTTGTCCGCTTGGGGTACGAAGAAAATCAGACTTTAAAAGCGATAGGCACAGATGCTCTATTGTTTATCGCATTCAGCGCATGCGCACTTGGACACTATGTGATTATGAGTTCTATCTTGCCTCTTGATAAACTCGAGATGTCGCGGCGACGCGTTCCCTTTAAAAAGCACGAGCTTTTATCGGGTCGGAGGCTATTTTTTCCCCGAGTAGTGACGTACTACGTTTGGTGAGAGTAGAGAGAGAGAGAGAAAGACAGAGGAAGGGCAGGGAGGTTAACCAGGCCGCACCCGATTTGTTACCCGGCACTAGGGGAAGGGGAGGAAAAGAATAGAGAAACGAAGAAGCAAAGATTGAAGGTTTGCGACAACTAGGTTTAAGTAAGGAACGCGGGGGAAAAGGGTAGCATTGGCGGACGACATTTGCAGCAGAACCACGAGCCGTGCTCCCAACTAGGGCTGCAGAAGTTGCGTCTTTTCTTCTTTTCAGTCTCTCCTCCTCCTCTTCACGACTAGGTGCATATGAGATGCTCGCAGCGATAAGTTACTTTGTATAAAACTTGCTCCTCATCTCTAGCAAGCTTTGAAAACTAGCATTAATGTGTGCCGGGGACACTTCTCGCTACGGCAATTTATTTATGGTGTTATTTTGATTTTATACACATCTCTCTCTCTCTCTCTCTCATCGCTTCCTGAAAGGTAAGACTGAACAAAAACTGAAAGAACCAAACAAACGGAGGTCATCCCGAATGAAGGAAGGAAATGCTCCATTCTATCCACACGATCGGAAACAAGGAATGTAAAAAAAAAAGCAAATTGCAGGGAGTGGCAGAATCTAAGAGGCAGGGCTTATACTAAACAGACACTACCTAGTATTTGCACCGTATCATTTCGTCGGGCTGCCACATTTTACCGTGCAGACTCAGCCCTGGGACGGGCCAAAGAACCTCACCGTGTGTCCCGTCTCAGCTTCACATTTAGAGCCTCAGCCTTTCGGTTCCATTCTTATGCAAACTGGCGGGGCCGAGCAGTCGGGAATTTCTCGCGCCCTTTAGCGGAGCCGTGAAGACTTGTCGAAGAAAAACAAATGACTGAGAAGCGCGGCGCCCTTCTTTCCGCAATCTATTTACTTTTTGCTTCGACGCTTCGCATACACTACGCGCCCGCATTTGCATTCACTCACGGGGTGCCGAACGTTTCTGCATGAAGGGCTGAATTTGCTGCAGCGGGCTACCGCACTCGTGAAGCTTCGATGTATGGAAGGGGCCGCATCTGTGGAGTTGGGACAGCTGGCCGGGCGCCTGGAAAGTGGAAAAATGTTCCTGTCTCTTTTTTTTTTTCGTTCGAGAAACACCCATCTCAGTAGTCAGGCTTATGACAGGAACGATTGATGACGCACTCAGAAATGTTCCCGTTTTGAGTGAAGCGACCTGAAATTTGCTGCTACAGCAATAGCACAGGAACTCTGCCTTCTATCGGCTGTTGTATATACTGAATTTCGTACAAAGTTAGATTATTTCTATAAAATGTAAACGCGTCATTTTATTGTAGTCTGTCTATACTTCCCACTATACGGCAACTTGAGGCACTCGCGAGAGACGCTTCTGCGAGAGTAGAATGAAGCCAGCTCCGGTGGTCTACAGACCTTTTCACAGGAGAGAAAAAACACCGCCATGCTGGACTGTGTGTGGCACGGGAGTACAAAGGCTGACGTCACAGCCCAGGCAGTGCATTTTTGGGGGTTCACGCCTATTTAGCACAGCCCGGAGAGGATTGAGACTCTGTCTCTTATCCTAGTCTTCTCGGTGCCAATGTCGCTGCAAAAGGAACGCAACAACAAAGCAGAAATGGTCCGACCGGCCTTACCGTCTACACAGCGATATACTTTTGACTAACTGCTGTCGATAAACTCAGCTATGACTCCACAATATATGCCTGAACTTTGTAGCACTGTGGTGTTTAGTATATATCCCTATTCGGCTGTCGACAGCACTGCTTCGTCTGTGGGCTCATTCACACAGGCGACTCTCGAGGTCAAGTGACCTAGGCGTTGGAAAATTTTAGCGCACGCTCAAGTCGCAATCAGCCGCGAAAGGTCGCTTTTGTTTCGAAAAACGACCGTTTTGCATAAGCCGCTCGTTCGAAGGTTTTTGTATTCGCGCGACTACAAGTTCTTGCAGCGAGCCAAAACAGCGGTATTTCTACCAAAAGCGACCGTTTGCGACAGTTTTCGACCGGTCATTTTGTGAGTTCAGTGTGCTATAACATTTCTGAACACATCGGTCGCGTGACCTTCACCGGTGTGAAGGAGCCCTTGCGCACAGGATCAACTTGACGTCATTGTCCTCCATACGTCCATACCTATACGTATATCCCTCGCCTCTTTTTGTTAAACGCGTCCCTCATAATCATATCGTCGTTTTGGGACGTAAAACCTCAGCAATTATTTCTTTCGGTTAAACGTTCAACCAGATTTCCTCCTTGTCTTTGACTTCGATGACCGCAATTTGAACCATTTACCGAGTGATGTCGAATCCCCTATACACACATTACACCCTTAACACTATAGTGTCACCGCACGCACCCATCTGGGTAAACATCATAATCTCGAGCTACAAATGATGGATGACTAAGCCGCCTTTACACACGCCATTCTCACACCCGAAAAAAAAAAAAGGGTATCCGTATATACATACCTTTTCTTGGCAATGGTGCGGCCTTTTCCGCGTAGCAATATATAGCACCAAGATCCCAAGCAGAGCGCCGCTAAAACATATTCAAACGTCGTCACGTTCTTCGCAAAGGCGTGGGAGCCACATGGAACGCCTTTACGCACCAAATGCATGCCTCCCGCGGAATGGCAAATGTTTTCGTATCGAAGAACGACGCGAGCCTGACTTGCATGCGTATGCGCGTGGAGTTATCGTCAGCAATAAAGTTTAGAATAACAGAGCTGAGCTAGTTGTTAAGTGTTCATTCTGAAAGACTGGGCGTGCAAACACGGACATAAGAAAGAAGTCAAGGCACCACAAACGCTGGCGTTTGGGCTGTCTTGACTTCTTTCTTGTGTCCGTGTTTTCACGCGCCGTCTTTTAGAATGATCGTCAGGAGGTCATCTGCTCCTCTGCAGTCGAGGAAGCGAAGAAGTGCTGGAAACAAGTGAGCGCGAAAGAATACCCGTATTCCGTGGCTCGCGCGTGAGAAAATCGCACTTTGCTTCTCGAAAGCGAGAACAGGGCCGGAACGGTTCACTTCTCGCGTAGCTTGGAAGAATGACGTAACGTTTATCGTTTTTGAAAAAGTTCGTTGCAAACTTTCGAGAACTTACAAGCACGCCCAGGAATATAAAGAGCCACTCATGAAAACTACCACGGCACGTGCTGGCGTTGCGATGCTTGCGAATGGAGTTTAAACGTGGCAGAGTTATGCCGCATGGCAATGACGAAATTCGCCGTCTGGGACCCGCGGTTATACGCCGTCCATTACGCCGCGTACGGTGCCTAGAAAGCAGCGTAGGAAAAACTTCTGATAGCCCAGCGCAAAGAGCGAATAAGCGATCAAGCCCGACTTGATGTGATGGCAGCATAAAATGACGATCCCGGCCGCGGTGTTCCCATTTCGATCGAGGCGAGATGCTAGATAGAGGTCCGTGTACTTACATTTAGGTGCACGTTAAACGTTAAACTACCCCAGGTGACCGAAATTTTCAGTGTCATCCGCTTCGGCGTCTGTCATTATCATGTGGTAGTGTTGGTACGTAAAGCCCCAGAAATTATTATTCCTCCCCAGCAAATATGAAAAAAGAAAAAAAAAGCCAGAAAAGAAACGTGGTTCTGTGTATACCTGACGTATCGTTGACTGAACAGGTATGCTTTTCTATACTTTAGGAAATAAAATAATAAGAGAAAGAGAATGAAACAAGCGATAAAGTCACACAGTGCCTTATGCATTCGCCTAAGGCGACTCGTACGCGAAGTGCATCTCATTTTTCTTAGTAGATTGTATTGTTCCTACACCCCCCCTCCCCCTCCGCCAAACACACGGACACTTGACTCATTGCTGACCCGAAGGTCGCAGGTTTGATCCCGGCCACGGCGGTCGCATTTCGAAAGAGGCGAAATGCTAGAGGCCCGTGTGTAGTGTGCGATGTCAGTGCACGTTAAAGAACACCAGATGGTCGAAATTTCCGGAGCCCTCCACTACGGTGTCTCTCATAATCATATCGTGGTTTTGGGACGTGAAACCCCAGATTTTATTATTATTGTTATTATTACACTTGGCTCACTGACTTCCCATTTACGTGTATTTTTTTTTACTATGCAATCTATGTGCCAACTGAAATAAACTAAACGCCTTTTAAGTAGCTTATAGCTGAGGCAGTCGACCAAAAGTGGAACTCCATAGTTCAGCAAGGCACTTACAAAAATCAATGGACTTAAAGTGGTGACGTCTAGAGCACTGCTAAAGACATAGTCCAAGGTTCGACGAAAAGTCTTCAGGCGAGGGAGATTCATTGAAGAAATAAAACAGGCACTCGCCTTGTCCAAAGGAAAACCAGCATATATTGACGTTTCGGGGCCGCTACGGGTCCCTTGTTCACAATGAAGAGGGTACAAGATGGCGCGACTATTTATGGGTTGGGTGTCGCATAGTGCGCATATATATCTCGGGAAGATTACCGTGCGTCCGGTTAATCGAGTTTTCAGTCGTTTGAACGTGTACAGATTCTAAAAGTAGCCGTGTTGATAGGCGCTTCTCTGTCGCGATCATGCTCGCAGAACCCCAATCGATGATGTGCTCAATAGTCAAGTGATGATCCGCCAAGGCCTTCAAGCTTGCATTTCCTTTCTCGACATCGTTCTGGTGCTGCTGAACTCTTCTTTTAAAATTTCCAGTTTCACCTGTGTAGGATGCGTCGCAGTCCTTGCACGGTATGTTGTAGATAACCTCTGGAAATCTTGACTATTCCAGAGGGTCCTTCACGCGTACGAGCTTCTGCTTTAGTCTGTTCGTTGGCACATGTTAGATTTTCACGCCGTATGTGCCAAACACTCTTGCAAGTGCCTCACTGATACCCTTGCACGTAGGGGACGGCAGCACGTTTTTGCTTGTCTTCTTCACGAACCTCTTTAGAGTAAGCAACTGGAGACCCCACTTGTTGAGTCCTCAGTAGCTGTGAAGGGTAGCCTTTGCTGCAAATGTCCACTCCTACCACAGCTAGCTCTCGCTTGCGCAGGCCAGGCTCAGAGCAGATGCGCAAGGCGTGAGAGAAGAGTGCAGCGGCAGCGGAGCGTTTTTGCCCTATAGGATGCGAGGAGTCGAACCTTAGATGTCTTCCCGTGTGGGTCGGCTTCCGATACACACTAGTTATAATGCTCTTGGCTGACCGTCTTATAAGGGCGTCGATGAAGGCAATCTCCATTACTTTAACGTGATAGCATCAAAGAGCTCGTTTCGCAGAAATTCCGGCGTCGGTGTCGGCGGCGTCGTCATTGGTTGTGACCGAAAAATCAGCATTATGCGTGACCGAAAAATTGAGAAAGATGCAAATAAAATAAATAACAAATGTTCGAGTGAGAATCGAACCCAGGCCTTCTGCGTTGCAAGAAGGTGTTCTACCACAGAGCCACGGTATTGCTATCGCGTTCTGCCCTTGATGACGAAGCTGAAGCGTTCTCCAAGTTTTTCACGTTCCATGGTGAACTGGATGCTTGGAACAAAAGAGTTCAGATACTCAAGAAAAGGCATTACGTCTTAGCGATGGATCACACAAAAACAGTGATGTACGTAGCGGATAAATAATTTGCGGACCGTCTTGTACGAGCTTAGCGCAGAATTTTCAAGTGCCTCTATGGGCGGTATTCGCACAGGCTACGGACACAGAAGCTCCCATTGCTGTTCCGAACCACTGCTTGTAAAATTGATCGATGAAAATAAAATACGTGTTCTCTATGCCAAATTCCAGGAGGCGGCATAAGTCTTCTGTCTCAAATAGCGTACGTCAAGACAGAGATGGATCGTTCTCGAGTAGATCCTTGCAACACCGGACTGCATAATCAACGGGCACGGATGTGAACATTGACTTTACGTCAAAAGAGACCGTCAACTCATCGTCGTCGATGGTGGTGACACCTCTTAGAAGTTCACTGAAATTTGCGGAATCCTTGACATAGGCAGGCGTGTGTCCTACCAAGTGGCGCAGGACACGGTGAAGATATCCGGATGATTCGTACAACGAAGAACGTGTGAGGTCAAGGATTGGTCGAAGAAGGACCTCGGGCTTGTGGACCTTCGGCAAACCGTAGATTGCAGGTGCCGAACCGTTATGGCAAAGCAGCCTGTAGTACAAGTATTTGCTTTCTCGTTTCACAAACTTGAATACCTCCGTGAGTAGCTTCTGTAGCTCTGATTCTATCCTTTTCGTTGGGTCCCGGCTCACCTTCGCATAGGTTGTTTCATCTTGAAGCAACGACGTCATCTACATGTTTGAAGCAACGAAACATCTTGAAGTAACAAAAAGTCAACATATGTTCGTTTTCGTTTGGACAAGGTGAGTGCCTGTTTTATTTCTTCAGCTACTAAAGACAATACTTAAAAAATGTATAAAATGCTGAATTTCTTGTCGATGATGACAGTCACGACGGCGTGCTTTTATTGACTTTTTAACTAACGTATAACTGAAGAAATAAATACACGGTGGTACTTGCAACAATGATAGGTCTCTGGATCAACGTCACAGTAATTATTACTTTAAATGCACATAGCTTGAGAGATCACAGTACCATTGGCGGTGTCTTCAAAGGGGGTCTCGATGGCGCACGGAAAGGAGTAAAATCATCTTATTGTTGTGCTACTGACTTCCTTGAAATCCTGTAAATGTGAAATTGAAGAAGCTTTCAAAAGAAGATGAGCGTAAAACCGATTCAACAATAAGTAAGTTTCCATTTCTGATTTAACCGATAAGTTCACAGGTAATAAGCATTTGTTGAGCTTCTGTGCGATGTCAGGGCTTATTCTTGCACGCGAAGCATGTACATAGGTTCCAAAAGTGAGAGCTCCAAAGATTTATCAGAGCTCCAAGTATGTAATACGAAATCGCTTTAGGGCAATACACAAGACTCCACATCAAACCTGTGTGCCCCACGGGCTTGCTCGTGAAGACGGAAACCTTTGGTACCGGATTAGAGCTGACTCCACGTACATACATCCCGGCTTGGTTATTCAAGACTGGTCGATAAGCTTCCCTGCTCTGTCTTTTGCGATGACATCGGCGATAACGGAATTTCCATTTGGCTATGCCCGCAGTTTGACACGGAAAGAGAAGCGTAGGTCCCCATCCTACAAAGGGTGGTCTTACGCACCGGACATATGAAGACGTCGTTTGCACCGGAGGGTCCGCGGCAAATCAGGAGCAGCAACGACTGCTGATTGACTTCCTGCAAGACGCAGGGCTTTTTAACGCTTGGTGATGCACCCGTATCAACTCATATGAGAGGCTCAGGCGGAACTATGTCCGGCTATGTATATATACCAGGCTGACCCACTGACCTCCATTAAATAGGCTGGACGGCGCATCCCCGCTCTGCGAGGCGGGAGCTTGTGAAGCCACCGGAAGGTCCCCTGTTTGTCCCGGAGGCTGGCGTCTTCTGTCCGTCTCAGTCGTGCAATTCAAATATTCTCGGGTGGCAGCTGTTGTTATGATCGTTTTTATTTTTCATTTTTTCAAACTCTGCGATTACGCCTCACTTTAGACGCCGACGAACGCTACACGAAAGATGACAGACGCCGTGCCGACATCGTCCGAATACGGCGGAGTGCTGCAACGTACAAAATGCGTAAAAAGTAATGCAAGGGTTGAGGTACTTACGCGTGAAATGTCTTCCCTGACGACTTTTCCGGTCGATTCGTACAGTTTACTGCGCTACAGGCAGGTATTTCTTTAAAAAAGAAGAGAAAAGCTCTCTTCCGGGACAAAAACTGCGGCTTCCGGTGGCTTCACGCCCGCGTGCTCGATGCGCCATCCAGCTCCTCCTAGTGGAGATCAGTGGGCTGACCACGCGGGCTTCGGCATCACCATCGCCACCACCACCACCGATATCAGCTGCTTGGTGTTTTCGATGGCGCTCAGTTCACGTGAACTTGTCAATTTTTCGTTTTCGGACGCTTTATCGGCAGACCTGCTTATTGAGATTAAGCAGCTGTGCGCGAACAGCTCAGCACCGAAAAAAAGCAAACACTCCTGCACTGGACTTAGAGTGAAGAAAGTAGTCGGTCCAACAGGTCGGGGTTCTGGCAACAAGCTGACGTTCTCTAAGCATGGTTGTGTATGCCTAACCGAATTACGCTCTATTAAAGCAGCGTCATCTGTTTCGCTAACCTTAACAAACACCGACGAACACTTAGAGAAATGTGGTAACTGACCACGCCTCTACCAGATTTGGAGCGCACATACCATTTATGCACGTGATCAGGCATGAGCGATGTCCCACTAGAATCTTACCAAACAAAGGGTCACTGTGTGCTTGTTTCTAGGCCTTACACCATCGGACAAACTGTGTTCTTCCAGAGGCGTCACAATATCCCATGTTTATGCAGCCAGCTTCTGCAACGTGTCACATGGGTGACGGGACTTCTCAAACCTCGCAACGCGTCCTCGAGAGGACCCGGGCCTTAAGGGTTGACAGCAGGCGCCACATGAGCATTTATAAACATTCAAGTGGAGCAGGCAACCTTCGTGTCACTTTTGTTTTTGATTGTCCAAACTGGCTTCTAGATGCCCACAACGATGTAGAGTCACGCTGGATTGGCGTACAAAGGGGGCTCGTTTAATTTTTGGAGGGCCTCGTTTCTTTGTTTGACGTAGCCCCAACGAATCTAAAGAACAATTAAGCAAAGGGAAAGCATAGGGGACGTTAATCGTTGTCTTTTAACTCTAGCGTAGTGATTGTGACGTAAATTGAAATGAATAAAAGTGGACGAAAAATCACCCTTTCCGTCGGTGGCAGCCGAACCCACAGCCTTCGAATTACGCGTCCGATGTTCTACCAATTGA
This sequence comes from Rhipicephalus sanguineus, assembly GCF_013339695.2. Classification (NCBI taxonomy): domain Eukaryota; kingdom Metazoa; phylum Arthropoda; class Arachnida; order Ixodida; family Ixodidae; genus Rhipicephalus; species Rhipicephalus sanguineus. The sequence goes on from NC_051178.1 coordinate 133,094,851, forward strand.
GCTACGACGGAAGGCGATTCCCGTCCACTTCGTTGGGTATTTCTGTACAACTAATGTCTGGGAGTGTGAACCAGCGCCGCTAGTCGCCAAGGTGGCGAGTGTGGAACGCTCTTTTTGCTAGAGGGCGGCGTCACGTGGCACGTGACGCCTCATTGCGTGTGAGGCGACGATGCGCGAGGAATAAAGAGCGCACAATGCCGGAGCTTTGTGTTTTCGCGCACGTGGCGTGGCTAGGGGGGGCATATACCGGAAAGCGTGGCACCAGATAGATCATCTACGCGAGCTCACCTCCAGTATACTTTTCCATTCACGCACTGCTAGAGCGAGCCAGCGGCCGCAAGAGGAAACCGCTTTCACTCGATGCGCGCGCAATCGCCGTTCTTTTATTTCACCCCCCCCCCTCTCTCTCTTTCCTCCACCCCTTTGGTCGTCGCCTGAAGGTCGCCAACAGGTGGAAGTCCCCTTGCCGAGCATCCCTCCTCCGTCTGCTTCGGGTCGAGAGAGCCTGCCATGTAGACGGTCGTCGCGTCGCATGCCTCTCCACGTTTTCCATCGCCTTCTTTCTTTGTTTTCGTTTTCTTTCCTTTTCTTTCGAGCGTGCCTTATGACCGACTGGTTCTTATTCTCGATTTTACGTGCGCCGCCGCCGTCGCCACCGCCGCGTCTTCTTGCCCACAGGCAACTTGCGTCACTCGCGCGGAATCACTCGGACGCGATGGAGCTACGGCTTGTTGGATTTAGTCGGGGACTTGCGTCGCGCCGTCCGGATCGAGCTGGTGAGTTGGAAGGCGCCGGATTGGGCTTTACTTTTCCTTGTTCGTTTAGTTGACGTTGTTGGCGTGTAACATCAACAATTTTACGTGCCAGAACCACGGTATGATTACGATGCACGCCGTAGTAGCTCGGGACTCGGGATTCCCATCTTCACCAGCTGGGGGATCTTGCACGTGCATCTAAATCTGGGTACACGGGTCCTTTTCGCATTTCGCCTCCGTCGAAATGTGACCACCGTGACCGGGTAGCGTATCCTCGTCCTCGAGCTTAGCGGCGCGACACCTCAGCCGCTGGCGCGACCACTCCAGGTGGAAACATACGGCAACCACGTCTTCAACCGCACAACGGAACGGCTTCGCTTTTACCAGTGTGTGTACAAATAATCGGTGCGACATGGCGAGATCCCTTATCTGCAGTTACGTGTGTGCTTCACGTGATCAAATATTTTTGCCGAATCAAGAGCTGTCGTATGCCACAGGGCCTGCAGTAACGATGTGATGGCGACCCGTTACCACCGAAATTTCAGCAACCTCTTCATCGGTTCCCGGTGGTTCTGGCCCTTGCGTACGGGCAGTGAAAAGTACAGTGTGAGGATATATCCTTGGGTATAGCCACACAGCTCTCTAATGAACGCAGTCAACACAGCTTGCATGGGGAGACGCTCATTACCGCAGTTGCCAAACAGGAACACATCGACGCAACAGGCAGAAAACCGTCGGAGATGTGAGTTTATTCGGTGGTGGTGTTGCAGCAGGCGGGGTTAGCCTGGCATACATAGCCGGCAACTGTTCCACTTGAGCATTTCTTGATTAGCAAGGGGTGTCGCACAAGCTCCGTCCTGTAACTGCTCAGAGTGATTCCTAACCATTTTCCTTACTGCACGCATTTCAGTACATTTGCTTCTTCATTTACCGTAAGGAACGATGAAGATGTTGTCAGGGCATATCTAATGGCGGCTGCTCCTCCATGTCTTATGAGCTAACTGTTAAGTTAAACACATAGATGTCTATAATTTGTTCTTTTTCTGCAGTAAATGTAAGTGTGAGGTGTTACGCGACATACATGCATACATACATACATACATACATACATACATACATACATACATACATACATACATACATACATACATACATACATACATACATACATACATACATACATACATACATACATACATACATACATACATACATACATACATACATACATACATACATACATACATACATACATACATACATACATAAACACGTCGCCTGGTCTAAACTGGTTAACGTACCCTTCTTTCTTTCCTCTCTCTCCTGTTTTGCTTCCTCCCTCTACGCAGCATTTTGTACAAGCGTCCTTTCTAGACACAAACACGATTTCAATTGATTCTAGCGGCAAGTTATAGCATAATCGAATCGTAGGTGTGTGCAACTCATCGAGGTAGACCAGTAGAGCTAATTTACCATAGTCATTGTTCTTGTTCCTTCGAACCAATATCTGCTTTACCACGCTTTTACGCCGTCACTTTACTTCCATTTGTGTTTTTACACGTATTCTAACCATCGCTTCATCGCATATTACACTTGATACCGCTTCGCGGTTTACCATTTCCTCTTGCGTGCACAGAGCGCCACATTCTGCGCGTAAGTTGATGATTGACAGGGAATGCGTACAACCGTTCTGTGTACAACTGTTCAGATGGGCGATTTGCTTCAGAGAGGAGCCATCCGTCTCGACATCGCGCGCTTGCGGTGATATTTACAAGGGAAAACAAATGATAGAATTGTCGACGGGTGCGATCCATACAGGTATACATCACGGTGGGCGAGGCTCTCGGTCTACAGCACGCATGGTTGAAAGCAGGTTATATATACTACCCTGTACGAAATGCGCTGAAAGCTTTGTAATTTATGGCCTATACTAGTGTTGTTTTTTTCTCGGGAGTGCTCTTTCTTAGGGCTGATTGGAACAGCACACTGTATGTTAGGACGCGTTTGAAAAAGAATGACACAGTGTGCCTCACCTTATAGGTATTGTTCTTCAAGCGCGTCCAAAAATAGTTTTCTTTTTTTTTTGTCTTGCTTCCTTCTTTTTTTTTTCTCGGTAAAACTTTAGTGGTAGAGTGAAATCGTGCTACCGCACGCGGTGGTACACTTATAGAGAACGACCGCTTCTCATAGTATAGAGCTTCCAGTCCAAAATCGAAAATAAATAAGCCGCAAGGTCCCTAATGCTTGCCAGGGAACAGGAAGCGTGTGTTTACTCTTGCGCGCGGATTTGAAGTAAAGCGACGCCATCCCTTACTAGTGCGGTGTGCAGTCACATACAGACGGACGCACTCCCTTACAAAACCTCTTGACGTGAGTTGGATGGATTTTCTATCTTTTTTTTTTTTTCTGTTTCACGGCGGAATTCGACGTGCACGCATTAGTCAGAAATCAACTTTATGACGGTCTTCTCACTGATCATCACTCGTATCATTTGCCAACCTCCATTAAATAAATAAATAATAAATAAATAAATAAATAAATAAATAAATAAATAATAAATAATAAATAAATAAATAAATAAATAAAACGGTATCTGGTTATATCCGTGTCCTGTCGGATGAGGTCCGGCAGCTTTCTGCCGTCAATGATATTTGGTGCGAGTACGCGTGCCCTTTTCAAGAGGGCGCATTTGCAACGAGTCCGAAGCGCTTTATATAAATGCCCGATGTTTCGCTCATCGTTCGCGTAATCCGATAGGCACGTGTTGATGTCGTCCTAAATTCGTTTGAAAGGTACGCGAGAAAAAAAAAAGTGGGTATGGCTTATAACGCCGCACATTCTGCCTTTATAGCTTTAGTGTTGCAAAAAAAAAAATAATAAATAAAGTGAGCTGTTTACAAAACTGGACGCGAAATGCGCATTGCAGGCTAGTTGCCTCAAGCGCGTTGGGTCTTACTTTCTTTCTTTAGTTTGCGCGGCTATACAGCAGCATCATCGCTGTTCTTGCTTCGCGGCTCTCTTTTTTCTTTTTTAACATTCTGACATCGTGACACTCACTTTAAGAGACATTTCTCTGCTGACTCTTCAGTCCGCAGATCGAAAAATAGTGCGAAGAGAAATGAAAGTGCGCTGTAAAAAAAATATCATTTATAAAAGGTGAGTGGAAGGCGGAGAGGGGGCCTCTCCAACTTGTAGCACTCGCCGAAGGCTTTTCCCGCAAACAACTTATCTTCCACGAGCAGTTCCCAAGAGGCGTTCATTTTTTCGAGAGTCGGAAGATGCCAGAAATAAAATGATGATAAAAAAAAGAGAGAGAGAGGAGACGTAAAGGACGTTTCCTTGTGTCTGCCCCCTTGTATATATCGCTTCGTGCAGTCGATAATTCCTTTTGTGTGGGTGCAGGGGCAAAAAGCGTTTGACTTTGAAGGCCCAATTATGTGTTTCGTCGGGACGTTGTCGCAATCTGTCTTGAGCGCGTTTCGAAACGATCCTAATGCGCTTTAGCGAGCGAGGATTTTCAGGTGTTGTCGTCTCCCCCTCTCAAGTGCGTCGGAAGAGCTCGCCCCCGTGTCGCAGAGCACATTTTTTTTTTTTTTTACGGTGCATCGTCTAGAACTGTGCAGTGCTGCGGAAACTGGAAATGTTACCATTGTTCGTGTTGTTGTTGTTGTTGTTGTCGCATTAGTTGTTGCCACGTTTATGGCGGCGGTGGTGGTCGTGGTGGCAATAGTAGTAGTAGTAGTAGTAGTAGTAGTAGTAGTAGTAGTAGTAGTAGTAGTAGTAGTAGTAGTAGTAGTAATCTAGGACAGGATGCAAACTTTCGCTACAGAAGAGCCTGCTATCTCGGAATCTAGCCTACCGTGGATAAGGCGTTCAAGTAGATGAGAGCTAAAAATGTCGATATGCGATATTTCCTATATATAAATGCATCCAGCATTCGGACTTTTGTAGGCAGCAATTAAACAGTCATTAATCGAAGGTGTAATGAAGGTTGAACGATGCTGCCAAGTGCGGCCATTCTATGAGATCCCAATTAGCCCTAATGACAACGTAGTGCTTGTGTCGCACATCGGATGGCGAACGAAAGTTGTATTTTGGGCTCACCCTTATATATTGTTACCACGCGTCTTTTTATAGCACAGACCGTCAGTGCTCCTAAAGCGCTCCTCGATGACTGAGCAACATGTGGAATAAAAGAAAGGCAGGGAGGTTAACCAGGGCTGAGCCCGGTAGGCTACCCTGCACTGGGGAAGGGGGGAGGGGGAAGGAAAGTTAGATAGGAGGAGAGAAAAGTCACTCTTTCTGCCGACGTAAGAGTTCCGCGTTTGATATCACAAACGGGGAATCAGTCCGGTATCCTTGTGAAAACGCAACAGCGCTTTCGTTGCCTTTCGGAACTGTGATGGGCAGCCCCATGGTCCCAATATTTTCGCGACAGTGAAAGCGCTTCCGTCCATTTGATTTTTGCAGTGCTGAGTTGAAGCCTCTCGGTTGCGTATGTCGGGCAGTAACACAGAAGGTGCTCAATAGTTTCCTCAACGGCACAGTCGTTGCAATCGGCGTTGTCGGCCATCTCTATCTTAAATGAGTAGGCGTTGGTGAACGCTACACCCAGACGCAGACAGCACAACACTGTATCTTCTTCCCGGGAAAGACCAGGTAGTAGCCGCAGTCGCAGAGATGGGTCGAGAGAATACAGTCAAAATTCCTACATTTCAGGGGGGGCAGCTAATAATGGCCAGTCACGAAGCGACGCATATTTATGTACGAATACATTTGCGAGTGCAACCGTGCGCTCGCTATGTTGCGCAAGTCCGCAGTTTCGCAATGTTTCGGCATTTAGTGTGACGAAAGCTAAACAGTAACCAGCATTTAGAAAAAAAAAAAAAAAGAAACAAAGACTGCTGCACGGCTTATCGGTTGCAGTCGGAAAGTTTCACAGTCCATGCCTTCCTGTAGACTGGGGGCTTGACGAAAAGTTGGACGCCAATTCAACGTGAAATTTTAATTCCATCCGGGTTCCACAGTGTCCTTCTCATCTGCGCGCAGCTTGTTTGATATCGCTGCGGCTTATTTCGCAGGCTGAACTATACAGCCGTCCGTCTGTGCATTCTGCGAAAAAGTCCCATGTTCCCGTCCCCTTCTGTAAACACTTCTTCATCCTCGGATGAGGGTGGCTTTCGAGGCTGTCAAGTTTCAAAAGCTTTTGTGTGTGTGTGTGTGTGTGTGTGTGTGTGTGTGTGTGTGTGTGTGTGGTGTGTGTGTGTGTTGTGTGTGTGGGTGTGTGTGTGGCGTGTGTGTGTGTGTGTGGTGTGTGTGTGTGGCGCGTGTGCGTGTGTGCGTGCGCGGCGAGCGCGCGCGTCTGTCTGTCTGTCTGTTTGTGTGCGTGCGTGCGTGCGCGCGCGCGCGTGTGTGTTTCATGCTCTTCATTATCGAGTTGCCGGCACCCTTCGGCGGCTCTTACCTGCTGAGCACCTTTCTGGCGCACTGCGTGCTTATTTAAAGTTTGTCTCGCCAGCTAACTGTCCCTTTTGTATGCGTTGAATTGAACTTTTCAAGAGCATTCGCTTTTGAACACTAGAACTCGTCTTTTGCAACGCAACGCGCTTTGCCAGCGTTTGGGATTCGCTCGGTGGATTTCATGCGGGTGGTCGCGTCGTCCGCGATGCCGAGTTTCTCTCTGCCTCTCGCCGACGCGTGCCGCTGCGAACGGTGCGTCGTCCGCTACGCCCTGCACCTCTCTCGGATTGAGTTTCGACTCTCTGTGATGTCCGTGCCTCTGGCCGATCGTCGTGCCGTGAGGTTCCCACGTCAGCCAAGCCGAGCACCTTCACCGATTAAGGCCCGCCTTTCCGTGATGTCCTCGTGCACCGCTATCGTGCCCCGTGCATGAACTTCGCTGACCGGATCCCCCACTCCTACTCTTTCCTTTTACTCTTTAATCCCTCCTTATCCCATCCCCCAGAGAGCACTGCTGAGGTGCATCCCCTGGATAGACAATTGCGGGGCTCTCATTTTTCCCTTCCTGTTTTTTTATGAATCACTCCCCCTTTGCCAGCGTATGAAGTTCAAGGGAACCGTGAGGTCAGCAATGCGGCGATCCCTTCAACTGCTCTTACGAGGTGTGCTTCCAATGAGCCTTACATCGGTGACCGCCTTCGTTGCAGTAAACATTACTTTTAAGAACTGCTTAGGAATGGTTGGCGAAATATGCACAGCCACGCTACGAGTGCGGATGCGTACCGTGGATGTCTAACGGAGATAAAATGCCAGGTGAATAGCGCGATAAAAGACAATATGTATATGCGGGGATTACACCACCGCATCGGTAAATTCCGGTATTTAACGTGCCGAAACCGCAATCTCATCCATGAGACACGCTGCAGCGGGCGACTTCGAATTAAGTATAGGGTATCCTCGGAGTTCCTTAATCTCTATATGTCCTCCTTTTCTTCCGCTAGAACGGCCAACCTTGTAGTCTTTTTTTTCTATCTCTTACATAACACCGACGTTATTCAGATTTTCGTCGCAAGCGTTAACGTGCAAATTTTTCAAGACGCCGGCTTTTCTTTTTTCTCAGTTTTCACCGTACTGGCGAGGTCCCTCATCACCGATAAAACTGCGTACGTTGCAGTGTTTGCGACGCATCAGATGCCTATTACACACAGGTGTAACAGGAATAAAGGTAACAGTAGTAGCCATCTCGGCAACTGTGTCCGCTGAAAACTGTACGCTTCTTATACCCCGACTGTGCGAATTCCTCTGTCTAAGCGAAAGACAAACGCGCTGTCACATTTCCATTTCCATTTCGACGGCTATACCCTACGAGATTTCGCTCGATGGGCGCTGCTTCATGGTTAGATAACCACATACCGACGCCATACGCATGACGGCGTCTTGTGACGTTAACGAAAGTGGAAAGAACTGTGACAACCATATACTACAACGAGACGGCTTTGCGTAACTAAAACGTACGATAACGTTAAAAAAAAAGAAAAGCAACTTTGCTACTACACACGTGAAGTGTAGATTGGTCGAGGTGCACACTTCAGATGACTCTCAAGGTTTCCTTTCTTTTTTGCCTTTCGCTTCAAGGATTCCTGGAGTTCGCGGCTTTCTAATGAGAACACGCCCCATGTGCATTGAGCAATCGCGTACTCGTTTGACTGGAAATCTTGAGGAGCCGGCAAGACGGAGCACTGCTAACGCCTCGGTCGCTGGACGGGAGCGACAGAGCTGGGCTTGTGTCAAAGGCGGTGGGGAAAACACTGAGAGTGTTGAGGAAATGGCGCCGGCAAACGGGGTAACATGAATTATTGGGGTCACGAACGGTACTAGACAGATGTATCCTTGTAAGTGTGCGTGCGTACGTGCGTGTGTGTGTGTGTGTGTGTGTGTGTGTGTGTGTGTGTGTGTGTGTGTGTGTGTGTATGTGTGTGTGTGTGTGTGTGATTGAGAGAGAGAGCAAAAGAAAAAATAAAGAAATTAGGAAAGGAAACAGAACTTATCTCCATCCGTACCTTAGGAACCTCATCGTACATCATTTCACTGGTTGCTCTAATAATCACATACCCATTCTGCACAAGTGCTCAGCTTCAAAACAACGAAAGGCAAGCCAGGCTGGGAGAAAGGAAAACCGCAAGATCAGTTAACGATCTTTCTAGGACTTGAAAGGGCCGTCCGCTCGCCTCGGGTTCTCAAGTGCGCGACGCGCGCACGCCTATGGGCCATCCATTTATATAAGCTTCGGGGGCGCGGCCATCAATTTTCTTGAAACAACCATATCGTTCGAGGGCCGGTGCTCCAGGCGACTTCGCCTAATTGGTGGTGAACGGCTTCTAGGCTGTACGCAGTATATCGGCAGGCGGTGGCAGCAATCTGGTCTGTCGAAACTGGAAGGAAACGCAGCGTTCCGCACGGCTGAGTCAGTCTGCCGTAAGAGCTGGAAGCAAGAGGATGGAAACTTGCCGCAACGGTCCCGCAATCGTAATTTATATCCGTGGGCGTGCTTTGCCCCCGTCCGCTTTTCGTTTTGTGATGCGGGCTTCTTCTACCGCACTGCCCATACGCCAGGAAATCAGCTAGTAAGTGCATAAGCCTATCGGAAGAACGACAGCACTAGCTGCACGTCACTCCATTCCCGGCTGTGCGTGTGGCGATCAACTCCTGAGTTTGCTTTGGGGCAAAACGACCAGTTCTCAGCTTGTATATTCTCCGAGGGTCGACTTCCCCACATTGTGCAACTTCCAGATGCTTTTAAGGGTGCATCTCGAAATGAAGAGGGAAACTAACCGTTCTCCAATTGGTCCGTCGTGTCGCAAATGGCAGCGCAGCCCTACACTGAGGGCACTGACCACTATCAATGAATGAATGAATGAATGAATGAATGAATGAATGAATGAATGAATGAATGAATGAATGATGATGAATGAATTTTTCCTCGTGAGAAAGAGAAAGAACTCAGGACGCCGCCGAGAAAGAAAGAAAGAAAGAAAGAAAGAAAGAAAGAAAGAAAGAAAGAAAGAAAGAAAGAAAGAAAGAAAGAAAGAAAGAAAGAAAGAAAGAAAGAAAGAAAGAAAGAAAGAAAGAAAGAAAGAAAGAAAGAAAGAAAATGTCCCTGAGGACGACGAACGACGTGAAGCTGCAAGTTTCGTTTTGGTCACAAGAAGATTGGCTAGCCTTAATAGAATATGGACATTTAGCGCTCTGAAAATTAATGCCGTTGCCAAACCCACGACCGTCACGCTGTCTATGCGCGGGGTTCGCCGAACTTCGCAGATTAGCGGTTGTTCTCTTTGCGAATATATGTATAGTTACGAGCTAGGCTGCCTGTGCATTAATAGAATATACGTATATACAGTACTGTGCGCTCGCTGCGCGTCTTGAGGTGAAACTTGCCGCAAGCACCGTACGACTAGGCTCCTGAGTTTGAAAAGAATTCTTGCGCAATTATGCTTCGTTTCCATCGCGGCCCCGAGGCCAGAAAGCGACCCGAACTTACTTCTCTGCGAAGAAAATTAGGTAACCGTGCTCTAAGACGGCATAATGTATTTCGCTTATGACAGAGTTCTCGCAAAAAAGTACGAAGGAGAGAGAGGGAGAAGAGATGCTGGAGGTAAGCGCGTGCGCCAGTTCGATTACTTTCATGCTTACGGCTTCACTGTGCCAATTAAAATTCTATCCGTGTAGCGAACGCGACGCAGTTATTGGTAACATGCGCGCGCAGCGAGACAGGAATAATACCGTTCCCGGGGCACATGCAGTTGGGCCCATATCACGTATATGTTTCGAAATTATGCTGATTAAGGTTGAATATAGGCGCTGGAAACTCGACGATTTCTCGTAATTATATCCGCTGTTTTCAGTGTTTCACTAGCTTATTACATTGAAACAGTTCCCATTTGAGCAGTATGTAGGTACATTACTAGCACTATTTGCACCCATGAACTTCGTAAAGCGTATCAGAGCTGTAATTTGACCAAGCACTTACGCAAAAGGAGGCGAGCGTTCCGGTGAAAAATGCGCTAGAGAAGTCGGTTTAAGTTTCACCGCGGTGTGGCGAGAAGGTGTTGTCTACGCCCTCGAACTTTTGGAGCCAGTAATAAGACATGAAATTGCTGTTGCTGATTCGTTTTTGGAGGCATATTACTAGGCGCGCGAACACCGCTAAAACATTTGATTCTTCGAAAGGGTGGAGTCGGATCAATCAATCAATCAATCAATCAATCAATCAATCAATCAATCAATCAATCAATCAATCAATCAATCAATCAATCAATCAATCAATCAATCAGTCAGTCAGTCAGTCAGTCAATCAATCAATCAATCAATCAATCAATCAATCAATCAATCAATCAATCAATCAATCAATCAACGATACACACACTCCCAACGCCTAATACATACTCACACTGCCCCGCATGCTAGTGCTTCGTTAGGGAGGAAAGCAGTTTCTTCTGTAAATCAGTGATGCTCGTAACAATTTCTGACGCTTCATATCGTTCGCATTGCGGCGATATTCTTTTTCGACGTTTTCGGTCAGCCATGTGTAGATTTTTTATTGCTAAGTAAGTGTTTATTCCTATACGTTTGAGGCTTTTATGGTAGTAAAGATTTAGGAACAATAAAAAAAGAGAAATTTCAACGATTTTGCCTTTGTCTTCTCGTTCAATATTTCGCTTTTTTCACTAGTTTTTAAGAACATAGAGGAGGCGATGTCAACTTGGCGGAAGGTCGCGGGCATTGCACCCTACGTCGCGCTTCAATAGACACTTTCTGGGAGAGACTAAGAAAGCTTGATGACTGCGATTTTGGCCATCGCCTGTCGAACATATCACAAGCTCTACTCTTCATTTTGGCGCCCACAGATCAAGACGAGCCTCGTATTGCGCCATTGCGATGGCCGTTTTACGAAATAGAAAGTAAAAATAAAAAAAACGTGGTGACCGGCAAGCTGACCCTGGTCATCACTGTTCAAACGACATCAGCGCGTTCTCACTTCGAATCGAGTGAAGCGGCATACACACACGTGCGCAAGCGTATAGGCCAACGGCCGGTTATTTCGATAATGGCGTTCACGCGCGCTCAGCGGTCTGTTCCGTCGAATGGAACCTGCTGGAGTGTCTACACGTTGCTATACGTTTCGGCAGCCCTTTGTTTTCTGGCGACTCGCAGTGTTTTGACGATTCAGTTGATACGAAACACCGCTCTGGCGATGATATCGTTAAAAAGTCATTCGCCTCGAGTGTCTTCTGCGAAAAAAAAATGCAATAATCGAAGGCATACAGACTCCACCGCGAGTTAAAACTGATATGAGGTTTCTGTGGTAGCATACCTATCGGCCTTTGTTCTCGCTTTTGTTATTTTTATGTGTTTTAACTTTTTTTCGCAACGCACAGACGACCACATTCAGTTGTGACTCGCTTTAATAGCCTACATTTTCTGTTCGGTTCTTGCGCAAAGAAAGAAAGAAAGAAAGAAAGGAAAGAAAGAAAGAAAGAAAGAAAGAAAGAAAGAAAGAAAGAAAGAAAGAAAGAAAGAAAGAAAGAAAGAAAGAAAGAAAGAAAGAAAGAAAGAAAGAAAGAAAGAAAGAAAGAAAGAAAGAAAGAAAGAAAGAAAGAACCGCTACTTTGATGCATTGATCCACCTTACAGTCCGCTATTCATGTAAAATGCAAGGGCTGAACGCACACTGCTCACTGATGGAGCAGCTTCAGAAAACCGATATTCGTACTGAGTCTCAGTCACGCTATGGCAATGATGAAACGAAGAAAAAAACATTAACAAAGTATTCGCGTTGTAGTACACTTGTACAGTTCTACAGTACAGTGGTTGTTTCTTCACTAGCTTTCGAGGGTTATGTCTAGCACTGTACACACCACCATATGCGCCGTGCAGCTCAGGCATTGGTTTGGTTTTGCCGCGGCGAAGCAAGAGGCATCGAATTCTCTGTGCACTCGGCTAGAATACGTGTTCGGTTTCCAAGGACAGACCTTATCGCGCCATCCGTTGGAAACCCGCTTGTGCGTAGTAAACATGCGAGAGCCACGAGTTCACTGTATAGAGAGAATAGCTGAGTCCGGGAGAGCGAGGAAAGCATGCATGTAACGTCAGTTGGTGTTTATGAGCAAGAAGAGGTATAGGAGAAGGTCACAACGGAGAAAGCACGCGAAAAAACGGTAAAAAAGGGAGGTTATTATATACATATGCAAATTACTGCAGCGGTTGGAGAACACTGTCGCGTGTTCTCGCTGTTGTACAGACGATGGCGCCCTGCGCAATTACTAGAAGACACACCGTGCGTTTTGTCTCTGCCCCGAAGGTCCGTACCGCCTGTACCGAACAGGTATATGCTCACTATATGTACTAGACACAAAACAAGTTGTCCAAGCTGTCTTCTCGGCAAGAGGGATGCCAGCAAGCACGCCGAGGCTCAATTTGTCCTTCGTATCCACAAATTTATCCGTAAAATACGCGTGTATACGCCATATACGTACGGGACTGTGGCAGCAAGCTCGTCCAACAGTTAAGGAAACGTAAACAAAACATACATACAAGCATGGGAGAATACGACAGGATAAAGCAGGAAGAACTTGTTTGTTTAGAAAACTGCCGGTGCTTCACTAATTGTCTTCCAGAGATCATAAAACGATTGGCAGCACCACGACTTCCGCATTCGCTCTTCTCTCTCTCTCTCTCTGCCACAAGCAACGCAGGCGCGCTGTCGTACGAATACAGCGCGGAAGCATCGAGACGGGCACAACACAGCACGCCGGCCTCGGCTGCTGTATACCCGAAGCGTTTGTAATTCAGACATTATGCAATCGCCGACGCGCGTCAAAGGCGCGCACGCGGAAAAGCCCGCGCGCGCCTTTATTGTGCGGTCGCCTCCGTCGAAAGGAAGACACAGCATCGGCTTAATGTTTCCCGCATACACGGCGCACGCAGTCCAGCGTCGGTCCTGTCCGGTGCTATACACGAACGTTATGGTCGCTTCGTACATGGCCGTGCCACGCGAGCGCTCGCTGTTTACCTGGACCTATCCGCGGGAGAGCGAAGGAGACGCGTGCGTTGTATGCGTATACGCTGCGGCTTGCACGGCGGCCTGTCGCGGCTCATCCTGTTTGTGTCTGTGCTGCCTGCCTTCGCGTGCTTGCGGCAAAGGCACGAGACGCGCGTATACAGTATACACACAACACGTTGCCCTGCCACGCGGCGGGTCGAAGGCGCCAT